>NW_021635416.1:0-436325 GCF_004799145.2 Neltuma alba | reverse complement strand
TGTGTGTTCTATGTCTTTTGTAAAGAACCTCAGTTTTCAAGAATTTTTGAAGGTTAAGCTTGCTTCAGGATTTCTAATGTTACATTTGTGACTGATTTGATTTAGAAATTAATATCTTGAAGTGAAATTTTTCTAATGCATAGAGATTAAGCATGATGTGTTCTTTACCTGAGGTGAATGATATGGAAGACAAGCCTAGTTGGAAGGATTCTTTGAGCCTTTATATTCATTTCTGGTGTGTGCATTCACTTAGTTCTTATACTCTCTAGAACTTGTCTTAGTTCTTAATCAAGACCACATGTACCTTAGTATTCTTGAAACATGATTGAGGCATTCATTCAATTTAGCTACTTAGACCAAATGGCAACCCCTACATGATTTATCCTTGTTACCCATTTGAGCCTTTTTAGCTGAATTTTTCCATTCATTTCACTCTCATTTATAAAACCTCTTTCCTACAAGGTGCATATTTCAGTTCATTAATTCCTTTAGAATTCACTAGCATTTTGATGGATTCAATTGATGGATTGATATGAGGAGATGCATACTTGAACTTAAAAAAAAAAAAAAAAAAACAACAAAGAAAAGAAGAAACATGCGAATGTAAAAGAAAGAAGAAAAAAAAAACAAAAAAAAACAAAAAGAGAAAGAGAATAGAAAAGTTGAAAAGAAGTAAAAAGGCAAGAAAAGAAAAGAAAGTGGGAATAAAAGCACCTTTATAGCTTTAGACTTCAAGATCAAGAAGTCAAATCCTCAATTGAAATTACTAATGCTATTGAATTCTACACATTGATTCACATATATCTCTATCCTTCTATGCATTCTTGTGCATCTCTCCTCACCCTTACATTACAAGCCACAAAGTCCTCTTGATTCTTGAGTACTTATGTATTAAGTGGTGGAGAGGTAGAGCTATTACAAGCATATGGTAGAGCATTTGAATAAGTGAGTTGAGTGAAAGAACCTTTGATACTTGTTAGTTGAGCGATACACTAATTCCTTGTGTGGTCTTCTATATCTTATCACTTGGATTAAATTACATATCATTGCTTGGTTTCTTTGCATTAGAATGTTCCATGGATGGATGTTGGTTGAAGAATCATTGTTGGTTGCAGTTGTAACCTGAACTTTTGAACTTGCTTATTCCTTTCTTGTCCTTCTCTTTCACAATATGTTTAGACTTGAATTGCCCGGGAGTGCAAAAGCTAAGTGTGGGGGAGTTGATAAGTCTCATTATTTACATACATTTCTAGCCCTAAACACATACTTTGCGATCTATATTTACATACTTTGGGCATAATTAGGTTCCATTGTGTATAAGAGTTGGTGAGAAGATTATGAGGTTTTGCAAGTGTTTTTTACATGTTTTTATATGATTTTATTTTGTTGTACTTTGATCCCTGCTTTGGCATGAATTTCAGGAAGTTTCAGTAGCATTTTCGCCATTCTGTCTGAGGCGCCGCGGCGGATTGACGGAGGCGCCACGGCGGATTTCCAAGGTACTCTCGGTAAAAAGCGCCGCGGCGGATGGACTGAGGCGCCACGGCGGACGGAGGTTTTCATGAAGCTCAGGATCATTAATCAAAACGACGCCGTACAGGACATGAGCCGCGGCGGATTGACGGAGGAGCCGCGGCGGATGACCGACCGAAATTCCAGATTTAAAAGCTGAAGTCGCGCGCTTAACAGGGAGGATCAGATTTCAGTTGATCACTCTCCCTCCAACGCGATTTCTTGCTCTCCGCCCTCTCTCATTTCTCTCTTCCATTTTCGTCCAATTCCATCAATTTCACCGATCAACCATGGATCTTTCATCAATTCTTGCTGTTTCTACCCTAATCCAGAGTATGAGTAGCTGAATTTCAAGTTCTTCTAGCAATGAAGCTGACCTGAGTTCATGGAGCTAAACAGGGAGTCATTTCAGATCTATTTTCTACCTTCTATTCTAAGAGTCATTTGTTTCAGTTGAACAATTGTGATTAGAATGAAGATTGAGTGATTAGATTATGTTTCTTGGAATTTAGATCTGATTGAACATTAGATGTGAGTTGTGTCCTTTAGTTCAGTTGAATAGAGGATTCTCTGTTGATTTGTAAATCTAATTCGTTTTACTTGGACTGTTGTTCTGTAAATCTGAATTTTGGTTGAATATGTTGATGATTCACAGTTGTGGTCATTCTTAGAGAATTGCATCTTGCTTCTCAAGTGTCTTGTCAATTGATTTTCCTTCTCATAGATCAAAATAATGAATCTAGTAAGATAGTTGTTTCTGATCTATGTTAGAGAGATTTGAGCAGTAGCTGAATCTATCCATTTAATTGACATTAAGAGACTCCAAATTTATAAGATTGAACAAGAAGGTTGGTGGATAAATTGCTAGGGGAACTACTATTCTCATCTGAATTCATTTGCAATTACCTTTCATTAGATTTGTTTCTTGTTTTGATTTCTCTTTTCTGAACTCAAGCTCTTCATCTTGGTAATTTGATAATTAATAGTGAATTGTTAAGAATTGAAATTCAACTTAAGGCTCCTTGTGAAGAAGACCTAGGTAGTGCCTCACTTGCTGCATTTTCCTAGTAAAACTTTGATTACTAGCGACAAGGTCTATCACTAAGGCAAAACATAACATAAACTTGTAAACATAACTTTTTAAACATCTCATCATAGTTTAGTCACATCATGGCAACATAGTCAATCATGCAAGCATACATATCAAGCACACAATACAGGTAACTTTACTACCTTGTACATAGCTTTCCTCTTGCTTTTCCTTTGATTCCCTTGTCTTTCCAACCCTATGGATTTTCGGTCAACACCATTAAACATCCTCTTGGATGTTTCAAGATCCTAAACACATCAATAAATTATGCAAAACAATTATTAGAATCAAGTCATCAACTTATCTTTATTTGATTCTTTCTTGAACATAATTGAACTCTAACTTTTGAGTTTCAATTCCAACCTTCCTAAAATTATTTTCACATGCTATCCCCACATAATTTTGTATGTAGAATCTATTTCCAAGTTCAAAACAATCAAAATCCAATCCTAACCATTCAGAATAGTAAAAGTCGAAGAGAATCACAAACTAAGGGAAAGTTGGATTTCTTGCAAAATTAACACAGAACCACTTGATTCTTGTTGTTTCCAAGCCTTTTAAACATGCTTTTAACATCCATATCATCTTCTCCTATTCCAATAAATTTCATGCAGTACCTCCCCATAGGATTTCAATCATAAAAAATCCAATCAAACTAACCACCGGCTCAAAAATAACAGGGAGGTGGAAACTACATCAAAATGGCACGCATATCTTGTTTTATAGCTTGATCTGGCTTGGGATCAGTGTGGCCTTGTTTCTCCCTCATCTTTCTCTCTCTAAAAACCTTTTTTCAAGAGCTTCCCTATGGGTTCAAGGTGCTTGGACGAAATGGAAGAGTGGGGAGGGGGGCATTTATAGAAAGGTAGAACAAATCCTGGCCGTCAATCCAATTCGATCTCGGCCATCCATTCTTTCTTCTTGAATAAGTAAGCTTTCTCTCCAAGAAATGTGGCACTTGTCTAGGGTGATGTCATCTTGATGACATCATGCTTACATCATCAAGCCACATGTCTTTAATCCAACCGCACATGTGTCTTGCATTCGACCGTACACGTGTCTTGTATCCAACAGTACACGTAATACCTTCTTTTCCTATCTAAGTGTACACTTGTCTCTTACATATTCCTTTATCATTTTGGCATTAAAATATGGAGGAAATTAGTATAAAATTCGTGCAAAATATAGCCCTTCGGTATTCGTCTACCTATTTTGCCATTCTGCAATGTATCAGGTACTTTTTTTTAGTTCTGACTAACCCGGTACCATTGGGACATGTTCTGGCACCATTTTCTCATCTTAATTAAGTATATCTATGGTGCCATCTTAGAGGAGCATAGATGAAAATAACTAGCTCTGCTGATAGGCTACTTAACCTTACTGAGTCACACAGTAGAGATTTCACTATAACGGGTAGACAAAGGACTCTCTAAAATATTCTCGTACTACATTCTAATTTTGTGCTGTCTATAAATATCCTACTGACTCAGTATGATGACTCGTAGATGTCATGATTGCATTTGGTGATTCAGCATGATGACTCAGGTGTCATAATTGCATTTGGTGACTCTGCATACTGACTCAGCGCCGTCATAATGGTCTTTAGCTATTTTCTTTCTCCTTTTTCTAGAAATATTATTAAATAATACTTAATCAGGGTTACCTTCACTGAATTCTTTCTATCGGCTCGTAACTTCGTTGATCTGTCTCTGGGTTTCATTCTTTCCCTTTCATCACGGGAAATTTTTCTAATTTTTCTCTAGTCAAAAGTCAAACTCTAGACACCTATTTTGACTTTCCCTGGATAGGGTATAAATAGGCTTTAAATTTAATTAAGGCTAACCTTGTCAATTTCTGGGGACAGAATCAATTTTACAATCTGTGTAAATTCTTCAACTATTGTTTACCAGTTTTTTCCTGGTTATTTGAGGCCATCTCATAATTTAAATAATTCAATTTAAAGTACTATCTTAAATTGTCCAAAACCCTGGAATGACTTTAGGGCATTTCCATCATTTCTAGCCTTATATCAGCTCTCGGATCCTATTCTCATTTTTCTAGAATTTTTCTAAGTCATTTGGGTCCTTTTCGCTAACTCTGAGCATTGGCCAATTAGAACTTTTATTATTTACAATTAGGTCCCTACTTCGCCTAAGAATCTTTTCTTTGCAATTTGGTCCCTCCTTAGGCCTAACCTTCGGAACCATCTCTTGCAAGTTTCTGGACATAACCTCTAGCCCTTAGTTATTTCCAGTTCGTCATTCTTTAGTCCCTGAATACTATTGTTTTACACATTTTCCCTTGGAAAATCTTTTTTTCCTTCCGAGGGATCTTCGAGACTTTCGTTGCATTGGACTTAGTAATTATCCTTTCCTTGTACTATTACTTCTATCTATGAGCCAAAATTGGGATGTTACATATTGTACTCTTAGCCAGTACCCTCTGGGGGAGTCTTTTGACTTTGACTCATACCCCAGTCAAGCTTTCTCAGCTCAACCATTCCTCTCCTAGGGGGAGTCTCTTAACAGTTACTACCTATCTATTAGGTTACTTTCTGTGATTCCTTACTCCTCCTGTACATCCATTTCCCCTAGAGAAGTCACCTCAGTTTCATAACCTTAGTTGGACCAATCTTGGTAACCCATCACTTTCCTAGATAAGGGATTTTACTCATACAGGGCTTTGCTTGAACCAATACTCTGCTTATACCTTTGTATTATACCTTTGTCAAAACCTTACCAGAGCCTCTATTCTATTTAAACAATTGCCAGAACCTTTGCTCTAATACCAAAATGAAACATCCTACCTTTAACCCCTTAGAGTGCACATTAGTAAGTGTTATGGTTCAAGCAGGTCATGACACAAGCCCATGGATTTAAAATTTCAACATAATTACTCAGGTTATTGTTCACTCTTTAACTTCAGATTTCAGGTCCAATTTTGAAAAATCATAACTAATTCCATAAAAATTGTATTGAGATGTTCTAAAATTCTACGGAAAGCTCCTTCAATTCTCTTTAAGAGAAAAATATCAAACTAGACTTATCCATGACCAATTCATACAGTTTAATCAATAAAAATTACTATTCATTTGGTAAATTCGGAAACTCCCAGATTCTATGCCTTCACTTTGAAAAATCGTATCTCCATGTGTCCATGTGTACACATCTAATTAAGGTGATCTAGCACTCATTTTAAAGCTTAGGATGTGTACTATAATTCTACCAAATTTCGTGACTTAACTCATTCATTTGATAGGTTCAAACTGGAGCTACAAACTCACTACCGCAGGACTTATGTTTTATCCTTTAATCTCTTTTTACTTTAATTCTTTCTATTTCTTTTGCATACATAAATTGGGTTTACACTTTCCCAATTATCCTTATACATTTCTATTCATCCCATAAACATTGTAATTAAATACTTGGCATCATTGGTATCCGTAACATAGATCACAAAATAGGAGAATTATACATTGAATAATAACATCATTCATTAACATCAATGATTCTCCACTTCCTTCTTCTTGCCTCTCATGCTATTATTGCCCACCATTGATTGACCTAAATAGTTGGTTAGGGAGGAGTGAGATTTGAGAGAATCTAAGTAGCAAACACTACCTATAAGCATGCAAGACATAATGCACATGTATGACATGTTATAACATTAACACATGAATACCATGGAAAGTAAGCTAAAGTATTTCATGCTTTCATAACATATTGCCAAGGCAAAACATACATAAACTTGCAAACATAACTTTGCAACAATCTCATCATAGCTTAGTCACATCATGGCAAGACAACCACATCATGCAAGCATACATATCAAGCACACAATATAGGTAAATTTACTACATTATAACATAGCTTTCCTCTTGCTTTTCCTTTGATTCTCTTGTCTTTCCAACCCTATGGATTTTCGGTCAACACCACTAAACATCTTCTTGGATGGTCCAAGGTCCTAAACACATCAATACATGATGCAAAACAATTACTTGAACTCTAACTTTTGAGTTTCAATTCCAACCTTTCTAAAATTATATCCACATACTATCCCCACATAATTTTGTATGTAGAATCCATTCCCAAGCTTAAAATGTCACACCTTACTATTATATCCACTTAGGTTTCATTTAAAACCACTTTAGACCACATTGGATGGTCTTAGACTCACTTTTTATCTTAAAAACGCTAAATTTCGGATTTTTACTGTTCATCGGGTAAAAATCCAGTTTTTCTGGCCCAATTTCAAAAATTCATAACTTATTCCATAAAAATCAAAATGGGGTGGTTCAAAATTCTATTTAAATCTATTTAAGTATTCTTTCAAGGAAAAAATCTCATGATCCAATTCCTTATGAAAAAGCATCAGGTTTTTATGAAATGCAACACTGTCCATTTGCCAAGAACCCTTTTTCCCAGATTCTAACCTTTAATTTTGAAAAATCATTAAAATTCGTATACTTGGCCATTTTTAACTTATTAGCTATCAAATTGAAGCTCAGGACATTATCTTTCATCATACCAAATTTTGTGGTTAAATGCATTCGGGAGCATAACCAAAAAGTTCCACAAACATGGCAGTGTCGGTGTGCTTACAGCACTGTTAGCTTAATATAGACATAACCAAAAAGGGTCCACGAAATTTTATGGCAAGACACCATACTTTAGTCTCCAATCTGCAGCTTGCTCATAGGAGTTTCAGGCCCTAAAATGTTAGATTATATTTGGGGGATGAGATTTTAAGAAATCCCAGTAGCAAGATCAATAAAACCAAATATTAACATGCATCATTATAAAGCATTTCAACATTAGCTATCATAGGAGAACTAATCTTTTATAAATAGGCAACCTCAAAATGCAAGGCCATGGCAACAAATGCAAGGAGCAACCATATCACAACATCATAGTTCAACCATATAATAGCAAGCATACATGCCATAAATAATAATGCAAAGTTAACATTAATGGCTAATTAGATCCCACTACCTTGATCCAATGCTTTTTGTTTTTCTTGTTGTTCCTTCTTGCTTCCACAAGTGCCAAACCCTAACATGGCAATCCACAAAAAGGGTAGCAAGAATCATCAACCATTCCTGATAAAATCAATTGCATAACTCAAGTAACTCCTAAGCCCCTTAAAGCTTCCATCTTTGTTCTTGAATTTTTAGAGTTGGTTTCCATAAACCCTAAAAATTCTCTCTTGACTCAATCCTACATGATTTTTTATATAGATTCCAAATATCTACTTAGATTTAGCAAAAGAAAATTCCCTTTTTCAGTTTCAGCTTGGCCGAACCACTATGGTTCACTTTCCAAAAATTACAACTTTGATTCTATGGCTTCCAACTTTTGTTCTTTAGGTTTACCCTACACCATTTTTCATTTTGAACACAATGAAAGCCTCAAAAATTTGAAAAACATATCCTAGGGTTCAGATCTTGCTTTGGTCGAAATAGATCTCAAGCAACATAGCAAAAAAAACACTTCAAAATCAACCTATAAACTCTTGTAACCACTAGGATCTAACATGCTTTGAAGTGTTCTAGCAAGATCTAACAACCAAACTCCCTCCCCTACACAAGAAGCATTTCGACCAGCACTCAAAGAGGAAGAGAACCAAAAATTCAACCATACAACTCAAGCAAAGAAGGCAAGGAACAACTTAAAACCAAAAACTTACCTTGGATCTCACTTGTATGCTTAAAGTTGATGTCTTTCTCTTGGTTTTCCTTTGAACTCTCTCTTTTTCCCTCTCTTCATGCCTTGTACGAAATATGGATCAAATTTAGGGGGAGGAGAAGCTAATTCAATGCACCAAAATATCCCACCAACCATCATTAATGAGGAGACAAGTGTCAAGTGCCTAATTAGTCTTAAACCTCTCTCTTAATTAACTTAAATCATAATGTAATTAAATTCCAAAGTCAAGATCCTCTCCATTGGTAGCTTGACACTTGGAAAGCTTTAATTACCATCTATTAAAGGCTTGACAAGTGGCAACTTGTGGGCCAAGCAAAGTGCAAGACTCTACTTCTTACTTTATCGGTGCACTTTTACTCCGGGTTTAACTTCTTTTCTATAATTACAGTACTCTGGCCTCTATAATTATTTTCTATCAAATCCATAAATTATTCTCCTCATTTTATCTTTCCAAATTGCCCTCTTTGTCTCAAATTTAATTTTCCAATAATTAAATTAAAAAGGAAAACTAATTTCCTTCTCTTTATTGATTTTTCCACTTTTCAAAGGAATTGGGAAAAATCTTGGATACTTGAGGGC
Organism: Neltuma alba; assembly: GCF_004799145.2. NCBI lineage: Eukaryota > Viridiplantae > Streptophyta > Magnoliopsida > Fabales > Fabaceae > Neltuma > Neltuma alba. The sequence goes on along the minus strand of NW_021635416.1, from coordinate 427,439 downwards.
CTTCTTTTAATTTCATAATCTCTTATAATTCCTTGGGATATCATAGGAATTTTCTTGGAATTTTATTCTGTAACATCCTGATTTTTGGGCCTAGAAGTATCAGAAATAGCCTGAATGGGATAGGCTACCAGACCTCTTTTTAGTAGAGGTCCTAAAGATGAGAAAGGAAGTTAAAGCAGTTTCAGGGACTAAACTGCAAAGTGAAGGTTTTAAGGGGCTAAAGGGTAATCAAAGTTAGAGGCTTCAGTAAAGTCTCAAAGGCCCAAAAAGAGAAAAGAGGCTAGATATAGACCAAAGGTTAAATTCAAAGCCTCAAAGAGATGGTTTTATGTGGTTGAGCCTAAGCAGGGGTAAAACCGTAAATTCAGAAAGTTACAGCCATCTGGCATAAAAATGGAAAGTACTTAGAAAATTCTAAGAAAATCCCAGAAAATGAGAAATAATATTCTAAGGCTCTTTTGTGAAGAGAGATGATGAAAATACCCTTGAGATAACTTGAAAGGAATTTATAAGTTTATGGCTCAGTTTGAGATGTAGAGGTAGATTTAATTCTTTGAGTCATAAGGAAACCTCAGAAAATTATGGTAAAATGGGGATGTATGATCTAAGAGACTTTAGAAAATTATAAAATTAGTCTCATCCCCAGAAGACCATCAAAATGGCTTTAAGAATACTTAAAATCTAGTTGTGTCGAAAAAGGGCATTTTAAAGAATGATTTTTAAGTAGGGCTACAGGTTGAGTTATGATATGAGAAAATTCATAAATTTTCTACAGAATTAGACGAATTTTATGGTATAAATAGATAAATTTTTGGAGTTCAGGATGGGATAAAATGCTCCAGTCAAATGTTAAATAATTAATGTTCCTTAATTAGGAGACAAAGTTAGAAAATATCTCAGATATTTTGAGGAAGACAAGTTCAACTTGAATTCTCTTCTTCTTTCCCATGTGCTTCATTTATGAGGGTGATGAGTCATCGTATGAGTCACTAGAAGATATTTTATGGGCAGTAGAAAAATTAGAATGCAATACGGGTAAGTGTTAGACAGTTCCCTATCTACCCGGTAGAGCAAAATTTCTACTATGTGACTCAATAAGGTTGACTAATTGGTCAATAGTGTTGACTATTTTTTTCCCCTCTGCTCCTCTAAGGTGGCGCCATATATGTGACTTTTATTGGCCAATATCAATTATTAAAAATATCTAGAGATCTCAGAAAATTATGAAAAATTAAAGGAAATTCATTTAGGAATTATGGAGATTTATAAAATTATTTCCAACCCTAAATGATGAGGAGGTTAGCTTTAATTGAATATAAAGCTAAATTAATATTGGTAGATTGTCTGTTTTTACGGAAACGGCAATTTAAAGAGTTATATGTGGAGAAAAATTATGAAATTAATCAAAGAAGTTCCCTTTACTGAGATATAATTAATAGTGATCTAATATAAGAATTCTGAGATACTAGAATTTTTCAGCTATCAGATAAAATAAACCAATATTATATTACGATTCAGTAGACTGTCAGGACAATCGAGGTGGTAAAATTTCTGAAGAATGTCAAGGACACATGTCATGCCCAAATTGGCCAAGAAAGGGAAAAAGAAAATAAAAAGAAAAAGGAAAAGAAAATACTAAATCAAGTTAGATTAAAATTTAATTAGGGATAAGTAAAATGATTATGGTTAAGTCATCTTCCGTAGGATCGTGACACGTGGCAAACATGGTTCATTGGATGGCTAGGATTTAACCATCTATCTTTGAAAAGTCAAAAGTTTCTAGAAGGGTAATTAGCCAAGTTAATCAAGGAATTAAGAGAGTTAACCTTGATTAAAGTCTAATTAATCTTAATGGATAAGAACGATGACATAAGTCCTAATGGCTCACCATCCAAGTGTCAACATATTAAGCCACATAGCCTAAGATTTGTACATGTGGAAAGAGGTCAAAATTGGAGGGCTAAGATTAAATCTTATGCAAGAAGGGCATATGTGGAATTAGTGAAATATGGAGCCTATAAATACTCCCTCACATGTTCATTTCATGCAAGACCTTTCAAGTAGGAAACCTCTTGCAAATTTTCATGTAAAGAGAGAAAGAGAAGAATTCTAGTGAGAGAAAGTCATTTGGAAGCAAGGTAAGCTTCTAAAACTCTTCCATTTCAAGTTATAATGATGGTATGTTAGTTTTAGGCTATTTTAATGATGATAGAAAGTCATTTTTCTAAGGGAAAGTGCTGCCCAAATTTTATCAAAATGATAAAGAATGGTTTAGATGAAGATTAAGCATGGTTAAAGGTTAAAGATTAAGTGGTTACATGTTAGTTTGGTTGAAAATCCTTTTCCCTACAAATATATATATGGTTCGGCCAAGCTAAGTCAATGGGAAGGGATTGGATTTTCATAAAACTAATATGATAAATGGATTCTACATGGAAAATTATGTAGGAAAGGCCCAAGAAAGTTCAAGAATCAAAGCTAGAAAAATAAACCCTAAAAGTCAAGAAAAAAGGGGTTTAAGGGGTTATGTTAAGTTATGGAGTTGAAGTAATACTTAATGTTGTGTCATTGGTTGCCTAATAGGCTATACACAATAAAAGGGCAAAGATCTAGTCAAGAGAAAAGAGTTCAAGAGGAAGGAAAGCCAACAAGGTAGCTTTTGTATTCTATTACTTGTTAGAGTTACTATACATTGTATGTTCATTGCTATGTGTTATGATGTTATGCCATGATGCCTCCATGCATGTATACCTTAGTTTATGCAAGGTTGAGATGATATGTTATGTTATGATGTTATGTTTTTCCATGGCAAGTACATAATACTCAAGTATGTATGTATGCATGTAGCTTGAATTACATTGTGATGTGTAACCATAGTAATATATGCAATGTGCTACTAAGATTTCCCAAGAATCTTACCCCCATACTTAACAAACCCTAGAGCCTTCAACCTCCAGGAGCAAAGGAAAAGAAGTAGCTATAGTGGAGAATTAAGTTTGCTTCAAGAAGAAGAAGAAGAATGAAGAAAAACCTTATGTTGGATGAATGTAATTAAGAGTATGCTTTAAGGTTTTAAGTTATCGATATATACTAGCTTATGTGTTAATATGTGAAAGCATGCTAGTGTTGTCCAATATGCATGATTATATGGTAGGAGAATTAGTATGCAAGTACTTGGTCAAGTAAGACAATTTATCCTTCCAAGGGGGATAAAAGTCAACATTATGGACTTAAACTTTGACCAAAGTCAAATTAAGCGATTGAGTGAGTATAGCAATGAGATTCGGTGAACGAATAGATGGGATTTTTCTCTTTAAGATGAGAGTTGATTCACCTGAACCTGATAACCACACAAAAAGTTATGCCCTTCCAAAGTTGGGCTAAAATAAGTGGAAAATGGAAAAATGACCATATGAACAGTAACTTTTTCAAAAAAAAAACTGGGCTTGAATTTTAAAGCAATCAGTCCGAAAACTATTTTCTCTCAAAATTTTATCCAAAGAGCTTTCCATAGAACTTGGAATCATTCAGCTTTGATTTTTCTATAATTAGTTATGAATTTTTGAAGTTTGCCACATTTTTGGGTTATAATGAATAGTAATCCGTAAAAGAAAATTTTCAAACTTGATTTATCATAACTTGTAGTCTTCAAAAGTGATTCCAAATGCTTCTGCAAGGCAAGTTAATTGGTATAAACATAAGGTGTTACATATTCCCCTTAAATATATTTATTTGGAATTTTCCAAATAACAACCTTAAATTGGCTTAAATTGCCCTTAAATTCCTTTGTAATCTCTCTAGGGGCAGTTTGGTCATAAAACCAATTTTATAATCCCATATAATTCTCAAGGAACCTTATCCTTATTTTTTCTTAATTTTCTGAGGCTTGGAAATATTTTTTCCATAATTATCCTTGACCAATTTTCCTTAATTAGTCAAACTTTTCATAATTGGCTTGGAAAACTATAATAATTATTTTCCACCAAAACTCTTCTATTTCTCCTCATCATTTTTGGCCTTTAAATATTTAGGAATACCCTTATTCCCAATTGTCATATTACTGGATGTGACATAAAACAATCAAAATCCAATCCTAACCATCCAGAACAGTAAAAGTCGAAGAGAATCACAAACTAAGGGAAAGTTGGATTTCTTGCAAAATCAACACAGAACCACTTGATTCTTGTTGTTTCCAAGCCTTTAAACATGCTTTTAACATCCATATCATCTTCTCCTATTCTAATAAATTTCATGCAGTACCTCCCCATAGGATTTCAATCATCAAAAATCCAATCAAACCAACCACCAGCTCAAAAATAACAGGGGAGGTGGAAACTACATCAAAAATGGCACTCATATCTTGTTTTATAGCTTGATCTTGCTTGGGATTAGTTGGCCTTTGTTTCTCCCTCTTCTTTCTCTCTCTGGAAACCATTTTGCAAGAGCTTTCCCCATGGGTTCAAGGTGCTTGGATGAAATGGAAGGGTGGGGAGGGGTATTTATAGAAAGGTAGAAAAAATCCTGGCTGTCAATTCCGATTTGATCTTGGCCATCCATTCTTTCTTCTTGAGTAAGCTAGCTTTCTCTCCAAGAAATGTGACACTTGTCTAGGGTGATGCTTACATTGTAATATCGTAGTATTTTAATTTTTTTTAAAGAAAGATAAAATAATAATATTTTAATGCCCAAAAAAAAGGGAGCAACTTTCCACACTTCCATTGAAAAATTGAACCATGGAAAATTGATGCATGGAAAATTAAGGCATGGAAAGTTGGGAGACGTGTGGAAAAAAATGGTAGGAAGACTTTAGAGCAGAGAAGGAAGACTTAGGGGAGGAAGAGTTAATGCCAGAGGAAAAAATAGGAGAGAGTGGTTGGAGGAATGAAGAATAAAAAGGAGAGTGGACGCAGAAGATAAGGCATATGCGGAGAGAAAGAGAGAGAATTAGAGAGAGAGAGAACGAGAGAGGAGCAGAGAAGTTCTAGCATTTTGAAGGGTAATACAAGCTTTAGGGATCATCTAGGTACACAAATATAGTTCTTTTTATCAAACTTTCTTCATGAATATGTTCTATATATTTTAGGCTTCCTAATGATAGTATTATGAAAGTGCTTCGAGAAAATTTTGAGATTTATATATGATATAAATATGGATTTTTGGTAAAAGATGATCATGAAAATTTGGAGGTAAATGAGTTGTTAATTTTAATCGATTAGATTTGTCCATTTGTTGGTTTTTAGTATTTAAAATTAATTTTTCTCATTGAAAAATCTATTATATATGATTTATATTATATTTTTACCAATTAAATTCAAGTTAAGTAATTTATTTGGGTTGTTTGGCATATTATTAAGATTTTAATCAGTCTAGTTTTATTTATTGGGTGGCTGAAGGTTTTTAAATAATTATTGTAGCTAAAAATTTTATTATTTATGGAAATATATATATGGTAGTTATACCATTAAAGTTTTGATTAGATTGTTTATTTATAAATATTTGAAGTATTATTGAATTTTTGATAGTTTGATTTTGAGGTTTAAACTTAAAATGGGATTTTTAGAATTTAGAACATAATAATTTTATATTTGGAAATTATGGAAAATCCTTTTTTTTAATATTAAGGTAAATAATTTGGGTTGTTAGAAATTTTAAGTTTTCTTCTAAAATACTTAATATAGAGAAGTTTAGAATTAAAATTTAATTAAATTAGAATTTTAAATAATATAGAGAAGTTTAATTAATTAATTAATTAGTTTATATTAATATGTGGTTATATTAATTGTGTAGATTAATTATTGGTTGAGCAAAGGATTGACCTTATGGTAATCCTTAGTATTGCTTTGGCGAGAGGTAACTACTTTCTACTTGTTATATGTGCTAATATGCTGTTTGTAAGTATTTTCCTATTTTTGAATAATATTTGTTATTTGGAATTCGAGTAGATATATTGTATCTTTTGAGCTATGAAAATTGTCTTGTGGGATTTTTGGAATTGCGATTGAGAAGTTTGGAAAAGATATATGATTTATATCTTATGGATTATACTAAGAAAAGAGTGAGATATTTTTCGTTACATTGTGAATGATTAGTTGTTATTTGGATTTTGGATTGAGCGCTATCCTACTGCGTGGTAAGGCCGCCATTGGTGCACATTGGTTGGCTTCTTCCTTCTTCCCCCATAGTAAGGGATAAGCCTTTGTGGCTTCTTATCCGTCCCCCAAAGTGAGGGATAAGCCCATATGTTTGATTGATCCCCCATAGTGAGGGATAGACTTATGTGGCTTGTGTGTTAGCCCCCATAGTGAGGGTTTGGATGATTGAAATTATATATCTATGTTTTCGAGAGTTAATAACTGTCCCACTTGACACCTCACGAGCACGTGTTAGTATGTATGATGAGTTAGAAAGTTGGTTACTAAGATGTTTGTCTCACCCCGTGGTTTTTACTATCTTCAGGTGATAGTTCAGGTATTGGCCCATCAGGGAAGGCTCCGGAAGCATAGCATGCTGTTATAGCTTGTATAGCCTCCCGACTTTTGTTTTATGTGCTGATTTGATATATATTGCCACATAGGGCTCATCTACTCTAATATTATAGACTAATACTTTTAATTACTACTATCAGATATGGGGGTCGTTGGAAGCCCAGAGATATTTAAGACTTTGCGTATTACGCTCTTTTGATGGTATTGACTTTTGACTAATGGATTCTATCATTTATATTAAAAATAATTTATCAGTTCATATGTTGGAAAGTATAAGTTTGGTTTGGGCTAATAGTGGAATAATATTTCTGGACTTTGGAAGTCCAAGGCCCAAGGTAACGATCGTTGTTACTCTTATTATAAGTTTATTTCTTTTAACTATGATAGCGACGATTTTAAAATTTTAAGGTTTCTTCTTTTCTATCATGGTTAATCATTCAAATAAATTGTTAGATTTAATCTAAAATGTTTTTAAAAGAACGGTTGTCACATACATCATCAAGCTACATGTCTTTAATCCAACCGCACACGTGTCTTGCATCCGAACATACACGTGTCTTGTATTCAATGGTACACGTAATACCTTCTTTTCCCATCTAATCGTACACTTGTCTCTTCCATATTCCTTCATCATTTTGGCATTAAAATAGGGAAGAAATTAATATAAAATTCGTGCAAAATATAGCCCTTAGGCATTCCTCTACCTATTTTGCCATTCTGCACTGTATAGGGTACTTTTTTTAGTCCTGACTTACCCGGTACCACTGGGACATGTGCTGGCACCATTTTCTCATCTTAATTAAGTACATATATGGAGCCATCTTACAGGAGCATAGATAAAAATAATTAGCTCTACTGACAGGCTACTTAACCTTACTGAGTCACGCAGTAGAGATTTCACTATAATAGGTAGACAAAGGACTGTCAAAAAATATTCTTGTACTGCGTTCTGATTTTTATGCTGTCCATAAATATCTTCTACCAACTCAGCATGATAACTCATAGGTGTCATGATTGCATTTGGTGACTCAGCATGCTGACTCAGCGCCGTTATGATGGTCTTTAGATATTTTCTTTCTCCTTTTCCCAGAAATATTATTAAATAGTACTTAATTGGGGTTACCTTCTCTGAATTCTTTCTATCGGCTCGTAACTCTGTTGATCTCTCTCTGGGTTTCATTCTTTCTCTTTCATCACGGGAAATACCTCTAATTTTTCTCGGGTCAAAAGTCAAACTCTAGATAGCTATTTTGACTTTCCCTGGATAGGGTATAAATAGGCTTTAAATTTAATTAAAGCTAACCTTGTTAGTTTCTTGGGACAGAATTAATTTTAAAATTTGTGTAAATTCCTCAACTACTATTCCCCGATTTTTCCTGGTTATTTGAGGCCGTCTCACAGTTTAAATAATTCAATTTAAGCTACTATCTTAAATTGTCCAAAACACTAAAATGACTTTAGGGCATTTCTGTTATTTCTAGCCTTATATCGGCTCTAGGATCCTATTCCTATTTTTCTAGAATTTTTCTAAGTCATTTGGGCCCCTTTTGCTAACTCTGGGCATTGGCCGACCAGAACTTTTATTACTTACTATTAGGTCCCTACTTGGCCTAGGAATCCTTTCTTTGCAATTTGGTCCCTCCTTAGGCCTAACCTTCAGAACCATCTCTTGCAAGTTTCTGGCATAACCTCTGGTCCTTAGTTGTTTCCAGTTCGTTATTCTTTAGTCCCCGAACACTATTGTTTTACACATTTGCCCTTGGAAAATCTCTTTTTCCTTCTGAGGGATCTGTGGGACTTTTGTTGCATTATACTTAGTAATCATCCTGTCATTGTGCTATTACTTGTATCTATGAGCCAAAATTTGTGATGTTACACTACTTCTTGAGTGTCCTGAAATGAAAAGCAATTGTTTGAGGTATTGATTATCCCAAAAATCAATTAAATGCAATTAATGAATAAATATGACAATTTTTCCCTCAAATACCACTAACTCAAAACAAGGACTCTCAAACTCAAATAAGCACAACTATCATCAAAATGAGCTAAAAAGTGTAACAAAAACCTATAAAATGTCATCAAATAATATAAATGATTTGAGCTTAATCAAAGACCATATTTTCGGCTAAAAAAGGGAAATTCTTTCCAATCCATTTCTTGAAATTCAAGCAAGAAGGAAGCTACTACCTTTAGTTAACTAAGCTTAGATCTAATGTTAGTAAGTAGTTCTATGTTGTTTCTTGCTTTGTTTTCTTGAGTTTAATGGATGAAAAATCTATTCTTCCCTCTTATTGTTACTGGTCGTAATGCTTAATGGAGACTAAATCTGAGAACATAAACTCCTATGTAACTTAGTTATCCAACAACATGAGTGAGCAACAAGCTAGAAGCAGTGGCACCATTCCTTCAAATACTGTCATAAACCCAAAGGGTTTGAATGCAATCACACTGCGAAGTGGGAGGCAAGTAAGATTTAGTGAAGAGGATGAGGAATCAGTTGATGAGGAGATTGAGTGTGATAAGCCTCTTCTTACACATTCAAGAGTTAAGAATTCTGAGAGTGCAAAAGAGAGAGAATTGCTAGATGAAAAGAAGTCAACTCTTCTAAGTGGCAAAGGAGCAAGATCTGAGAGCAATAATGAGAAAGCAGCATCAAAGGAGCAAGATGGATCATCTAAGCATGGAGCCGGTAAGCTGAATGATAAAGAGGTAAATCTCAAAGACCTTCCTTTTCCTAATTCATACTTGATTAGCAAAAGAAAGACTGAAACTAAGTATGAAAAAGATATTATTGATGTGTTTAGTAGAGTGGAAGTTAATATTCCTTTGCTTGATCTTGTTAAGAGAGTTCCTGCTTATGCTAAATACCTTAAAGACCTGTGTACCCATAAGAGAAAGTTTAGACCAAATGAAAGAGTCCAAGTGAGCTCTAATGTGTCTGCCCTGTTTAAACCTCAAATCCTTGTGAAATGCCAAGACCCTGGATCCTTCACCATCCCTTGCACAATAGGAAAAGTTTCTATAAGGGGAGCCTTACTAGATCTAGGAGCGGCTATTAATGTGATGCCTAAGTCTGTATACACTTCACTAGGAGTCAAGACGCTTAAGTCTACCACTGTAGTACTCCAGTTGGCTTATAGGACTATTAGGTATCCGGAAGGCATCATAGAGGATATTTTGGTTCAGGTTAAGGATTTGGTCTTTCCTGCTGATTTTTATGTACTTGACATGTCCTCTGAGCTTGTCCATGACACCACACTAATTCTTGGTAGACCCTTCTTGAGGACTGCTAACACTATGATTAGCATGAAAGAAGGTACCATCACTATGGAAGTAGGAGATCATAAGGTTTGTTTTAACATGTATGAAGCAATGAAGCATCCTTATGAACACTATTCTCTTTTGGGTGTAAATATGATTGATGTTGCTGTTGATGATGTCTGTTCTGAGTTTGAATTGCAAGATGATTCCTCTAGTTCTGAACTTTATTCAGTTGATTCTGCTGATGAGGATGACACTATTTCTTCTTTTTCATCCCTTTACTCTACACCTTCTTCTTGCTCATGTGGTGGTGAAGTTACATGCCTTGATTGCACTGTGTTTAATTGTATGCTTTCCCTCCCACATGCATTTTCTGTTTCCTCCCTTGACTCCAAATTAGACTTTGATCCCTCTATTGTCAACGATAATTCCCTTGGGGAAAGGTTTTCTGTTGCTATTTCAGATATGGAGGAAGAAGTCATGGAGGAGATTCCCTCTAAGGCACTTGCTGTAGATCAACTAGAAGTTGGTTCAACGCTTGGAGAGGAAGCTATCTGCAAGGTTGAGGAACTCTCACTGATTGAAGGAAAGGGGAGTAATCTTTTCTCTCTTGAACTTCATAATTTGATTCCATCTATTGTGCAACCACCTACTCTTGAGTTGAAACCCCTGCCCCCTACTGTGAAATATGCTTTTCTAGAGTCTAATGAGCGATTACCAGTCATTATAGCTAACTCCCTGTCTAAGGTTGAGGAAGAAAGACTCCTTACTGTTTTGAGAGAGCATAAGAGGGCTATTGGGTGGACTTTAGCGGACATTCCTGGAATTAGTCCAGCCATTTGCACACATAGAATCTTGCTTAGTGAAGGTTCAAAATCAGTGAGACAACCCCAGAGAAGACTAAACCCCCTGATTCTTGATGTGGTTAAGAAGGAAATTACCAAACTTCTAAGTGCTGGGATCATCTATCCCATATCTGATAGTGAGTGGGTTAGTCCAATACATGTAGTGCCTAAAAAGAGTGGGGTGACTGTTATTAGAAATGATAGGGATGAGCTTATTCCTACAAGAGTGCAGAATTCCTGGCGTGTGTGCATAGATTATAGAAAACTCAATGATGCCACACGGAAAGATCATTTCCCTCTTCCTTTCATAGACCAGATGCTTGAGAGACTTGCAGGCAAATCTCATTACTGTTTTCTAGATGGTTTCTCTGGGTACTTTCAAGTACCTATTGCACCGGAGGACCAAGATAAAACCACTTTCACATGCCCTTTTGGTACCTTCGCCTATCGTAGGATGCCTTTTGGGTTATGTAATGCTCCAGGGACTTTCCAACGTTATATGATGGCTATATTCTGTGAATTTTTAGAGGAATGTATGGAAGTCTTTATGGATGATTTCACTGTTTATGGTGGTTCTTTTGACGATTGTCTTGTTAGTCTTGAAAAGGTTTTGAAAAGATGCATTGAAAAGAATTTGATTTTAAACTTTGAAAAGTGGCATTTTATGGTCAATGAGGGGATAGTTCTAGGACATTTGATTTCTAAAAAGGGAATTGAAGTTGATAAAGCTAAGATTGAGGTTATATCTTCTTTGCCTTATCCTGCCTGTGTTAAAGATATTAGATCATTTTTGGGTCATGCAGGATTCTATAGGCGATTTATAAAAGATTTTAGCAAGATTGCTTTACCTCTCTCAAAGCTTTTACAAAAAGATGTGAAATTTGATTTCGATGATTCTTGTAAAGTTGCCTTTGGTGATTTGAAATCTAAACTCATTTCTCCTCCTATTCTTGTTGCACCCAACTGGACCATGCCCTTTGAAATTTCATGTGACGCTTCTAATTTTGCTGTAGGAGCTATGTTAGGCCAGAGGGAGGAGAAGCTCTCAAGAGTCATTGCCTATGCTTCGAAAACACTGGATGCAGCTCAAGTCAACTATACAACAACAGAAAAAGAGCTATTTGCAGTTGTTTTCGCTTTAGAGAAGTTTAGACCTTACTTGTTAAATTCTCATGTGACTGTTTTCACTGATCATGCAGTTGTTCGCTATCTTCTTAAGAAACCACAATCGAAGCCAAGATTGATTAGGTGGACATTACTTCTTCAGGAATTTGACATTGAAATCAAGGATAGAGTTGGGGCTGAGAACCATGTAGCCGATCACTTAAGTAGGCTACCTGATGATACACGGGGAGTAGACTCTTCTGAACTCACCTGTGATTCCTTTCCTGATTCAGTATTATGTGCTTTAGCTATTAAAGAGCCTTGGTATGCGCATATTGTTAATTATCTTATAACCGGACTCACCCCTCCTTTCATGTCTAAATTTCAGGCACAAAAACTTCAAAGCGAATCGAGGCACTACATCTGGGATGCCCCTCACTTATGGCGGATATGTAGTGACCAAGTTATAAGAAAGTGTGTGCCTAGTGAAGAGTTTGAGTCTATCATTGCAGCTTGCCATTCAATGGTTTGTGGTGGTCATTTCAGTGCAAGGAGAACATCTAGGAAAATTCTAGATTCTGGTTTTTACTGGCCAACCCTTTTTAAAGATTCTTATGATTTTTGTCGGTCCTGTGACAAATGTCAACGTTTTGGGGGGTTAGGTAAAAGACATGAAATGCCTCAACAACCTTTACTGTTTTGTGAAATTTTTGATGTTTGGGGGATTGATTTCATGGGTCCCTTTCCTCCATCCTTTGGTTTTATATACATTCTTCTAGCTGTTGATTATGTTTCCAAATGGATAGAGGCTGTACCTACTAGAAAAGATGATGCCCAAGCGGTTTCTAAGTTTCTTAAGTCCAACATTTTCTGTAGGTTTGGGATTCCAAGGGCTGTGGTGAGTGATAGAGGTACCCATTTTTGTAATAAGGTGGTAGATAACTTGTTTTCTAAATTTGGTGTCACCCACAAAGTCTCCACTGCATATCACCCCCAAACCAATGGCCAAGCTGAAGTGTCCAATCGAGAAGTGAAACAAATCCTGGAGAAGATAGTCAAACCATCCAAGAAAGATTGGAGCCTAAGATTAGAGGAAGCATTATGGGCCTACAGAACTGCCTATAAGTCGCCAATTGGAATGTCCCCTTATCGTTTAGTCTTTGGCAAAGCATGCCATCTACCAGTAGAGTTGGAGCATAAGGCATATTAGGCAGTCAAACAATGCAACATGGATTTGCAATCTTCTGGGGTAGAGAGGAAGTTGCAGCTGCAAGAGCTTGAGGAGCTGAGATTGGAGGCTTATGAGAGCGCTAGACTCTACAAGGAGAAGACAAAATTGGTGCATGATAAGGGTCTCCTACGGAAGAACTTCAAGGTGGGAGACAAGGTACTGATGTTTAAGGCCAGATTCACATTTAAGCAAGGAAAGTTCAACACCCGTTGGGATGGGCCTTACACAGTCACAAAGGTGCATAATTTTGGAATGGTGGAGCTTCTCGATGAGGAAACTGGAGCAAACTTTAAAGTTAATGGCCATCAGTTGAAGCTCTACCATGAGAACCAGAAACTCCCTTAGCTCCCTGGTAGTTTCTTTCCTTCACTCATTTACATACTTTTGCTTAATTATTAATCTTGTTATGTTTTGTGCATTGTATGTTGAATGAGTGTGGGGGAGAAACCCTTTTCAGTAGGAAAGTAGCGTAGTTATAGCTAAATTCAATAAGACTCCCCTGGAAGTTTTGATCTCTGTCCTGTCTTGTTTCATGCCTGATGAGTTGGTGCTTTAAATGAATTATATGATTCAATTTGATTGAGGAATTTTATCTGTGGTATACTGCCTATTCATGGATTTGTTGAACACCTCTTGATCTCTTTTGAGGCATTTTAAAGTTTTTGAAATATCCAGCCTTGTCTGTTGTTGGTTGTTGTGTTTATCTGTGTTTAAGTGTTTTATGTTTCGTTCTGTGCTTTCTGTGACATTTCGCCGCGGCTAACTTATGTTTCGCCGCGGCGAATGGGTTCGTTTTCTTGTTTGTTTCTTTCGGTGATGTTTCGCCGCGGCGAAAGTCACCAGTCTGCGTATGTTGCTCTCGGGATTGTTTCGCCGCGGCGAACTTATGTTTGGCCGCGGCGAAACGTCCTTTTTCCCGTTGCTTTTCTTCTCGGGCATAGTTCGCCGCGGCGAACGTGCCGTTTTGCGGTGAGCCGTTTCGGTTTTGCTGATTTTTCGAGTGGTTTTCCCATTTCGCCCCTCTTTTCTGTCTAACCCATGCTTATCTCCTGAACCCCTTTTGGTCTTTTCACATCCCCACTCCATTAAACCCCATTCATTCCCCTCTAAACTTCAAAACCGTCGCCCCCCCCGCTTTTAAACCAGTCGGCCCATCTCTTCTCCTCTCCCTTTCCCCTGCTCTTCTTCTTCTTCGATTTCTCCTTCTTCCCTTCCAGTCGGCGCCCTCCCTCCTTCTCTACCTCAACCCGTCGCCTATCCCCATTTCTTCTCCTCTCCCTTCTTTCAGTTTTCGGTTCCCTTTCCTCTACTCCAGCCGTGCGCACCTTCTCCGCTCCATTCTCGGTATGTTCTTTCTTTTCCCTTGTTCTTTCCTTTAGTTTAGTGTAGTTTAGTGGTTTATTAGTTAGTTTGTTCTGGTTTTGTGCTGTTAGGGTGGGTTAGTTTGTAGTTACGTAGCCTGTAGGTTATCTAATGATTCATAGTGCATTGTGTTTTTAATTAATCTCTTTGCTTCATTTTGAAAATTTTTAGTCCTCTGAAAACCTATGAATCATTAACTAACCATTTGCTACTGTTTAGGTTGTAATTTTAATCATTTCTGGGTTGTTTAGGTTGTAGGTGTTTTTGTTGTGTTTAGTGTTCTTACTGTTTGTTGCTTCAGGAAAATGCCTCGCACCAAAAACCCTGAACCTTTACCCGTGTCTGAGTCTGAGTCTGACTCTGAGGGACCCATAACCTATGATGACATCTATAAGGTAGTGGACAAGCGCCCCCTCCTTAGGGAGAGACCCTTTCCCCTTGAACCATCCGACCATCCCTTTGTCCAAAGACTCCAGGAATCCCAAATGCTTGAATTGGCTCGCCCACGAGCTAATGGTAATGATGTCTTTGTCCGCCATTTCTACACCTACGCCCGCCTTCATGGCATGCTATCCATTCCCTTCCGGGGCAAGCATGTGAACTACACTTTCACTATTTATAACATAAGAGACCACTACCGGCTTCCTGTAGTCCGTAATTCTCAGTACTCTCATTATCGCGATAATTATCCTTATGATGAGATTGTCCAGACCCTATGCCGGGATGGTGCCACTTGGCATCGTCCCCGCACTGCTGAACTGTACTTAAAACGTTCTGATTTTCGGCCTGAGGCAAAGCCGTGGCTACACCTAGTCTGCAATAACATCCTACCCACTTCCCACCTCCAGAACCTCCCCAAACGCCAAGCTCTTATTGTTTTCCTCCTCATGACCGGAAAATCTTTTGATGTAGCTGAAATCATACAATCCGCCCTCTACGATTCCGTCAATACCAAAAAAGTCACCAATAGCATCGTCTTTCCCCATCTTGTCTCTGACCTTTTCCGCAAGTGCGGAGTTCCTTCATTTAATGATGACAGCTACTTCGAACCTGCATCTTTATTCGGTTTGAGCGTCTTAAACAGCCCACCATTGCACCCCACCCACCTGTCCACCCCGTTTACGATGTTAGTGCAGGCCAGGCAGCCACTGATCCAGCCGAGGAAGGCCAAGATGTTCCTGAACCTCCCCAGCCCGTCACCTTAGACACGCTTGCCGATGACATCGACGAGCTGTCTGAGGAAGTTCACCAGATACGCGTCACACTCCTTCGAGAGATTAAGCGGCAAAAGGACCGAGATGCACTGTATGAGCGAGAACGTCGCTACCGCCGCCGTTTTGATGCTTTACTCGCGGATCGTTTGAACTTCGCTTTACCGGCTGAGGAGGAGGAGCCACAGCACCATATGGGTCTGGACGGAGCAGGCACATCGGGTGCAGGACCGTCAGGATCTGGAGCAGCTGATCCTGAGCATCAGTCTTAGTTTTCTGTTCTTGTGGTTTTCTGTTGTTTTCATTTGTTCTTTTGTTTCATGTGTTGTTTTGAGGCTGGATTGTTTCTTACCCTTTATTGTGCCTCATTGGTTTTTACACTTGTTCACTTGGATGATTTCTGATTAGTTTGCTTTAATCTTTGTTCTATTTTCACCTCTGCGCCTCCTTGCTCATATTTGCTGTCCCTAATTCCCATTGTTCACAAATTGAGGACCATGTTGTGTTTAAGTGTGGGGGAGGTCTATATTGTGGATTTTAGCAAATGCTTCTCGTGCATCCATGCATTTAGATGATTTTGAGGTGTTTTTGAACTGATAGATTGGTTTAATTGTGAATATTTTGAGTTTAGTTGCTGAAGAGTTGAAATTGCACAGGAATTTTCGCTTTCTGCCATGTTTCGCCGCGGCCAACTTCTTATTTCGCCGCGGCGAAGCCTCCTCTTTCACGAGTAATAAGTCATTCGGCCATACTTCGCCGCGGCGACCCCCTTCTTTAGCCACGGCGAAACCCTCAAAAAAAAATTTAATAAATTCTTGGCAATCTCAACTGGTCTTCAGAAATTTTCCCGGCTTAGAATCTTTATGCTCCTACAATTTTTTTTTTAAATGGATAGAAAGTTCAGAGTTCACTTGTGCTTTTAGAAAAATTTTCATGCTTTTAAATGAGGGTTGAACTTAGATTAGTTATTCTCATGTTTTTGACAGATAGTAATTGATGATGTGCTTTGAAATTATGACTATGTGGTTGTTAACTTTTGAGATTGACTAATTGAGATTTGAGCCTTGTTGGAAGGATTTTTGGACCTTAAGTTATTGAATTGAGTGAATCTGCTTATTTCATATTTCTCTAGAACTTGTTTTCATTCTTAATCGAAGCTTAGCGAATCAATTTTTGTAAAAATGATAGAGGCATTCGATTTCATACCCGCATTTCCCAAACACAAACCCAATCATTTTACCATTGCAAACCCTTTTGAGCCTTCATCTTGAGTACATGCATGCAATATATTAAAAAAAAAAAAAGAGAAGTTGCTCATACGAAAAAAATAAAAAAAAATATACAAAAAGGGGTAGAAAAAGAAAAAGAGATATATGCAAAAAAAAAAAGGAGGATAAAGATATAAATATTTAAAATAAGTAGCTTCTCTCCCAGTTTTATTTAGACTAATTTTGTCTTAATAATTTGTATGTTGTACTCATTTACATTTTCATTTTCATTCTCATTTCATTCATTCTGACTGACCTTCATTCCAAATTTTGACCCCTAAAAGTCCTCTTGATTTGCAAAATTGTTTCTCATGGTGGAGAGGTAGAATTATTACAAGCCTATGGTAGAAATTGGATTGAGTAGACTTGGAGTGAAATAACCCTAAAGACAAGTGAGTTAAGAGTGAAACACTTATCCGTGAGATGGATCTTTCTTAATCAATCTTTTAAGTTAATTTTCCATTGTGATCATTTTCTTAGCGTATCCTTGTTTACTGATGTCAACTCTGTGAGAATTTCTTACTAATCTTCTGCTTTCATCTTTAAGCATGGTAGTGTCTCTCTTTGCGCTAGTGTCACTTTGAATTATTCTCGCGCTTTGTTCAGGAGTACAAAGGTCTAAGTGTGGGGGAATTTGATTGAGCTCAAGATATTAGTTTCTTTTCATATCATTATCCATGATTTTGTTATACTTTTTGGTCCTTTTTAATGAAAATTGTGCTTAACTGAGATTTATGGTTCTTACTTTAAGTTAGTGTCATTTTGATGATTAAATTGTCATAATTGGTTGTTAATTGGATTCAATTGACTTCTAGGACAATTGGTACTTCAATTTGTTACTTTTTTATTGTAGGACACTAAAGATTTGGGCCAGAATTGAAGAACTCAAGGCAAAAGAAGCAGGAAAGGACCCTCTGCCTAAGTTCGCTGCGGCACACATCTCACTTCGCCGCGGCGAAAACCCATCCGTGAAGAAAGGTCTCTCTGCCATGTTTCGCCCGGCGAACATCTTCGCCGCGACGAACCTCTTCTTCGCCGCAGCGAACCTCTCGAAGCAGCAAATCTCAGACCTGACCATTTCGGGAAATTTTGACCTACCCATGCCCAGAAACCGACCCATGCACGTAAGTTTCGGGTTAGAAACCCTATTTTGGGTATGAGGAGAGGAGATGACCATTATTCAGCCACCACCTACGTCTCTTTCATCCTCTTCTCTCATTTCACCTCAGAAACCCTAATCCCATTTCCATTTCTTCCATCTGCTGCTGCCATGGCTGAAGAACAATACCTAGTTGGAGTTGGTTCAAGAGTTATGACTAGCTAAGCTTCTCAACTCTTGAATATGGTGGAAGGAGCATGAGTTCCAAGAGCTTCAAAGGGGAGTTAGCTTCATCTATGAGTTCTAGTTCTTTATTTATGAATTTCTAGGTCTAGGATTTGTAAATTTGAGCTGAACTATTTTGATTATGGTTGTAATCAATTCTGGATGATCATTTTGTGTATTAGATTAGTTAATGTTGAATTTGAGCTTCAATATATGTGGTTACATATATGTTTCTATGCAACTCTTTTGATACTGTAACACCTTACGTTTACGACCTTATGTTGTGCCAAGTTAAGACATTCGGAAGCGCAATCTAAGGTTACCGGGTTGAAAAACCTGAATTTGAAAATTTCTTTTCCCGCATTACTATTCACCGTAACCTTAAACTTGGCATAACTTTGAAAAATCATAACTAATTCTAGAAAAATCGAAATGAGGTCGTTCCAAGTCTCACTCGAAGCTTTTAACATCATCTATCAAGGAAAAATGACCTCAGGTTCCGCTTTAATCAGAAACGCATCCGTTTTCAATCTCGAAAAGTACTGTTCATTTGGTCATTTTTCTATTTTCCAGGATTTTTGCCTAACTTCGGAAAGGCATAACTTCGTACACAAAACTCCGATTGTGACGTTTTACCACTCATTTTAAAGGGAAAAATAAGATCTATTTGCATGCCAAATTTCAGGGAAAAAGCCAACCATTTGACCAGGGTCTTTGTTGGTCAAAGTTTGGTCAAATCTAGACCATTTTTATCCCCTTTTTCACTAATTCTAACAGCATTTCGTTTTCACTATAATCATACTATAATCACATGTAAAGCTATTCTATCATTAATATACATTCCAAAAAGGTTATCATATCATGTATTCATGATCATAGCATGTTTACATGGCTTGAAAGAGAAAGGTTCAAAACCGTATAATACATTACATAATTCATAACTTCCTCAAGCCATGACTATTTCCTTTCCCTTCTCCTTGGCAGTAGTGGCACCTAGGAGATCATGTTATAGGAGGAATGAGATTTCATAGAAATCCCAGTAGCATTGAACATACAACCATCAAGTCAACATGCATAAGATGTCATGCTACATGCAGTATAATAACATTTCTAGTCTTTATGCCATGCCATAATCATTCTGTATCCATGTCATCATATCATGGAGCATATAATCATTCTGGTCAAAACTCAATCATGCAAGAGCCAAGGCATACATTGCAAGGAGTTCACATCATCTGTACATAAACATTCTCATGGCACATAAACACACATAGCAGATACACCAGATGCAGATCAACAAAATAATTGCAGTTCACGCTACCTCAATTCCACGCTTATCGTTTCCTCCTTGTTCCCTTGCTTGAGATCCTCCTAGGTATCCAGAGAATTGCCTATCAACCATACAGTAAGGGTATGGTAAATTCCATATCCAGTATACCATTCCCTAAACCTTTGACCTTGGTTTGACCAAGCCTTAATCCTCAATTAAGGTCTTGGAATTCTTCCTTAATCCATGATTAATCATGCTTTCTTGGTTAATCACTAACCCTTAATCCTTAATCCAATATTTAATTAAGGTCCTCAAGTCACATAGTCATAATCCTCTAAGATTAAATCACTAATCCCTTTTTGGATTAACCATTAATCATTCTCTAATCAACATGATTAACCATTAATCATTCCTTAATCAACATGATTAATCATTAATCATTCTCTAATATGATTAAGCTTTAATCAATCCTTATTTAACATGATTAATCATTAATCATTCTCTAATCAATATGATCAAGCTTTAATCATTCCTTAATCAACATGACTAATCATAATTAAACATCCTTCAATTAGCATAACTAATCACAAATTAATTAGGGTAGCTAACCTTAATCACTTACTAATCCTTAATCAAATAACATGATTAATCTTAGCTATCACTAAACCATAATTAATCAAGGTAATTAATCCTAATCTTCCTCAAATAAATAATCAACTAAAAATAATTAACACTTAGGGAGATAAACATACCTTAATTAGCGCTTAATCGGCGATTAGAGGTGTCTAAGCTTGCTGTCTCTCTTCTCTCTCTTCTTTCTTCCTTTCTCTCTCCTAGAACTCAAAACACAAAATT
This sequence comes from Neltuma alba, assembly GCF_004799145.2. Classification (NCBI taxonomy): domain Eukaryota; kingdom Viridiplantae; phylum Streptophyta; class Magnoliopsida; order Fabales; family Fabaceae; genus Neltuma; species Neltuma alba. The sequence continues at coordinate 407,223 of NW_021635416.1, read as the reverse complement.
CTCTCCCAACAAAACCTCTTGGCCGAAATCTTCATGGAAGGGGGGGTATTTATAGGCCTTGATATTTCAAAATGCCGAAAATGCCCTTCGGGAAAAAGATGCGATCTCGGCCGTCCATTTTTTTCTACTTTACACATGGACAAATCTTAGGGCACACACCATAAGAAAGTGACACATGTAGGGACACCTAATCACCATGTGATTTTCATGTGGAAAATAAATATTATTTTATTGTTTTGTCTCTTATTTCCCTTTATGCCCTTGAACAATTTGGAAAATTCCAACTTTGTCCTCCCCTTCTAATTTTGGCCGAATTATTGCTCTTAATAATGGGAAAAATATGACTCATCCAATAATCAGTGCAATCCACTGATTATTGGTGTATTTCCGGTCCGATTTTCCAACAATCCTGTCCAATTTACTGTCACAAAATTTCGATTTCAACACCTCATTAAATTCCCCTCATTCCAAGGGTAATCCATGATTTTTCTCAAGTTTTATCTCCCTCTATAATTTTCTAAATTTTATTCTGCCAAAAATCACTATTCTACCGATAATAATTCGGTAATAAATATTCTTTAAGCTAACCTCTGTACATCCAAAGGTGGGAAATAATTTTATAAATTAGGATAATATGTCACATAATTTATCCATATTTTTCCTTGAATTTTGAGGCCTCTATATATTTTAAATAATGGAAATTGGCTAATTTTCCTTAATTAACCAAAAATTCCAATAATTACAAATAATTTCCTGATAAATTATTTTTAATCTCATATTCATCTTCTAAGCCTCAAACATTATTCTGTACCCTCCTTTCTATTTTTCATGATTTTCTAGGAATTTTCAGGAAATTTGGACATTATTTCCAATACTGCCCTTTCTTAACTGATCTTTTCAGAAATGACCGTTATGTCCCTATCCTGATTTTTCCTCATAACCTGGATCCTCTACCAGTCTACTATACTACTTGGCCTTAGTCAGTCACAACTCATTCATCAGTTAGAATAAAATTATCAGGGTGTGACAGATACTCTCTGTCTTGCATGGTAATGTGTGATTGTTGAGTTGATCTGGGCTTGCATTTAACCAAGTGCATTAATTAATCTTAATACACACGCTAAGTAAGCTTAATAGGATCTTATGAAATGGGTGACATTGATTAAGATCCTAGACTTAAAGAGTTCTTTAAGGTTTTCATTTAGAAAACTTGGTGATTTCCACTCCCAAAATTATTTTGAACTATGATTGCTTCAAAACTGTATTCAAGAGATTACATATCATTAACTTCACTTCATTACTACTATCTTAGAAAAAATCCAAAAACATAGTAACTTAGATTTGAATTAATTGCATTTAGTTTTGGCATTTCATTAATGGCTAAAAACACCAAAAACCCCCTTTTTCATTATTCTGCATAGCATTAATCTAACTTAGACATCTAATTTAGGCTCCCAAAAGAGAACGACCCGAGTTTGCACTACTGCATAGCTTGGATAAATTTTTGAGCGAGAACCTCTAAGCGAACGACAATTTAGGCTCTCTTTCACTTACCCCAAAACAGGATTTCTAAACTGGTAGTGAGGTGTATTGGGTTGGTTTGCACGAGTGGGTAGGTAAAATTTCTGAAAATGGTTCGGGTCTAGGTTGCTGATTTGAAGAATTTGTTGCAGCTAAAGTATGGTTTTGCCACAGCAAAGCATTCTTGAGAGGTATTCTGCTTAATGATATGTCTTTACTATGATGAAGTCAACTTGTGGCCATGCTGTAATGATGTCTTTACTGTGACGAAGGCATGAGTTGGCCACAACTAAGTGTGGTAGTGTTGATGTTGTTGCTCTTTTGTGGTGCACTTTCTTAATCTTCACTCTTGGCTCCACTTCTTGAGTGTCTTGAAATGGAAAGCAATGATTTGAGGTATTGATTGTCCTAAAAATAAATTGAATGCAATTAATGAATAAATATGACAATTTTACCCTCAAATGACACTAACTCAAAGCAAAGACTCTCAGTCTCAACTAAGCACAACTATCATCAAAATAAGCCAAAAAAGGTAACAAAAACCTAGAAAATTCATCAGATAATATAAACAATTTGTGCTCAATTAGTTAGAACTAGTTAAAACACTTTGATTCAAGGTTGTTTCAAATGGTTTTGAGTTATTGTTTGAAAGACTTTATGGTTGGTTCTTGAGGAGTACTATTTGGCCAATGTGAGATCTGTACTGTAGGATGAGTTTTTTTAATAGTTTTGATGCTTCCATTGTGTTTAAAATGGAAAATGGTGTAGGTAAACTTAAAGAACAAGCATTAGAAGCATTGGAATTAAAGTTATAATTTTTAGAAAACCTAGACTGCCTATTCAGCCAACTATAGTTCTTAAGGAAGGAGTTTTCTTTTCATGAATCTAGGTTCATATTTAAATTCTACATGAAATTTTATGTAGGATTGGCCTAAGAAAGGAGTTTCTAAGTTAAAGAAAACAAAGCTCTACAATTCAAAGAATTAAGGGTTAAAGGGTTACTTCAGTTTGCCATTGATTGTTGTGTGGTTTGGATTGTAATGTTCCTGCCCTTTTTGTGCAATGTGATGTTAGGATTTGATATTTGTGGAGGAAGAGAAGAGGAGCCAAGAAACAAGGAGCTATTGGAGCAAGTTAGCAAGATTTAATTAACTACTAATATTAACATTGCATTGTTTATTATTGCATAGATGATTGCTATTATGTGGCTGGACTATGATGATTGTGATGTGGCTGCTACTTGCATTTTATTGCCTTGGCTATTGCATGCTAGAGATTGCCTAATTATAAGAGGATTAGTTCACCAATAGTAGCTAATGTTGATATGCATAATGATGATGCATGCTTGATGTTATAGTTGATTATTTTTCCTATTGGGATTTCAATGAAATCTCATTCCCTCTAAATATAATCTAACATTCAAGGGGCTAAGTCATCCAAGAAGAAGCTACAAATCCAAAGGTGAATGTGGTGCTAAGCCACAAACCATTTGACTTTTGGTTTTGTATAATAATGTATGCTTAAGATGTTGTAACCTTACTTAGACTGTTGACTTGGACTTGTCTTTTGGCCATGTTATTAAATGAATTAAATCATGAAATTTAGCATGCTTATAGTTCACATCTTGCGCTTCAAATCAATAGGTAGCATGTTAAAATTGGACATTAGTATGATTTATGGTGATTTTCCAAAGTTAAGGCTTGAAATCTAGGAAAAGGATTTTTACCAAAGTAACAATGATAACTTCCCTAAAAACCTGGCACTGATTAAAAAGGAATTGGTTCACAATATTATTTTTTCTTGAAAGAGAATTCAAAGAGATTTCTATAGGACTTACAATCACTCTATGTTGATATTTCTGGAATAAGTTACGAATTTTAAAATTGGATAGAAAAACTGGATTTTTATCAAATGAACAGTGATTTTTTGAAAATTAGCATCCAATTTGCCTATTTTTGAGTTTAAGGCCATCCAAAGTCATCAAACTTGATTCCAAATGAATAGTAAGTTATGCTAGAAGTAAGGTGTACTAGGAACTAAAGAGGATAGCTTTAAAAATATTTAAAGCTTAATTTCTATCGACAGGAGGCTGATTTTAGGAAAAATTTAATTTAAGGAATTAGGAGTTGAATTAAATTTTGAGGAAATTTGATGAATCTACCCTCATTAGAAGGGAGTTATTGGTATGAAGAAATGAAGTTTTAGAAGTAGTGGATTTTACAGGATCCAAGAAAAATTCAACAGGTAACGGGAGATTATATAGTGTGATAAGGATAAGCTTAGTGAGACAAAATTTCTCCCTAATTTTGTGGTAAAAATGGCTCCAACTAGAAGGGGGAAGGAGCTAAGAGGAATGATACAAATTATTAAAGGAAAAACTTAGAAAACATGAATTATGGAATAAAATATAACAATTTGTGCATGTGTGTGATTAGGTGTATATGTGAGGTGTCCTCTTGTATTTAATAAGGGGACACATAAGGGGGGTTATGTGGCTGAATCATAGTGGAAGAGGAGCCAAGATTATGCCAAGTATTAAGGTGTAATTATGAGGTAAAAGAGATATTTTACCTAACGGTAAGATTTAGCTCCCTTATAAGTATGATCTTCCCTCCCTTCTTGACACACTTTCTGGCCAAACCAAGGGGAGAAAGAGAGGGAGAGTTTTAGTCAAGCTAGGGAGAAAGAAGAGAAGAAGAGGATCAAGCTATACTTAGATCAAATCAAGTGCCAAATTAAGGTAAAAGCTTGGATTTCTCTTCTAATTCAAGTTGCTTAGTACTTTGATGATTTAAATTATAGTTTTGTTGAGGTTTAAAGTATGATTTACCTACGATTTGGTGCTACCCAGATTGATACATGTTGAGCTATAAATGATTTGAAGGTTGTTTATAGATTAAGAGATTGAAAATGCTCGGATTATGATGTTTAAACTTGGTTTTAAAAAGAATCTCAACATATGAAACCAAGGGGGAATTTTGGCCAAAAGGAGAATGATTGAGCTCAAATTATTCTTATCTTTTGATTACATCATCCATGGTTTTGTTGCATTTTTTGGCTCTTTTGGCTATAATTGAGCTTATTTTAGATTAAGAGTCCTTGCATTGAGTTAATGTCTTTTTGAGGGTAAAATCATCATAATTAGTTATTAATTGTATTCAATTAATTTCTAGGACAATTGATGCCTTAAATTGTTGCTTTTCAGTGTACGACACCTGAGATTGGAGCCAAGGTTGAAGACTCAAGGCACACAGAGCAAAAGAGGAGCCTCTGCCATGGTTCACCGCGGCGAACCCACCCTTCGCCACGGTGAACTCCTTGTATCAGTATATCCAAACCTGACCATTTTGGGAAAAGTTGACCTGCCCACTTCCATGAACCAACCCAGACATGTCATATTCGGGTTAGAAACCCTATTTTTGGGATGAATGAGGTTACACACTTACATCTAGCCACCATCCACATTTTCTCTTCATCTTCTATCCTTCTCTCACAAAACCCTAATACCTCCATCTTCCACTGTCACCTTCACCCATAGGAAACACTGAGTCAGTTTCATTGGAGATGCTTCAGTATACCATGCATGGCTAGGCTTCTTCCAGCTCTTGAAGATGGATGATTGGCATGAGTTCTAAGAGCTTCAAAGGGGAGTCTCAGTTTCATCTTAGTTTCTAGCTATGTATTTATGAATCCCTAGGTCTAGGGTTTGTAAATTCTTAGTGAGATACTTTGGTTGATTCTGTAATCATTAGTTGATGATTTACATTTGTAGTTGGATTGGTTAATGTTGAATTTCATGCTTCAATATATGTGGTCACATATATGTTCTTTGTAGCTCTCTTGATTCTCTTCATCTTGCATGGTCATGTTTTGATGATGAGTTGATTTTCTGTTGCATTGAACCATTTGCATTAATCATTCTTAATTATACATTAGGGAAGCTTAACAATGTTTTCATTAATGAGTTCATTAATGTAAGCATTGGACTCAATGAGTTATTGAGGTTGTTATCAAGAAAACCTAATGAATTTATAAAACTCCCAAATCTTAAGAGAACTATGATTGCCAAGAATCCATTTTCAAGAGGTTTTATCAATTGATTCAGTACTTGATTTCCATCCATTTCATCTTAATCTCTCAAAAATCTAAAAATATATTTACATTCTGTTACATTTTATCTTAATTACAAGTCTCAATGAAAACCCCCAACCTTTTCCAGCTCAATTTGCATTACCATGGCATTTAGTTAATCTAGGATCATAATTTCGGCTCCACAAGTGAAACGACCCGAGGTTGTGCCTATAGTACAATCCTTGGTTTAATTTTGAAATTGGCCCCAAGGTGTAAGTAAGACAAAGTCAAGGTGATTTCAAGTGGCGCTGTTGCCAGGGAGCCAAGAAATTGGCTCTCTACGTTAGCTTGTGTCATTTAGTTCTCAATTGAAGTTTTGATCCTTTTAGGTTGCATTTTAGGTAGTTTAGTTGCATATTTGTTCATAGTATAGGTTTTCATCTTGCATAGCATCAAAATTTTTGGAAATACAAACAAATATACTGATTTTCTACACTTTCAGCATTTTCACCTTGCATCAGTGGCGTCCAATAACTTTTATTGCTCTCTGTGATAGTTCGACATGGCCAACCTGACCCTTCGCCGTGGCCAACCTACTGAACATTTGAAGGTTTCATCTCTGGACACCTTCACCGCGGCACACTTCTTCTTTCGCCACGGCAAACTCTCTGAATTCAGCTCATAGATTCCCTCTGTATACTTTCGTCGTGGCACACCCCTGTTTCTGCCGCGGTGAACCTTTGCTGCACAACTATCTGTTCACCTCTGTCACCTTTTGCCGTGACAAACTCTCCTGAAAGGTTTTGAAACTTACAACTTTTGCTTCTTTTTCTGTGCATATATACTCAAACTCACCTATACACTTGCATAAGCACCCATACACTTGCATCCATCACAACTCATATTTTTATTTGACTTTGTGTGCTGCAAGTCAATTTTGTTTGCTCTTTCTCTGTGATTTAATTTTTGCATGTCACGAAAAACTGAACTTGTACCCTTTAACCTTGAGATTGAGAGAAGACTTAGAGAGATAAGAAGAGAGAAAAGAGTTGAGGGGACAAGTGAGTTAGTGGTTGAACAAGAGAACATTTCTGTGGAATCTAGCCTATCTAGTAGTGAGAGTGAGCCTACTGATCAAGAGATAATGGCTGATTTACCACATAACCACCCTAATCCTAACCCCAATACCAACCAAGTGAGGAATGGAGGCAATGGAGGGAATAGAGAACAAGAGAGAGTGGGAGAAAATAATGGGAACCCTAGAAGAAGAACAATTAGGGAAGCCACCACATCTGATGTCAATTTCGACCCATTTACTGCTGCTTGTCCAAATTTTGAAGTTAATTTTGAAATTAAAGGATTATTGATTAACTCCCTTCCAAAATTTCATGGCTTGACAGGACAAGATCCATATCTTCATTTGCAATCACTTTCTATGATCTGCCAGAGTATGAAGCCTGTGGGAGCATCGTTAGATCAAGTGCTATGGAAGGTTTTCCATCTATCATTGGAGGGTAAAGCTAGAGAGTGGTACATGAGCCTTCCAAGACACGTAGTTGACATATATCACAGTTACAGGAACTTAAGGAAAGCATTCTTGGAGAAATACTTTCCGGCTTCTCGTACTTCATCAATGAGGAAGGAGATCTATTCTGCCAAGCAAGACTATGACGAATCTCTCTATGATTATTGGAATAGATTTCAGGACATGCTTTCAAGATGCCCACATCATCAAATTCCGGATGAACAACTGGTGCAGTATTTCTATGATGGGTTGAAGAACCAAGAGAAGGGTATGTTGGATGCTGCACCAGGAAGATCTTTGATAGATTCCACTGCTGAGGAGGCCTGGGATTTGATTAAGAAGATGGCCCTAGATCATCAACAATATGGTGTGAGAGATACTAGAGGAGTACATGAGTTGGGAGTTGCTTCAGTTCATAATAGAAGAATGGACACTTTGGAATCAAAGGTGGATTTGTTGGAAAGCAAGATGACCTCTCAACTGTCTGTAATCACTGCGGAATTGAAGAATATGAATGTGCATAGACCAGCACCCCCTATGGATGTTATTACCCCTAGTTGTGAGACTTGTGGCTCAGTTATGCATATTTCTAGCGTATGTCTAGGCTGTTATGAGGAGGTATCTGCAGTCTACCAAGGCCGTCCAAATCAAAAGTGGGACCCTTACTCCAACACTTATAACGAGGGATGGAAGGCAAACCCTCGATTGGGCTGGAGGAATGAAGAGAGTAGACCTCCAAATAGATTTCAGAAGAGTGGAGGAGCTGGTTCATCCTCAAGTCAGTTCCAAAACCAATCTCAAGCCCTAACCACCCCACCTAAAGATGATACCAACCAACTCTTGCGTAATATGATGGCCTTAATGAAGGATGAAAGGGCTGCCAATATCAATCAGTTCAACTCCATAGCTTCACTGATTCAGCAAGATTCCTCCCAAAATGATGCCAAATTTAGTGCTCTAGAGAAGAGGATGGAGCAATGGGAAACTAAGTCTGAGAACATTAACTCCTATGTAACTCAATTGTCCAACAACATGAGTGAGCAACAAGCAAGGAGCAGTAGCGCTATTCCCTCCAACACTGTTATCAATCCCAAGGGTTGAATGCCATTACTCTTAGGAGTGGGAAGCAAGTGAACTTTCGAGAAGAGAAGGATGAAACTGTCGATGAGGAAATCTTGTGTGATGAGCTACCACCATCATCTACAAAGGTCAAGAATTCTGAAAGCTCCAAGAAGATGAGTTTGAGGTGGAAGGAATTCCCCAAAGAACATGATAGTAAGGGTAAAAATGAGGAATCTAAACCAAGCAAGCATGGAACCTTAAGCAAGGAAGGTAAGGAGGTAAACATCAATGAACTACCTTTTCCTCAGTCTTATTTGAAAAATGTCAAAATGGGTAAAGAAAGGCAGGATCATGAATTACTTGAGACCTTTAGGAAAGTAGAAGTGAATATACCCTTGCTTGACCTGATTAAAAAGATTTCTAAATATGCCAAGGTCTTAAAAGAATTATGTACTCAAAAGAGGAGATTCAAACTTAATAAAAGAGTTCAATTACCCTTTAATGTGTCTGCATTGTTTAAACCCCAAATTCCTATGAAATGTCAAGACCCTGGATCTTTCACTATCCCTTGCACTATAGGAAAGGTTACTATAGGGGGAGCCCTGTTAGATCTAGGTACAGCCATTAATGTCATGCCTAAGTCCGTGTACACCTCTCTAGGAGTCAAGACTCTTAAGTCTACTACTATTGTGCTCCAACTAGCTGATAGGACTATTAGGTATCCTGAGGGCATTATAGAAGACATTTTAGTCCAAGTTAAGGGATTGTTTTTTCTTGCTGATTTTTATGTGCTTGACATGTCTTCTGAACTTGTAAATGACACTGCACTTATCCTTGGTCAACCTTTCTTAAGGACTGCTAATACCATGATTACCATGAAAGAGGACACCATAATAATGGAGGTGGGTGATAATAAAGTTTCTTTTAACATGCATAAAGCAATGAAACATCCTTATGAGGACTATTCACTTTTGGGGGTTAACATGATAGACATTGCTGTTGAGGATGCTTGCTCTGAAGTTGAATTGCAAAATGACTCTTTCTATTCTGATCTTTACACTGATGATTCTATTGATGAGAATGAATCCATTTCTTCCTTTTCATCTCTTTACTCTACACTTTCTACTTGTTCATGTGGTGGTGATGTTACATGCCTTGATTGTACTGTGGTTAATTGCATGCTTTCTATCCCACATACATTTTCTGTTTCCTCCCTTGACTCCAAGTTGGACTGTGATTCCTCTATTGTCAGTGATGATTCCCTTGAGGAAAGGTTTCCTGTTGTTGTTTCAAATATGGAGGAAGATGTCATGGAGAAGAATCCCTTTAAGGCGGTTGCTGTAGATCAACTAGAAGTTGGTTCAACAGTCGGAGATGAAGTTAACTGCAAAGCTGAGGAGCTATCATTGGTTGAAGGAAAGGGGAGTAATCTGTTCTCTCTTGAACTTCATAAATTGATTCCTTCTATTGTGTAACCACCTACACTTGACTTAAAACCCCTACCCCCTACTTTAAAATATGTTTTCCTTGAGTCTAATGAACAATTGCCTATTATTATAGCTGACTCACTACTTGAGAGTGAGGAAGAGAGACTCTTATCTGTTTTGAGGGAGCATAGAAAGGCAATAGGTTGGACACTAGTGGACATACTAGGAATTAGTCCTGCTGTGTGCACACATAGAATTTTATTGAGTGAGGAACCAAAACCAGTGAGACAACCCCAAAGACGATTGAGCCCTCTTATATTGGATGTAGTTAAAAAAGAAATTACTAAACTGTTGAGTGCTGGGATAATATATCCAATTTTTGATAGTGAGTGGGTCAGTCCGGTGCATGTTGTGCCAAAGAATAGTTGGGTAACAGTAGTAAGGAATGAAATTCCTACAAGGGTTCAAAACTCATGGCATGTGTGCATAGACTATAGGAGACTTAATGATGCAACACGTAAAGATCACTTTCCTATACCCTTCATTGACCAAATGTTGGAGAGACTGGCTGGTAAATCACATTACTGCTTTTTAGATGGCTTTTCTGGCTATTTTCAGGTACCCATAGCCCCCGAGGATCAGGACAAAACCACCTTCACATACCCCTTTGGTACCTTCGCTTATCGAAGGATGCCATTTGGGTTGTGCAACACTCTAGGCACCTTTCAAAGGTGTATGATGGCCATTTTTAGTGATCTTTTAGAGAACAACATGGAGGTTTTCATAGATGATTTTACGGTTTATGGGGAGAGCTTTGATCAATGTCTGAATAGCCTAAGGCAGGCTTTAGAGAGATGCATAGTCAAAAATCTTGTTTTGAACTTTGAGAAATGTCATTTCATGGTGGGTAGTGGCATAGTGTTAGGTCACCTCATCTCTAGTAAGGGAATTGAGGTTGATAAGGCTAAAATTGAAGTTATCTCATCTTTGCCTTACCCCACCTATCTTAAAGATTTGAGATCTTTTCTTGGGCATGCAGGGTTTTATAGGCGTTTTATTAAAGATTTTAGTAAAGTTGCCTTACCCCTTTCTACTCTACTTAAAAAGGATGTTGAATTTAATTTTGACGAAAAATGTAGACATGCCTTTGATACTCTCAAGTCTATGCTTGTTTCACCTCCTATTTTGACTGCACCCAACTGGAATTTATATTTTGAACTCTCATGCGATGTTTCTAATTGTGCAGTGGGTGCTATGCTTGGCCAGAAGGAGGAGAAGCAATCTAGAGTAATAGCCTATGCCTCTAAAACACTTGACCCAACTCAAGTCAACTATACCACCACTGAGAAAGAAATGTTTGCCATTGTATTTGCTTTAGACAAGTTTAGATAATATCTAATTAATTGTCGAATGGTTATGTATACAGATCATGCAGCTATCCACTATTTGCTCAAGAAGCCACAATCTAAACCAAGGTTGATCAGATGGGCTTTAATGCTTCAGGAGTTTGACATTGAGATTAAGGATAGATCCGGGGCAGTGAATCAAGTAGCTGATCACCTGAGTAGGCTATCGGAGGACGCAAGGGGAGTAGATTCTCCTGACTTGACTTATGACTCTTTTATCGATTCAGCTTTATGTTCTGTGATTACTATAGAGCCTTGGTATGCTAATATTGTCAATTATCTCATGTCTGGACTCACTCCTCCCTTTATGTCTAGATTTCAGGCACAAAAGCTTCGTAGAGAGTCAAAGTATTACATATGGGATGCCCCTCATCTGTGGAGGATGTGCAGTGTGTAAAACCCTTAACCTTAAACATCAATACTCTTCATAAGACCACTACTATGGTAGAAAAGGAAAGTTGTTAAAACGAGCTACCATAGTAGAAGGAAAATTTCATATTTTTAGAAATTGACTTTCAAACTCGGGTCAACCCGTAAGAAGTTACATGCAACTAAAATAATCCATTCATATCCACTGGGCCTCCAAGCCTCCGGCCCGGGTAACACACACATCAAAATCAGCCCATCCAAATCGTTTTCAACCATATAACAAAGTTCCATAAAACAATAGCAATGGCCTCCGGCCAACTAAAATAAGGAGATAACGCATCCTCCAATTTACAATAGATCAACAATCAAAATATCACAAAAGATCCTAACTGTGGCAATATACAACCGATCATACATAAATAAGGGCTAGAGGCCTAGAGCTAACCAAGCTCAAGCCTCTGCGTCTCTTCCCGAAGGCGCATGCCTAGAACCTTCACCTGAAAACATTGTAAACCACGGGGTGAGACTAAGTCCCAGTAACCAACCTTTCCAATACTAGGTACTACTAAATAGGTGCTCGTGAGGTGTCAAGTGGAGCAGTTCACAAATAATATAAAACGATAGCCACAACAATTCATGCAAGTGCAATGATGCAATCCCATCAACCAAATCCCTCACTTTGGGGGATTTTCAGGAGCCAAAGCCGGCCTATCCCTCACTATGGGGGACGTAAGGAGCCATAAAAGGCCTATCCCTCACTCTGGGGGACGTAGGGAGCCAAAAGGCCTATCCCTCACTATGGGGGACGTACTAAGCCAACCATCATGCATTAATGGAGGCCTTACCACGTGGTAGTAACTATCAAACTCTCACCAAATCCCAAATCATGCATCATGCTCAAATCATAATCAAAGAGTAATAATCATTTCACAATTAACCTCATTCAGTGGCATATCTTTCACAATTCCAAAAATGCATTCATCATAAATCAAAACCCCACAAGACGGTTTTCCCTTTTTATATACAACATATAGTTTGAACACAATTACTATTTGGAGCACAAAACACAAATCTACTCACAATACCACAGAAGCAAGTACTAAGGATTGGAAAGTGGTTACCTCTCGCCTGAGCAAGGAATAACAAACCGACAATGTGGCCCCGTGCACCACCACGACTCACAACCGGTCTACACAAGCACACAAACACACAACCATCATATATTAGCTTTCAAACTAATAATGTGGCCAAAAACAACACTTGGGGACACAAAATTCCTATCTCCCATCAAAACTCTACCCAACTCAAAGGGTATATCTATCAAGACAACATTCCAAAGTCATACCAATCCATTAACACCTTAATTCCTTTCCAAACATCAATTAAGATTCACAACCTCAAGGACCCACTATGGAGTTCTACACCCAAACATCCCATTTGAGCAATTAAGGTTCCAACAACAATTCTAAACCGATTAAACCTCCAATTTAACCCTCCTTAACATAACCCAATTCACAAAACTCAAAATCAATCTCTACATTATCATCCTCAATCCCAAATCATCCATTTCCATAAACCCTAGCTCCAAAAACTCAAGATTCTTTAAATCCAAGAAAACTACACCGATTAAATACTTAAACTAACCCAATGCAATCAATTAAACTCAAAACAATCGGTCAAAAACCTCAGTTTCATCACAACTTAGAAAATCCTAGGGTTCTACCAAAAATCCTCAGAAATTCCAATCAAGAAGATAGATTAGAGGTTAAAATCACTTACTTGAGGTAATGGATCCTTAGAAATGTCTCCTCCAAGCCAAAAGTTCGAAACCCTAGCAGAGCTCCTCTCTTCTCCTTCAGATTTTTCTTATTTTCGCACGCTGAACCCTCCCGCGACTATATAGATTCGCGACCTTTCGCCGCGGCGAACTAATCCTAAGAGGGATTACTCGCCTGAAAACCTGACTTCGCCGCGGCGAACTCCCATCTTCGCCGCGGCGAAAGCTTCCCGAGAGGAAACTCTCGCTCGCCCAGAAGAACTTCGCCGTGGCGTGCCCTTACCTTCGCCGCGGCGAAACCTTCCCGAAAGGGAAGCCTCGCTCACCTGAACAACTTCGCCGCGGCGTTCCTATGACTTCGCCGCGGCCAAACCTTCCCGAGAAGACACTCCCCTCTGAAACTCCCGGTGCGCCGCGGCGAACATACCCTGAGAGGGGTACGTTCACCTATTCCTCCAACAAACCTCAAATTCAACCCAAACACCCAGATCAAGATTAAATCACTAATCTATCCTCAAAATCAACCCAAAAGAGGCTATTAAAACCCGATAAAAACTTAGGATGTTACACAGTGACCAAGTGATACGGAAGTGTGTGCCGGAGGAGGATTTTGAACCTATTATTTCAGCTTGCCATTCTATGGTTTGTGGTGGTCATTTTAGTGTAAGGAGGACATCTAAGAAGGTCTTAGATTCTGGATTTTATTGGCCTACCCTCTTCAAAGATTCTTTTACATTTTGTAGATCTTGTGACAAGTGTCAGCGATTTGGGGGGTTGGGAAAAAGACATGAGATGCCTCAACAACCCTTACTGTTTTGTGAGATTTTTTATGTTTGGGGAATTGAAAGAGAGCCTTAGTTATCGTTCGCTTAGAGGTTCTCGCTCAAAAATTTATCCAAGCTATGCAGTAATGCTAACTCGGGTCGTTCTCTTTTGGGAGCCTTAGTTAGATATCTAGGTTAGACTAATGCTATGCAGAGTAATGAAAAAGGGGGTTTTTGGGTTTTTAACAATTAATGAAATGCCAAAACTAAATGCAATTAATTCAAATCTAAGTTACTATGTTTTTGGATTTTTCTAAGATAGTAGTAATGTAGTGGAAATTAATGATATGTAATCTCTTGAACATGGCTTTAAAGCAATCATAGTTCAAAATAATTTTGGGAGTAAAAATCACCAAGTTTTCTAAATGGAAAACCTTAAAGAACTCTTTAAGTCTAGGATCTTAATCAATGGCACCCATCTCATAAGATCCTATTAAGCTCACTTAGTGTGTGTATTAAGATTAATTAATGCACTTGGTTTAATGCAAGCCTAGATTAACTCAACAATCAAACAATACCATGCAAGAAGGAGAGTATCAAAAGAGTTGCATATAAACATACATGTAACCACATGTATTGAAGCTCAAATTCAACACTAACTAATCCAATACACAAGATAATCATCCAGAATTGATTACAACCATAATCAAAATAGTTCAGCCCAAATTTACAAATCCTAAGACCTAGAAGTTCATAAATAAAGAACTAGAACTTATGGATGAAGCTAACTCCCTTTTGAAGCTCTTTGAACTCATGCTTCTTCCACCATATTCAAGAGTTGAGAAGCTTAGCTCGTCATAACTCTTGAATCAACTCCAACTAGGTATTATTCTTCAGCCATGGCAGCAGCAGATGGAAGAAATGGAAATGGGATTAGGGTTTCTGAGGTGGAGATGAGAGAAGAAGATGAAAGAGACGTAGGTGGAGGCTGAATAGTGATAGTCTGATCTCATCATACCCAAAATAGGGTTTCTAACCCGAAACTTGCGTGCATGGGTCGGTTCTTGGGGTTGGGCAGGTCAAAATTTCCCGAAATGGTCGGGTATGAGATTTGCTGATTCGAGAGGTTCGCCGCGGCGAAGAATAGGTTCGCCGTGGTGAAACATGGCAGAGAGCCTTGCTTCAACAGATGAGTTTCGCCGCGGCGAAGGAAGACGTTTGCCGCGGTGAACTTAGGCAGAGGGTCCTTTCCTGCTTCTTTTGCCTTGAGTTCTCCAATTCTGGCCCCAATCTTTAGTGTCCTACAATAAAAAAGCAACAAATTGAAGTATCAATTGTCCTAGAAATCAATTGAATCCAATTAACAACCAATTATAACAATTTAATCCTCAAAATGACACTATCTTAAAGTAAGGACTCTAAATCTAAATTAAGCACAATTATCATTAAAAAGAGCCAGAAAGTATCAAAAAATCATGGATAATGAGTTGAAAAGATAATAATATCTTGAGCTCAATCAAATTCCCCCATACTTAGACCTTTGTACTCCTGGACAAAGCTCAAGAATAATTCAAAGTGACACTAGCACAAAGAGAAACACTACCATGCTTAAAGATGAAAGCAGAAGATTAGTAAGAGATTCTCACAGAGTTGACATCAGTAAACAAGGATATGCTAAGAAAATGAGCACAATGGATAGTTAACTTAAAAGATTGATTAAGAAAGATCCATCTCACGGATAAGTGTTTCACTCTTAACTCACTTGTCTTTAGGGTTATTTCACTCCAAGTCTACTCAATCCAATTTCTACCATAGGCTTGTAATAATTCTACCTCTCCACCATGAGAAACAACTTTGCAAATCAAGAGGACTTTTAGGGGTCAAAATTTTGAATGGGGGTCAGTCAGAATGAATGAAATGAGAATGAAAATGAAAATGAGTACAAACATACAAATTATTAAGACAGAATTAATCTAAATAAAAACTGGGAGAGAAGCTACTTATTTTTTTAATTTTTATATCTTTATCCCTTTCTTTTCTCTTTTTTTTTATATCTCTTTTTCTTTTTCTACCCCTTTTTTTATATATATATTTTTTTCGTATGGAGCAACTTCTCTCTCTCTCTTCTCCTTCTTTCTTTTTTTTTTTTACAAAAATATTGCATGAATGTACTCAAGATGAAGGCTCAAAAGGGCTTGCAATGGTAAAATGATTGGGTTTGTGTTTGGGAAATGCGGGTATGAAATCGAATGCCTCTATCATTTTTACAAAAATTGATTCGCTAAGCTTCGATTAAGAATTAAAACAAGTTCTAGAGAAATATGAAATAAGCAGATTCACTCAATTTAATAACTTTAGGTCTAAAAATCCTTCCAACAAGGCTCAAATCTCAATTAGTCAATCTCAAGAGTTAACAACCACATAGTCATAATTTCAAAGCACATCATCATTTACTATCTGTCAAAAACATGAGAATAACTAGCCTAAGTTCAACCCTCATTTAAAAGCATGAAAAATTTTCTAAAAGCACTAGTACAATTTGAACTTTTCTAATAAATTTAAAAGGGATGTAGGAGTATGAAGAATCTAAGCCAGGAAGAATGTCTGAAAACTAGTTGAAATTGCAAAGAATTAATTATTTAATTTTTTTTTTTTTTTTTTTTTTGATTTTTTTTAAGAAAGGTGATCGCTGCGGCTAAACAAGGGGGTTGATGAAAAATGTTCATGTATGATATCAATACGCCATTAAATCATGATGATGGCATGTATAATTGATTATAATAATGTATGGGAATAGTTTAAGGATTGATGGAAAGGTATTATGCAAGGAAAGAATTAATCATGAATTATTAATGCAAGTTAGGGAGATAAAGCATCCGTAAAGGAGCCATGAATTAGTGATAGAGTGGAGGTGAGGCAAACAATTGGTTCTGCCCATATTTGGTATGATTAAAATACACATCTTAATCTTTAAAATAAGTGGTAGATCACTTAAAATAGATGTGTATGCTAAGAGTTGTGCTTGATCAAGTTTAGGGCAGAGAAACTAGAATGTACAATTTTGACCAAATGAACAATAAATTTCAATGAATAAACTATACGAATTGCCAAGGATTAAGTTTAGTATTATATTTTTTTCTTATAGAGAATTGAAAGAGCTTCAAATAGAATTTTGAATCACCTCAATATTATTTTTTTTACAATTAGTTATGATTTTTCAAAGTTGAAACAAAAATCTGGAATTTAACCAATAAACAGTAACCCAAGAAGCAATTGCAAATTTTCAATCTATGGGCTTGTTTTATGAATTGTTTAAACTATAACGCTTGCAAATACATATTCTGAGGAGTTAAAAGAAGGATGTTTCACTTATCATTTTTCTCTTCCCAAAAAGTACTCTTTTGTTACCATCACTATTTTTTATTAATGGTAAAGAAAAAAACCTATTTAATTACTACGATAATTTCTTTACTCGGGAAGAAATTTCTAGAGTTTCTGAACTCATAAAAGACTTCTGTATACTTCATAATGTTTATTAATTCTATAGAAACCTTACAAATTTTCTTAGGATTTAATTATCCTCAAAAGTATTTATTTAGAATTTTTCAAATAAAAACTACAATTAGCTTAATTAGCGATTAAATTCATTTAAAGTTTTACTAGGGATAATTTGGGACTAAAACCACTTAAACAATGTCATATAATTCCCAAGGCACATTATCCCTATTTTTTCTCAATTTTTTGAGGCTTTGAAATGTTTCCAATAATAAATTTTTGACCAATTTTTCTTAATTAATCAATCCTCCATAACTACTGAAAATTCAATAATAATTATTTTTCATCATATTTCTATTTTTTTAGCCAAATGTACTATCCAGTGGGCTTTTCTTTACTTTCTATAATCGTTTGATAATTTTTGAAAATTTCCAATATATTTTTCAAAATTACATAAACTGCCCATAACTTTTGGAAATCACACTTTGGCCCCGATGCTAATTTAACTGTAAGAGTTGTGTCATCCTATTTCTTCCTACTATTCTAGCCTTTAAGTGTCTGGAAAACATCCCTACTCTTATTTACCAAATTATTGGATGTGACAAGAGTTGTTCTAGGTAAGTCCTGATGGTTCAAGCTGTCTTCGGTGATTCGACAAGCTTCCATTACCCTATTGAACACCTTAATTTGTCGATGTGCTACTCCTTCGCTCAACATGGGTTATGATTTTTCAATATTGATGAATTTAAAAGTGTAGCAGTTTTGTTGGTACAAATTTAGTATCAGATTCTAAGATTTTGTGATCTGCGATGCATTGCATATAGTGGCAATATACAATATTCGTGCATATCCTTCCATATCTTGTCTTGTTTGTTGTGTCTAGGTACTCACTTCCTATAGAGGGTTGCATCCTTAAGTAGGGAAGAGATAGTACAGATACAATCACGATAGACTAATCCCGGAGACAACCGACCTCCAAATCTACCTAATCAACCTCAACAAAACAATAAGACTTTCTTACAACGGATGGCAGACCTACTAATGACAATAATGGGTGAGAGGTTGAAAAGGTTTGAGGAAGAGGTTCTAAAGAGACGAGAATATGGGAAGCAGATTAATGAGTTCTCAAAAGAGAATGGATTTGAGGATCCAAGTGTGGGTAACTTAGGGGAGCCTTTCAACCTTACTGGAGGATCAAGGGAGGAGAGTTCAGCACAACGTGAGCAACAACCCTATATTGATGAATCCATGAGGCAGGTCATGAAAGATGTGAGCAGACATAAACCACCCACATTCAATGGAAGCATAGCTCCTTTGAAAGTTAAGGCTTAGATTGATAAGCTTGAGATTAGTTTTAAGATTGTTCCTTATACCACTTATGAGTAGGCACAAATAGCTATTTTCTTATTAGACGATTGTGCTAGGAGATGGTGGAAAAGTGCTGGCGGTTGTGATGATTTGAGCATTACTTTTGAAGAATTTAAGGAAAAATTTTTGAATTACTACTTTCTTATGGCCTTACAACAGGAAAAAGAGACTAGTTTTTTGCTCTTCGTCAGGGCAATAAGCATGAGGATGATTGATTACATTACTGAGTTTATTGATTTGTCCAAATATGTCACATATTTGAAATGGGAGGATAATCCTAAATAAATAGCCTCACAATTAATAGAAAAGGCCAAACCAGAGTTGAGGCAACAATTAGCCTTACTTCCTTTCAAAAGTTTTGAGGATACGTCCAACAAGCTAAGAGTGGTTGAACGAAGGGCCAGGGACATTGAGGAGGCCAGGCACTATGATAATCAAGGTAGCTTTTCTAATTTTATATAACCGATTGGTGGAATTGGAAAGAAGTCTGGTTATGGTTCTGGAAGCTCTAGCAAGAACAAAGGGTAGACCCTGGGGTGTCTAGATCAAAAATTACCACAGCAGAGGTCTCAGAACTCGAAGACCTATGTTGGAGAGAGTCAGAAGTCCCACAGAGAGTCAGCCTTATCCATACCCAATGTTAAAGGGCCTTGTTCGAGACGTGGGAGGAGTCATTCAGGGACATATATAGAGTGCTTTTGATGCCACAGGTTGGGGCATATAGCTCGCTTTTGTTCAGAAGGCCAGCAAACACCTCAGAGCCATTGTTCTACAATTGTAGGTCAAGTCTATGCTATGACACAGAGGAGGCTGGTGTGTTTCCTAGCATGATTCGAGGTACAGTTTCACTCTAAAGACACATTATTCTTGTTTTATTTGATTCCGGTGCTAATATTCTTTCATATCCGTTGGATGTGCTAAGAAGTTTGATTTTCATGTGATTGACTTGCCTTGTAATTTGAGATTTTTTACACCTGTTAGGGCTATAGTCATGACTTCTCAAGCATGCTTAAATATTACCCTTCAATTTGAGAATCGTGATTTTGTGATTGATTTGATTTGTTTGCCGCTTAAAGGTATTAATGTGATTATTGACATGGATTGGTTATCAGCTAATGATGCTATACTTTATTGTAAGAGGAAACTTGTGACTTTTTCTCTTTATGCTATGTCCGTTAGGGCTGTTATGAGTCCCATACTATTATTGGCTACTCAAGTGAACAAATGTATTTGAGAAGGTTACCAGACATATGCAGTGTTCTTCTCCGCTAATGTGGATAAGAAAGTTAGTATTGATCAGATTGAACTGGTAAAAGAATTTCCAAAGATATTTCCAGAGGAGGTCTTTGGGCTATCCCCTAAAGAGAGAGATTGAATTCTCCATTAATCTAGTACCTGGCACAGCTCCCATTTCAAAAGTACCCTATCAGATATCTCCTTCAAAGCTAGCTGAGTTAAAGAAGTAGATAGAAGAACTACTTAAGAAAGGATTCACTCGACCAAGTGTTTCACCATGGGGTTTACCAGTACTGTTTGTTAGGAAGAAGGATGGTAATATGTGATTGTGTATTGACTACTGCCAGCTAAATAAAGTAACAATTAGGAATAAGTACTTATTGCCACAGATAGATGACCTCTTGGATCAGCTTGTTGGATTGTCTGTCTTCTCTAAGATTGACTTAAGATCAGGGTACCATCAGCTCAGAGTCAAACTAGAGGATATTCGAAAGACTGCTTTCTGCACAAGATATGGTCACTATGAGTACTTGGGCATGCTGTTGCCTTAACAAATGCCCCTACCGTCTTCATGTATTATATGAATGGCCTTGAATCAGTTCATAGTAGTTTTCATCGACAACATCCTCATCTATTTAAGAGTGAGAAAGATCATCGAGAGCATCTTTGTATTGTATTACAAATATTAAAGGACCATCAATTGTATGCCAAATTGTCAAAGTATGAGTTTTGGCTTAAAGAAGTAAAATTTCTTCATCATGTAATGTCTACAGAAGGGGTAGCTGTTGATCTTAGTAAAAGCGATGCTGTATTGAAGCGGGAATCCTTAAAGTTTGTGATGCAGGTGAGGCGTTTTGTCAGCTTGGATGGTTACTACCAAAGATTTATTGAAGGATTCTCTTAAATCGCTATGCTATTGACTAAGTTGACTAAGAAGGATCAACCGTTCATTTGGAGTGTTAAGTATATGAGCCAGCTTTCCAAGAGTTGAAGGCAAGATTAACCATTGTTCCAGTGATTACTATTCCAGAACCTAGTCATCCCTACACGTTATATACAAATGCTTCACTTAAGGGTTTGGGTTATGTCCTCATACAGGAAGGCAAAGTGGTAGCTTATATATCAAGGCAATTAAAGCCCCATGAGGAGAATTACCCCACTCACGACTTAGAATTGGCTACAGTTGTGTTTACACTAAAGATATGGAGGCATTACTTATATGGGTCTCAGTTTAAGGTTTTCAGTTACCATAAGAGTTTAAAGTATTTAGAAGACTAAAAGGAATTGAATAACAGACAACGCAGGTAGATGAAGTTCCTTAAAGATTATGACTTTGAACTTAAGTATCACCTGGGTAAAGCTAATGTGGTAGCTGACGCATTGAGTAGGAAAACAGTGCATGTGTTCCATATGAGTTTAGAAGAGCACTACTATTTGGAGGGTTTGAGAGATCTCTAGGTGGTGCCTAAGACAACAATTACTCTATAGTCAATTTTAGGTGATTATGAATTCTTCAGAGATTTGAAGGCACCACAAATGGAAGATGCTTGACTATTAAGTATTCAAGAGGCATTGGAAAATAGAGATGTTCTAGACTATGCCATTAGAGAAGAAGGGATTTTGAGGTAAAAAAAGAGAATTTGTGTCCCTAATGATGATGAGATTAAGAAGACAATTTTAAAAGAGGCTCATCGGAGTAACTATTCGATGCACCCAGGGATAACAAAGATGTATAATGATTTAAAGAGAAACTATTGGCAGCTAAAGACAAAGAGAGATGTGACAGAACTTGTGATGAAGTGTTTGACTTTTCAAAACGTTAAGATAAAGCACCAAAGGCCTCCAAGACTACTTCAGAATTTAGATATTCCTCAATAGAAGTGGGATAGTATTTCCATAGATTTCATTACTAGTTTATCAAGCACCCTAGGTGGTTATGATGTAATTTGGGTAATCGTTGACAAATTGACCAAGTCAGCACACTTCTTACCTATCAGAGCCACATACCCTTTTAAGCGACTAACATAATTATACATTGATGAGATAGTTCAACTTCATAGAGTACTAGAGTCAATCATATCTAATTGAGATCCGCGGCTTACATCTATCTTCTGGAGGTCATTGCAAAAAGCCATGGGCACTAAATTGAAGTACAGTACTGCCTACCACCCTCAAATAGATGGGTAAATTGAGAGGACAATTCAAACTCTTAAAGACATGTTGAGAGCTTATGCAATTGAGTTCAAGGGTAATTAGGACAATCACTTATCATTAGCAGAATTTAACTACAATAATAGCTACCATGCTAGCATCCAAATAGTTCCTTATGAAGCCTTGTATGGGAGAAAGTGTCGATCTCCACTCTATTGGACAGAATTGAGTGAGAGAACTATCATTGGCCCTAACTTAGTGGACATCACTACCAAGAAAATTGATCTAATTAGACAAAAGTTATTGACAGCTCAAAGTCATTAGAAGAGTTATGCAGATCGTCATCGAAAACCTTTGGAATTCAAAGCAGGTGATCAAGTGTTTTTGAAAGTTTCTCCACTCATAGGTATTGGAGGATCCATCAAAGCTAAAAAGTTGACACCTAGGTTCATAGGCCCATATGATATCTTAGAGAGAAATGGGCTTGTTGCCTACCATATTGCTTTGCCGTTACACCCACGTGTCATAACTGAAGAAGTATCATCTAGATCTATCTCACATAATTGAGCTTGAAGAAGTTGAGTTACATGAGAACTTGACTTACAAGGCAGAACCAGATCGAATTTTGGACATGAAGGATAAGCAACTACAGAACAAGACTGTCTGACTTGTAAAGGTCTTTTGGAAAGGATTGAGTCCTAGTGATGCTACTTGGGTAACCAAGGAGTAGATGCGGTGCGAGTACCCGCACTTGTTTTCTTGGTAGGTGTTTTCCTTGTTTGTTATATGTGTTTGTTTGAATTTGGGGAACAATATTCCTTTTAGATGGAGAGAGTTGTAACATCCTAGGTTTTATTCCTAGTGTTTAATTAAGTTTAGAAGGAGATTATTGCTTAATAAATGAGTTTTATTCTCCAGTAATTTAAGAAAAGAGAATTACTAAAAATAAGATTTATAAAATATATATATAAGAAAATTACTAAATAATGATAATAAAATGGATAAGAAAAGGAAGAAAATGCAAAGAAAATTAAAAAGGGGTCATAAATTGTAATTTGAACTTATTTTAATATGGGGTCTTTGACTAGAATTGATCCTAAAAATTTATTTTAACTGTTGGGGGGTAAGAGAGTCAGTATTTTTTTTTCATCGCTTTCTTCCTCCTTTCTAGGGCGACTCCACTCACTTTTTCCAGTCGGGTTTCAACATTTACAGATCATTTTGGTAAGTCAAATGATTTCTTTTCATCAAACTCTCTTCATGAAAGTTTTTCTACTTATCTAAATCTATCTAATAATGGTAGTTTTATACCATTTAGAGAAAATTTTTGGATTTACGGTTTGAAGTAAGTGTTGAGTTCTGATAATAAATGAGCATAGTATTGTAGAGTTATTTTAGTAGATCATTTATATTGATATAATATTTTTAAATGAATCATTTTAGTTAAATAGATATTTATTTATGGAAAGTATGATATTTCTACTATGGAACTTTTGATTTAAATTATTTACTTAAGTGTATTTGATGTACATTGAATTTCTAATGGTTTATTTTTGAAATTTAAACTTGAGATAGAATTTTTTAATTTTAAACATGATAATTTGAGATTTTAAAAATTTGAGAAAAATATGTATTAAAGTAAATATTTTGAAAGATTTAAATGCAAATGACGGAATTTTGTTAGGATATATTAATTTTGTGCTAAAAGCTTTAATTATGGGTTATGAGGGATTTGGGGTTTTAGCGTAGAATTAGAAACTTTAACTTATATATGTATATATTAGCCCAAGTAATTAATTAAATGGCTTGTGTATTGATATGTAAATGTATTGATTGTGTAGATTAAATTATTGGATTGTTGGTTTGAGCATAGGGTTCACCTTGTGGTAATCCTTGTCTTGTTAGACAAGAGGTAACCATTTTCTACTTATTGTTCATGCTCGTAGGTTGTTTGTGATTGATTTTTAATTATACAGGATTTAGGAAATATTATTGAATTATGATATGAGCTATGAAATTATATTGTTATTGAAATTGTCTTATGAGACCTTCTTTACAAAATATATATGTGTTTACGATTATGATGATCTCATGTATTATGAGTTATTTGGGAATTGGAAATTCGATTTGATTTTGACATGTTGATGATTTATTATGAATACAATATTTTGAGTATTGATATGTGAGGGGTGGCGGATATTGATGATAGGTACTATACCAAAGAGGATATAAACGGGTGAATTATGTACATTTGAGGATATAAGGCGGTAGGGCTATCAGGTGTACACTGATTGGTCCTCTGGCCTAATTACTCATCATAGGGCAATGACACCCTATAGTAGACTTGAGGGGGTACCCATGGTCCAGTCTTGTACTCTGTAGATTTTGGCCAGTCCATATTACTTGATCAATGAGTGTAACATCTTAAATTTTACTTCAAGGATTTAAATATTTAAAAATTGAAAAATGGGGTTCCAAACTGTTATTCCTCCATTTTAAAGAGGGTCTTCAACTTTAGTTTACCTGAACATTTTCTTTTTACCGCCGTTGCTCGTCATTTTCTTTCCTTCTTTCTCCCTCTCCCCATTGCAGCATTGCTCTTTCTCCCACTTCTTTCTCCATCGTTTCAAATAATTTTGGTAGGTAAAACTACTTCTAATTACAAAACTTCCTTCATCAAAGTTGTTTTACTCAGTCAGATCTACCTAATGACAGTAATTCTGTGTTGCTTAGAAAAAATTTTGGTATAGAGTTTGGAGCAAGTATTTAGTTTTGATGAGTGTTAATCACAATATTGTAGATCTGTTATAGTAGATCATTTCTATCGGTTTAGATTTGTTCATTTGTTGGTTTTAGTACTTAAAAATGAATTTTTAGTTAAAAAAATATGTTATTTATGAGATATATCATATTTATACCGATTAAAATTAAGTTAAATAATTTATTTGGGTTGTTTAACATATTATTGAGATTTAAATCGGTTTAGTTTTATTTATTGGGTGACTGGAGGTTTTAAAATAATTATTTTAGCTAAAGTTTATTATTTATGAAAACGTATATATATGATAGTTATACCATTAAAATTTTGATTAGATTATTTATATATAAATATTTGAGGTACTATTGAATTTTTGATGGTTTAGTTTTGAGGTTTAAACTTCAAATGAGATTTTTAGAATTTAAAATAAAATAATTTTATATTTAAAAATTTTGAAAAATTCTTTTATTGAAGTAAATAATCCGGAGGAGGTAAATAAATAATTTGGCCTATTAGAAAATTATAAGTTAGTTCCAAAGTATTTAATTTTGGGTTATGAGAGTTGTGAAAATTTAGAATAAAAAGTAAATTAAGAATTTAACTAATATATAAGCTTAATTAATTAATTAATTAATTAGCTTATATTAATATATGATTATATTAATTGTGTAGATTAATTATTGGTTGAGCAAAGGATTGACCTCGTGGTAATCCTTTATATTGCTTTGGCGAGAGATAGCTACTTTTCACTTGTTATATGTGCTAATATGTTGTTTGTGAGTATTTTACTATTTTGGTATAATGATTTGTTATTTGGAACTCCAGTAGATAAGTTGTATCTTTTAAGCTATGAAAATTGTCTTGTGGGATTTTTGGAATTGTGATTGAGAAGTTTGAAAAAGATATATGATTTATATCTTATGGATTATACTGAGAAAAGATTGAGACATTTCGTTATATTGTGAATGATTGGTTGTTATTTGGATTTTGGATTGAGCTGCTGCTATTGGTGCACATTAGTTGGCTTCCTTCTTATCCCATAGTGAGGGATAAGCCTTCATGGCTTCTTATTTGTCCCCCAAAGTGAGGGACATGCCTATATGTCTGATTGATCCCCCATAGTGAGGGATAGACTTATGTGGCTTATGTGTTAGCTTCCATAGTGAGGGTTTGGATGATTGAAATTATATTTCTATGGATATCTATGTTCCTCAAGAATTAATAACTATCCTACTTGACACCTCATGAGCACATGTTAGTATGTATGATGAGATGGAAAGTTGGTTACTGAGGCGTTTGTCTTACCTCGTGGTTTAACATTTTTAGATAATAGTTCAGGTGATGATCTGTTAGGGAAGGCCTCGGAGGCTTAGTGTGCTATTACAGCTTGTATAGCCTCCTTTCTTTTGTTTTATGTGCTGATTTATTATATATTGCCATATAGGATTCATTTACTCTGATGTTGTAAACTAATACATTTAATTACTGCTAATTGATGAGAGGACCGTTAGAAGGCCAGAGGCCTCTAAAACTTTGCACGTGACACTCTTTTGAAAGTAGGAGTTTTGTTTGGGCGAAGGGTGGAATGATATTTCTGGACTTTGGAAGTCCAAAGCCCAAATTAATTATCGATGTGCTGGTGATATAAGTTTATTTCTTTTAACCATGATAGTAATTTTAAAATTTTAAGGTTTTTTCTTTTCTATCATGGTTAATCTTTCAATTAAATTGTTTGATTTAAAAAAAATAGGTTTTTGGAAGAACGATCGTCACAGTGAGCTTATCTAATTACCAATCACATGGATGAGGATTTAGCTTATGGGTTCAGTCAGAGGGTATAAGGTGGGTGGATATAAGGGAGGTGAGAGGATTATTAATTGTACTCTATTATATGCTTTGACAATCTGAAATTTGTTTGAATACTATGAATTTGAAATTGTCCCACTTAACACCTCACGAACATTTACTTGTATGCTTAATAAGTAGGATTGTTGGTTACTAAGACTTTTGTCTCACTCCGTTGATTTAACTCTTTTCCAGGTAATAGTTCCTGTTTGGGTCAGTCAGGGTAGGCTCCAAAAGTTTGAGCTACTATGCAAAATTGTAGCACTTTCACTATTTTGATTGTGTTGGATAGATGTATATTGCCATAATAGGGCCCATTCCACATACTCTGATATGTTTGAGACTGGTTATTTTGATAGTGTACTTTTGATTAACTGTTATTGGATTGCATGCTGGTAGAAGGTCCCAGGCTTTTAGGTATTTGCATGTGGTTTTTTTGATATGAGTTGTGGATCCACAATGATCTTTGACATCAGATGACTTTTGATTTTATAAAGTGATAAAAGGTATTATTCAGTAAAATCGTGTTATGGGCTTATAGTTGAAAATGACATATAGGTTCATAGTGCCTAAAGCCCTATTCATTGTGAATCTCGATTTGTATGAAATTGATTTAGAAAGGCTCTTTTAACCATGATAGACATATGTATACGTTGGTTTAACTTTTTTCTATCATGGTTAATCTCATGTGATTTAGGATGCTTATATAACCATGATAGTATTTTTAAATGTTTTGCAAAGTTTCTTTTCTATCATGGTTAACTTTTTAATATTGATTAATTTAAAAGTGTAGTAATTTCATTGTTATAAATGTACTTGGCTAAATACTTGTCACATCCAGAAATTTTATAATTAAGAGTAAGGAAATCTCAGGACATTTGTGGGCCAGAATAGTGGAAGAAATATGGAAATTTAGGAAAAATTATGTTAAAAGTTTCCAAAAATTAGAAAGTAATTATGGAAGGTAGAGAAAAGGCCCCTGGATAGTATTCTAGGCTCAAAAAGTCGAAATTATAATGGAAAGCAATAATTATTGAATTTTCAGTAATTATTGAATATTGACTAGTTAGAAAAATTGGTAAAAAAATAATTACAAAAAAATATTTTTAGGCCTCAAAAAATTAAGAAAAAATAAGGGTAATGTGTCTTGTGAATTATAAGATATGGTATAAGTGGTTTTATGCCCAAATTACCCGTACAAAAATTACAAAGGAATTTAAAAAGGAATTAGGCCAATATTGCATTTTATTTGAGAAAATTTCAAATAAATATTTGGAAGGAAAATAAAATTTCAAGAAAATTCACATGATATCCTAAGAAATTATAAGAGATTATGGGATTAAAAGTGCCCCATAAATATTCAAGACATTTCCTAATTCTTATGACAAGTAGAAAAACCCTTATGAAAAAGGAAAATGGTTTTTCTTTTTATAATTAGCAGGAATGGGATTTTAGCAATGAAGGACATTTTGGGAAGAGAAAAATAAGAAGAATGGATTATTGATCTAATAAAAAATAATTACAGAGGTCAAAGTTGAAGGGGATTGAAAGACGCGCAACGGAAAATAAATTTAAAACTTTCAATCCCTTGTCCAGATCTACCGATTGTGTTTAAGTCAAGTAGTAAGAAGTATTACCTTCAGTGTTCGATTTCTTGGTGGCTCAGGGATTCCGCCGTTCAGGATGCCTCTGCTCACCTCTTTTATCGCTCGAAGTCGACAACTCAGATTGACTTCCTCTACCGGTATCCACACGAACAGCGTTCCAATCACGAACGACGTGCTAGCGCCTCTTGTCCTTCTAGGGTTTATGTTCGAAGAATCCGTCCTTCCTTCTCTATTTTTGGCCGTCTCTTATCTGTAAGTTTTTTTTTTCCACTCTCACACACAAAACCCTAGCTCCCAATATCAAATATATAGGATGCTATAGGTATTATGAAGGAGATTTAATTTCAAAATTAATCCTAAATTAATTTTGAAATTAAGATAATATCAAATATTGTCTAATCAGATAAGAAAACAATTAAATAAATATGATTTATATTAAATCCGTCCCACAGATTTAATTCACCTATTTATTTAATTCAAAATAAAGATATGACGGAATTATATTTGATTTATTCTCATAAATCAAATTTGAGATATTATATTATATCTTACCAATTTAAAATTGATATAGATCTAATTTATTCTTATAAATTAAATCTAACAATTAATATCTCTTATATTTATATAATATGTATATATATATACGAATTTATATATATATACACGTCCACCCTATATTATTTATTGAATCTGGACATATCTTAGATTTAATGAATCTGGACATCATAGCTCGTGTTGGGCTATTTTGTGTATGACCCTATAGGCCCATATGAAGTTGGTGGTGGGCCATTAACTATAATGACTCACAAGTCGTAAGCGGTCTCTAGCAAGACATCACGACTACCCAAATCATATGAGGATCATTGAACGGTGTAACCTTTCATACAACCATATCACGTCCCTTTTGTCACACGATATTTTGGTCATGGATGAGGCATAGAGAACGTCATCCTCCTATTCATGACCATTACTTTCTCTATCTCTGAGTAGTCTGAGTATAGAAACGGAACTACCTTTCCATTATAGTATAGCCATACATTTCTCAGACTCACTCATCGAGGGGCCCAGTAATATCTCTCTACGAATGTGAGGGACAAATTCCATCTTGACCATTCACGTTCCTCCGCATGAAAAACCACTAAGCTTGAACATAGTCTTTATGATCACTCGGTCAAAAGTGACTTTTGACTAGGTCAAAGCTGAGCATTTCTCATGTAGGAATCCATGATGATCTCAGGTCAAAGGGCACAGTGACATGGTTTGTATATGAGAGAAGCTTATGACTTAACCCATGCAGCTCTCTCATAGCGGGTCGGTCCAACACCTTCTACTCTTACGTGTGCCTATGACTTTGATTTATATCTCTATATCTCTTTAAAGTCATACTGGTCTTATTTCATCTCTGCTCCCACATAGATGACCGACCACATTTAGATGAACCATGAGTTATCCAAGGATAGTCATCATAGTAAACATGCAAATAATATGATAACATAATTAAGAAATTCATAAATCAACAATGTTCATAACACAATGATTGGCCCCTAGGCACAATTTCCAACATCCCTTCTAGGGTTTATGTTCGAAGAATCCGTCCTCCCTTCTCTATTTTTGGCCGTCTCTTATCCTTCTTGAAAATGCTGTAATTATAGAAAAGGAATTAAACCCGGAGCAAAAATGCACTAATAAAGAGTTTTGCACTTTAAATGGCCCACAAGTTGCCACTTGTCAAGCCACAAATAGAGAGAATTTAAAGATGCCAAGTGTCAAGCCACCAATAGAGAGGATCTTGACTTTTGAAATTAATTTCCATTTAGAATTGAGTAATTAAGTGAGAGGTTACAAGAAAGTTTAGGCTAATGATACCTAGCATGGCAATTATGTGGTGGTTGGGATATTTTGGCATTAAATAGAACACTCCCTCCCCATTTCAAGACTACTACTTTTGGCTAAGAGAGGGGAACCCTTGCCAATCCATTTCTTGAAAATTAAGCAAAAAGAAAACCACTACCTTTGGTCAAGTAAACTTGGAGTTGATGTTAGTAAGTGGTTCTATGTTGTTTTTTGCTTGTTTTCCTTGAGTTTGATGGTTGAAAATTGTACTTTTCCCTCTTGTGTATGCTATCCAAAAAGAATATTGGTTAGGGGAATGAAGTTTTGTTGTTAAATCTAGTTAGAACACTTTGAATCAAGGTTGTTTCTAGTGGTTTTGAGTTATTGTTTGAAAGATTTTATGGTTGGTTAACTAGGGGTACTGTTTGGCCAAAGGGAAAACTGTAACCTATGATGAGATTTTCATACTTTTGATGCTCCCATAGTATTTAAAATGAAAAATAGTGTAGGGTAAACCTAAAGAACAAGCATTGGAAGCATTAGTACTAAAGTTGTGATTTTTTGAAAACTAGACCCCTATTCGGCTAGCTACAATTCTTGGGGAAGGAAATTTATTTTCATAAATCTAAGTTCATATTTATATTCTACATGAAAAACTATGTAGGATTGACCTAAGAAATGAATTTTTAGGTTAAAGAAAACAAAGCTCCAAAATTCAAAGATTTAAGGTTTAAGGGTTACTTGAGTTTTGCCATTGGTTTTTGTATGGTTTTGATTGTAATGTGGCTGCCCCTTTTGTGTAATGTGATGTTTGGGGTTTGATATTTGTGGAGGAAAGGAGGAAGAGTAAAGAAACAACGAGCTTTTGGAGCAAGGTAGCAAGCTTTAATTAGCTACTAATGTTGACATTTCATTGTTTATTATTGCATGGACGCTTGCTATTATGTGGGTGAACTATGATGATTGGGATGTTGCTGCACCTTGCATTTTATTGCCTTGGCTTTTGCATGTTTGAGATTGCTTAATTATAATAGAATTAGTTCTCCAATGGTAGCTAATATTGATATGCATAATGATGATGCATGCTTTATGTTATAGTTGATTATTTTTATTATTGGGATTTCTTTGAAATCTCATTCCTTCTAAATGTAATCTAACATTCTAGGGGCTGAGTCATACAAGAAAAAGCTGTAAATTCAAGGGTAAATATGGTGATGAACCATGGAAACAATTATCTTTTGGTTATATATAAGTATAGTTGTTTAGATGCTATAACCCTAAGTAGACCGTGACTTAGAGCTACATTTTGAATTTGTTACCTAACAAATTTAATCATGAAATTTAGCATGGTTATAGTTCATGGCTCAGCTTTAAATTGAGAGGTAGCGCATTAAAATTGGACATCAGTACAATTTTTGGCGATTTTTCAAAGTTAAGGATTGAAATCTGAAAAAAAAGGTTTTTACCAAATAATAGTGGTAACTTTCCTAAAATTCAGGCACTAATTCAAAACGTTTTGGTTCATAAAATTTTTTTTTTCCTTGAAATAGCATTCAAAGAGCTTTCTATAAAAATTGCAAGCACTTTGTTTCAATTTTTCTAGAATTAATTACAAATTTTTAAAGTTGGACAAAAAATCTGGATTTTACCAATGAATAGTAATTCTACGAAAATCAACATCCAGAATGTATATTTTTGAGTTTAAGGCCATCCCAAGTGGTCAAAAGTGATTTTAATTGAACCCTAAGGTATCCTAAAAGTAAGGTGCAATAGTACTCATCAAATGATTCCATGTCCCCTTATTTTAGAGTGAGAAACTCTACTTACTTTGTATCCCGTACTGATCAAGAAAAGTACTTTTGATAGAACTGCTCTTTAAACACTTCCCATATGATTAGGGTGTTAGCATCATCCTTTATTTTAGGGGTTTAGCATCATCCTTCTTAACATAATTTCCATAAGTTTCTTCTTCACAATTTTTTATGTAGAATCCATATATAATCTTAGATTCATTAAAATCCAATTCCTTCCCTTCTTTTTCAGTTTGGCTGAGAGGCAGGTTTCAATTTTAATGCTTCCAAGCAATGTTCTCTACATACCTTTATATAAATTTACCTTCTAAACTCATTGAAAGTATCCAAATAACAAAAATCAAACCCTAACATAATGAACCAGCTCTGGCTGAACAGTATCTCAAAATTACACAAGTTGAAATCTTTTAAATAACAGGGTTTAATCACCATTAAACAACCATTTTCTATCCCCTAATGTATATATCAACTTAGGATCAATCATATTCCGTCACAAACCATTCAAACAGCAACCTTCCTCAAAAGTTTCAACCATTAAACTCCATCAAAACCATGTTTCAAACCATCAATCTATAGGAAATCACACACTAGAGAGGTTAATCATGCTTTTAGCTTGATAAATGACTTAAAATCACCTTGGTTTGCCTTGTTCTTTCTCTCCTCTCTCTTCTCTCCCTCTTGACTAAAATGTTCTACTCTCTCCAAGCCTTAAGATGACCAAAAAAAAAGGACTAGAGAGGAGAGGAGGTAGTATATATAAACTTGTCCTTAAACCTTATTATGTGGTAACTTGAATTACCATTAATTTTTACCATTATACATATGGCTTCATCTTCTCCCTTCTTCTTTAATAACACGCCACTTGTCACATCCAGTAATATGACATTTAGAAATAGGGATATTCCTAAATAACTAAGGGTCAAAAATGACAAGGAGAAATAGAATAATTTTGGTGGAAAATAATTATTGTAATTTTTCAAGTCGATTATGAAAAGTTTGACTAATTAAGAAAAATTGGTCAAGAATAATTATAGAAAAATATTTCTAATCCTTAGAAAATTAAGAAAAAATAAGGACAGTATTCCTTGAGAATTATGTGGAATTATAAAATTAGTTTTATGACCAAATCGCCCTTAGAGAAATTACAAAGGAATTTAAGGGCGATTTAAGCTAGTTTAAAGTCCTTTATTTGGAAAATTCCAAATAAATATTTTTAAGGAGGATAAAATCCCAAGAAAATTCTATGATGTCCCAAGGAATTATAAGAGATTATGAAATTAAAAAAAGACCCTCAAGTATCCAAATTTTTCCCAATTCCTTTGAAAAATGGAAAAATCAATAAAGAGAAGGAAATTAGTTTTCCCTTTTATTTAATTACTGGGGAATTAAATTTGAGACAAAGAGGGCAATTTAGGAAGATAAAAATAAGGAGAATAATTTATGGATCTGGCAGAAAATAATTACATAAGCCAAAGCACTGTAATTATAGAAAAGAAATCAAACTAGGAGTAAAAGTGCATTGATAAAGTGAAGACTAGAGTCTTGCACTTTACTTAGCCCACAAGTTGCAACTTGTCAAGCCTCTAGGAGATGGTAATTAAAGCTTTCACAGTGTCAAGCATTAAGTGGAGAGGATCTTGACTTTAAAATTTAATTACATTATGATTTACTTAATTAAGAGAGAAATTTCAAGATTAAGTAGGAAGGTGACACTTGGCAACTCGTTTATGATGGTAGTTGGGATATTTTGGTGCATTAATTGAACTCTTCCTCCCCCTAAAATCTGATTAGTGTTTCGGCCAAGACAAGAAGAGAGGGAAAAAGAGAGAGCTTGATGGAGAAATCAAGAGAAAGGGAGCAACTTTGATCATCTAAGTAAGATTTAAGGTTAGTTGTTAGTTTCAAGTTGTTCCTTGTCTTGTTTTCATGCTTTGTATGGTTGAAAATCCCAGTTTCTCTTCTCTTTTGATGCTGGCTGAAACATATATATTGTAGAGGAGGAAGTTTTATTGTTCAATCTTGCTAGAACACTTCAAAACATGATAGATCCTAGTGTTTACAAGTGGTTGTAGGTTATTTTTGAAGTATTTTCTTTGTTATGTTGCATGCGGACCATTTTGGCCAAAGCAAGAGCTGAACCTTAGATATGTTTTTCAAAGTTTTGAGGCTTCCATTGTGTTCAAAATGGAAAATAGTGTAGGGTAAACCTAAAGAACAAGTGTTCGAAGCCATAGAATCAAAGTTGTAATTTTTGGATAATGAACCCTTTTGGTTCGGCCAAGCTGAAACTAGAAGAAGGGATTTTATTTTGTTAAACCCAAGTAGATAATTGGAATCTATATGAAAAATCATGTAGGAATGAGTCAAAAGGGAATTTTTAGGGTTTAAGGAAACAAACTCTAAAAATTAAAGAACAAAGAGGGAAGCTTTAAGGGACAAATGTTGTCCTTGAGTTATGTTGTTAATTTTTATGTGGAATGGTTGATGATTATTGCTACTCTTTTTGTGGATTTCCATGTTAAGGTTTGGCATTTGTGGAGGCAAGAAAGAAGAACAAGAAAATCAAAGAGCATTGGATTAAGGTAGTAAGATTTAATTGACCTTAATGTTGAGTGTTGCATTGATTGCTATGCAATTTCATGTGCTATTATGTGGTTGAGCTAAATGATGATGACGATTGTGTAGCTATACTCCTTGCTTTATATGCCTTGGCTATTTCATGTTAGAGTGCTATATGTATGAGGTAAAGTAGTTCACTATTAATAGCAAAGGTTGGAATGCTTGTAATTGATGCATGTTGATGTTTTGGTTGATTGATCTTGCTGCTGGGATTTTATTGAAATTTCATCCCCCATATGTAACCTAATATTTTAGGGACTGAATCATTAAAAGGGAGGCTGCAAATCCAAGGATAAATATGGTGATGAACCATGAGGAAATATTTATATTTGGTTATGTATAAGTATGTATGGTTGGTGCTGTAACAAATTAGAGCCACATTTTATTAAGTTACCGAACGAATTTCTGCACTAAATTTGAGATGCTTAAATTTGACATCATGAGATTTAAATTGATAGGCAGCACGTTAAAAATGGCCAACTACACGATTTTTAATGATTTTTCAAAGTTAAGGTTCAGAATCTGGAAAAAGGATTTTTACCAAATGAACAGAGGTGATTTTCACAAAAACCTGACACTATTTATATAGAATTGGTTTATAAGATTATTTTTCATTGAAAGAGAATTCAAAGATCTTTTTATAAAATTTTTAACCACTCCATTTTGATTTTTCTAGATTAAGTTATGAATTTTTGAAATTGAGCTAGAAAACTGGATTTTTACCTGATGAATAGTAAAAGTCCAAAAATCAGCGTTTTTCATGGATTTTTGAGCCCAATATCATCTAAGGTGGTCTAAAATGGTTTTAATTAAACTCTAAGTGGATCCAATAGTAAGGTGTGACACCACTTGCACCCCTTAGGTGTCTCCTAAATTGAATGAAGATGCCATCTCAACAGACACATAAGCACCTATGTGTAAAAATCCTTATATTTTCTTGATAATTCAAATCATTCAATTCTATCCTTCTACAAATTGTATTATTTCACTTAAGTCCTCTCCCTCTTGAAGTTGCGGCATTTTGATCAGAAGAATGGGGGCAAATGTGGCCCCACCAAGCTTATGGTTATTACACTGTATAATTTGATAATATCAGTTAAGTTTTTCTTGGATCCTATTAAATTCACTGTCTCTAAAAATTCATTTTCTTATGCCAATAGCTTTCTTTTGATGAGGAGAGATTTTTCTAATTTTCTCAAATTTTATTTTGCTCTATAATCCCTTCATTTAAATTTTTCCTAAAATCAACCTTTTTACTGATATAATTCCAGCTTTAAATAATTTAAAGCTAACCTTTGCATTTTTAAAGGCTGAGAACAATTTTAAAATTCATAATAAACTCTTAAATAATTTTTCTAATTTTTTCATGAATTATTGAGGCCACTATGTATTTTAAACAATTCAATTGGCCTCAATTTTCCTTAATTAGCTAAAATTTTAAAAAATACAAAAAATTTCATAATAAATTGTTTTCACACTATTTTTATCTTTCAAGACTCAAATACGCTATATACCCTTTATTCTTTTTTTCATAATTTTTTGGGAATTTTTTAGAATTTCAGGTACACTTTCTAACTTTGCTTAATATTAACCGGATATTTTGAAAATGACAGTCCAGTTTCTAGTCTAGTTTCAATTCAAAAGTTGTGTCATCCATTTGTTGACTACGCTACTTGACCTATAGTCTATTTTATATTCCTTATTTTCAAGGTTAAAATTAACAAAAATTGACATTTCCTCCCCCTTAAAATAAATTTCGTCTTCAAAATTTTAAAAATACACCTTATTGGAAAAGTTCTGAATACCTGTTCTTGAATTCATCTTCCTTTTCCTACTTACTTCTTCTTGTGTCTATTAGTGACAATTTCACCCAAGAGGAGGGTAAATTGGGTGATACATAAAATTTTTAACTTAATGAAATAAATGAACAAATAAAAAGTGGAGATAAGTTTGGAATAATTTCACCGAAGAAGAAGGACACAGGAGTTTATATTGCTTCAGTCTCAACCACTTGATCTACGTCCCATCCTCAGATGCCAATGAGATTTCCACTAATTTCCCAAGATTGAAGGACTCTTGGCGCCTCAGTACAGCAATTGAGTTATTCTCAATCACTCCCCCTTACTACCCGTAAGATTACAACCCCTCAAGAGTCTACACTCTTGAGTAACTTACAAATTTGAGTAAAAGAAATTTTAAACTCTCTCACAGAGTATATATTCTAAACATTGAAGTTTGGTATAAAAAACAGAGTATTGAATACAATAGTAAGTTTTTACAAAAGGTAGCTTAGTGTATTCAATTCTTTATTTAATACTCTTCGTGCCATTTATAGTTGGAGACTTTTTAGTTTTCTGTTAGACACAAGAGCTTATGGCCATTAAAGGATCACTTGCATGTGTTCGGCAGTTACAACAGTTATTCGTAATAAATGCTTCTGACATAGTAGGTTGAACCTATAATATATCCGTTGTGCATTATGATCTGCAGAAGTCTCTTTGTACAAGTATAAGTTTTCTTCTTCAAGGAATATGAATAAATAATAGAACAAATAATGATTCTTTTTCTTTATACAAGAAATGAAAATCATAGAATTAATCATCAGATATTCAGAAAGTAAAATAGATTAACTTGATCGAGGTTTTGATCGATAATCTCTTGATCGATAACATTATCGATTAACAGCGAGGGAATCAGATTTAAACAAAGAAAGCATTTATCAAGAACATTATGGATCAAGTATTTATGGAACAAGTGATCGATAAATGGTTAAAATAGAGCAAACTAGAATACACATATGATAATCAGTAAAGAACTTGTAAGTTTGAAATGTATGCTTTCTTAGTTTATATAAGAAGATAAGATAATAAGGGAAGGTTGAGAAAAGCTTAAAGATAAGATGAAAGTATTTTCATAGAAAGAAAATAGTGAAGACCAGTTCAAAGTAATAAGTTGATACACTAATCCAACAGATATTTTATAATTGCTTGATCAAACATCTTATCGATAATTTTGAGTTATTGTGGAAAAATCTTTTAGGCACAATGATCTGAGACTTGATCGATAAAGGTTTGATCGAATAGGTGATTTAAAAACAATTATAAATGACTTGAAGAAATAATACAGAGGAACATGTTGATGATCAATCGAATGATCGATTAATAGATAATCGATTAAGTGATCGATTATTGATTGTGAAAAGCTTGATTTAGAATATAACAAAGTAAAGCTTTGATCAAAAAGTTCATCAATAATTTATAAACTATTTAAAATAGTAAATAAGTCAAGGAACCTCACCAATTATCTGAGTCATTATCGATTACAACCTGATCGATCAGGTGATCAATTAATCATCTGATATAAGTGAGGAAGTTGAACCTTTTTCTTGATAGCTTATCCATTACTCATTTATCGATTAAGTGATCGATAATTTCTTGAAACATCTTATATTGAAGCAGTTCCACTAGTGATCAAACAGGTAACCGATCAACCCATTTATCTAGCCAGTTATTGAATTATCTAACATGTGATTGATAAAGCTTAACAGTATTGGGTCCAAAATAAACTCTCAATTATCTAACACATATTTGATTAAGCGATGATTGAACACTTGAACAATTAATATAATAGATATTCAGAGAAAGTTAAAAACTCATTTTGTTATCATCAAAACCCTTAAATCTACAAGTACCATGTCCTTCCAGATCACCTTTACCAGCAGAATTGTTTTGTTCCTCAGCTACTTAACCTTTTGGTCTACGATATGCTCTGGTCACACTTCAAATGATAAGTTATCTTGTAGCGCAATGTTGTCATATTCTATGATATGTGTGAGATCCAGATGATACTTCTTCAATTAGGAAACATGGATGACGTTGTGCAATTGATTAAGATTAAGGGGTAAGGCTAGTGTATAGGCTACCGATCTAACTTTAGACAGAATTTGGAATGGTCTGATATATTTTGGTGCCAACTTTCTCACTTTTAGGGTTTAACCTATACCCATGGTCCGAGACACTTTTAGAAATACATGATCTCCAATAGCAAAATCCAGTGGCTTTCTTCTAATATCTGTATAACTTTTTTATCTGCTATGTGCCGTCAGTAACGTTTGTCTAATCATCTTTATCTGTTTTAAGGTTTGATCTGTTATTTCTAGACCATAAACTTTTCTCTTACTTAGTTTTATCCAGTAGAGTGGAGATCAGTGTAACTCTTTTCTTTTAGACCATGTAACCTTTCAAATAGAACCAACTAGAATCACTTCTCAAAGCCTTAAGTTAGAAAAATTCAAGTTTCAAAAATTTTAATTTCGGGTTACTATTCATTGCAATCCTAAGTTTAGACCAAACTTTGAAAAATCATAACTAATTCTAATAAAATTGAAATGACATAGTTCCCAGTTCTACTTGAAGCTCTTACAATGATCTTTAGAGAAAAAATACATCTATAGTTTCAAGCCCTTGTCAATCATGCCCAGAATTCATGCAAGGAAATACTGTTCATTTGGTAAATTTTTAATTTTTCTAGAATTTATGCCAAATTTTGGACAGGTATAACTTTTTGTATGAAACTCCAATTTTGATGAATTATCCCTTGTTTTAAAGATAAAAATATGATTTATATGTCTACAAATTTCAGCTCAAAATTCATTCATTTGGTCTGAATCTCATTGAGATGAAAATTGACCATTTTTAGGGTTATTTTGTCCCATTTTCATGCCTTTTCTTAACCATTCCCCATCTTGGCATTATATAACATTTCTATTCATGTAAAACATGTCTAGGCATACTATTACTAATCTTTGACAACCACCAAGATCATAAGTACAAGCATCTGTACTTTATACATGATTATTACAAATTTGCATAAACAAAGTCTATAAAAGTTCATAGATAATGTAAGCATATAAATCTTCAACCCAACATCACTTCTTTGCCCTTCTCCTTGGATGATCTAGCTCCTAGACGGTTATTTAGACATAAAAAGAGTAAGATTTCATAGAAATTTAAGTAGCAAAGAACCACAAGTAACATGCTAAACATGCAATGTAAGAATGCCATATGTTACCAATAAAATATCATGCATACTAACATGTTTTCATGCCATGGAAAGGGAGCAAATAAACATACCATTATACCACTTAGCACTGCATATAGCCTAGGTATATTATGCATGGAGTTAATATATCACCATCCATCTAGCTCTACCATAGCATGGCATAGAAAAATCAAGTAACACATAGCAAAACAAGCAAAGCAAGTTATCATTCAAATTGCAAATTCATTGCTACCTATTTGGTGATAAAAGTTTTTGGCCTTCTTCCCTTCTTTTTACTCCCCCTTATTTGTTTGAACAATGCCTATCAATTCATGTACAAACATATTCCACATTAATAACAATGCCACATAAAACACCATTAATCATCAAAACAATTCCATAGCCCATATTTTTTCTTTGATGTTTGACATTAATATTCCACCTTTGTTTTGACAAGTCTCTAAGGTCATTCCTACACAATTTTTTATGTAGAACTCAAATATCTACTTTGCTTTATCAAAATCAAAATCTTCCCTATTCAACTTGCTCTTAGTTGAGAATTATGCATATTAGGGTTCAAATTTTTATTTTTGATTCTAATGCTTTCAAACATTTCCTCTTAGTGTTTTCCTGCACAAAATCATATTCTAAACTCATTGAAATCATCAAATTCATTTGAAACAACCTCTAACCTCCTAAACTCAGCTTTGGCCAAGAGGTTCCAAGAGTTGGGGAATTTGGAGTTTCTTCTACAATCAATTAAAACAACAACTAAACAAGCTAGCTCAAGCCTTTAATCATGATTCCTATCCTTCCCTAATCATTCTTCAATGATTTTGAAATCTAGGTAGCCATGTTCCCTTAGGTTTTTACCACTAAATTCTACTTGAGACAATCTAAAACCAAAGCAAAATAGAAGCTTTTACATATGTTGATTAACCTTTGGTCCTTGCTTGATGATTCCTTGTTCTTTTCAGCATGTTCTTCCTCTCTTTTCTCTAGTTTTCTAGTAGCAAAAACTCCCATCTTCGATGGCCAAGGTAACCAAAATATGAAGGCCTAGGACGGGGTATTTATAGAGCAACAATTCGGCCTCTCTTCCCTCCAAGTGTCCCTTAAAAATATGGTGTCTAATGTATGTGCCCCCCCCAAATGCTATAGAAATTTCAAGTATGCCATGTGTCTTTAACACCTAAGATTCTTCACTAATCATGTGACTAAATTGATTATTTTATTCCTTAATCTTTTAGGCTAGATAAGCCACAAAATTTCTAAGCTTCTCTGGCCCAATTTCACGCCTGAAATGGCTGAAGAAAAGGAAAGGGATATAGCCTCTCAGATTGTAACACGTTAACTTTAAACCCTTTTTTATATCAAATAGAAGTAAATAAAATTTGTCATTAAGCTTTTAAGTTGGTAAATTTCAAATTTCAAAACTTTTTTTCTCAAGTTATTCACATAACTCTAAAATTTGACCAACTTTGAAAAATCATAACTAATTCTAGAAAAATCAAAATGAAGTGATTCCAAATTCTATTTGGAGCTTTTAAAGAGATATTTAAGGAAAAAACATTTTCAGGGAATATCAGTTCCCAGTTTCCACGAAAAGATGACTGTTCATTTGGTTTTTTTTTAATTTTTCAAAATTTATCCCTAACTTTGGGAAGGCATAACTTTTTACACAAAACTCCAATTTCAATAGATTACCACTCATTTTAAAGATAAAAATAAGATCAACTAGATTGTTAAGTTTTAGATTGTAACTCATCCAATTGTTCAAAATTATATAGGTCAAAATTTAAGCATAAATTGGTCAAAACTTCATCAATTCAGTACTAATTCTTACATTATAGCATTTTATCATCTCAAAACCATTATCTATCATACAAATCAACTTAAAATCATACTTTAACCAAGTTGTACATCACATAATTGTCAAGGAGTCGATCATCCATAGTTAGACATTATACAAAATAAAGTTTCAAAATACTAAACATATCCAGAATCCTAAATGATTGCAATTCAAATATAATGGAGTGAGATTCCAAAGAATCCCAGTAGCAAAGAACACTAATCAAAGCATTAAAATGTAAGGTAAATTCATGTTATACACAAGCATTAACCATACTATAAACATGCCATGGAAAGGGAGCATAAATCATACCATTCAACAACTTAACTAAATACATTTGCCAAGGCATCAATGCAAGGAGTTAATCATATTTC
This sequence comes from Neltuma alba, assembly GCF_004799145.2. Taxonomy (NCBI): domain Eukaryota; kingdom Viridiplantae; phylum Streptophyta; class Magnoliopsida; order Fabales; family Fabaceae; genus Neltuma; species Neltuma alba. Next base: position 365,312 of record NW_021635416.1, on the reverse strand, counting down.
CATATACAATACACAACCACATTATACCACATATGTAAAATCCTGAATTTTGGGCCCAGAAGTACTAGACTAGTATTTTCGTAATTACGGGTATAGGAAGTGTAAAACTAGAAATTTTAAAAAAATTCTACAAAATTCTTGAAAAATAAAAAAAATGTAAATTAGAGGTTTTGGAATCTTGATAAAGGCCCAAAAGGTGGAATTATTCCCAAAAGGTGGAATTATTATCTAAATAAATTGTTATGGAATTTTTCGTAAAAGGAGGTTTTTCATGAAAATATTAGAAAATCAGAGGAAAACAATTATTTTGATTAGTTAGAGGCCTCAATAACTCTGGGAAAAATGTGGACAAATCATCTAAATATTGTTTTGAATTTACAAAATTGGTTTTAGGTCTTGGAAGCTGAGAAATTAATTTTAGAGAATTTATTTTCCTACAATTACACTGATAAAGGCCTAATCAGGAAAATTTCATAATAAATAGTTAGAGGTGGAGAAAATTTCTAAACATTTTCAGATCATATCCTTATATGAAAAAGGGATTTTTCATGGAGAGAAATGAATTTTTGGAAACTATATACCCCTATTTAGCCATGGCAAATTGAGAGGGAAGGAGTTTAATTCTTAAAAATCTGAATGGATAGTTGAATTCCTCATGAAAAATTATGTAGGATTAAGTCAAAATATTATGGAATGTAAAGGAGGAATAATATTGTTAAAAATCAAAGAAAAAAGGGGGGAATTATGTAGGTCAAGGTTAAAGTGTTGTATTTAAGTTGTACAATTGTTAATGTGGGTTATAATTCTACTTGAATTGATAGATTTTGTGAGGAGAATACAAGGGGAGACTAATTGTCCCAAGGAGGCCAAAATCTATCAAGTGTGAAAGGTAGCATTGAATTTATAATTTGATTGTTTATCTTACGTGTTTAATGTGTGCGTTAATTCTTTGCTTTGAGGAATCTATGTGGAGGAATGGCTGATTTGATGATACTTAATGTGCTTTGGCCAAAGGCATGATAACATGATAATGTTAAAGTGTGTTTGATTCCTCTTTTGATTGAATGCATAGTATGAAATTGCATGACTTGAGGATGTCTTGAAGTGCTATTGCATGACATATTACTCTTTGCTTGATAAACATGAGAATTATAATTCATTGCTACTAAGATTGCTATAAAATCTTATTCCTCCTATGTCAATTCATGAATTAAATAGGGGGTGGCTCATCCATGGACCAAGGCAAAGAAATGGTGTTAGGATGAAGGAGCTTTATGGTTTCATAACATTAGGAAATGTGATGTAATGCTTTGATGCACTTTATGTCAATTTTACTATGGATCTTGGATAATATTATATTGTATCTATATTGGTATAATGTGCCCAACTGCTAAAATTATAAATGATGGAATGTCTAAAAGGTGTGGTAAAAGGAAAAAGGAAATAAAATTCAACAAAAATGGGATTAGGGGATAAAATTTTTCTAAACAGTCCCAATATTGTGGCACATAAAATAATAAGCAAATAGTAGAATCTGGACCTAAAATTTTGTAGGCATATAGATCTCATTTTTAGCTTTAGAACAAGAAGTAAACCATTAAATCTGGAGTTCTGTGCTATGAGTTATCCCTTCTAAAATTGGGCTAAAATACTAGAAATTCAAAAATTTACCATATGAATAGTGCATCTTTTTGAATTTTCTGATGTTGTTTCAGATGGAATCAAGGCCAATGATTATTATTCCCTTAAAGAACTCATGGCAACCTTTAAGTAAAAATTAAAACCACTCAATTTCAATTTTTCTACATTTAGTTATAAATTTTCAAAACTGGCCCAAAATTCTATAAAAAGTGTATAGAAATCCAAAATTGGAAAATTGATATATAATGAGGTAAATAAGGAGGTGTGATACTTTTTGGTATCAGAGCATGGTTCTGGCTCTATTTAAATTGCATTTTGTAGACTGATTTATGTTGTGGTATATGTTTGATTACTAAATAATTGTTGTGAATTGTAAATTGGTTATTAATTGTGCTATGAATTATGGTTGATTATTAATTATGGTTTGCAAATTAGACTATTCTGGTTGGGGTGGTGTATTATAACATGAGTTAAGTACACGAAAAGGTATGGCCTGCTATAATAGTCACTCTTGGGAAATAGTAAACCAGAGAATGCCAAGGGAGTCGTACCCAGAATGGTACCACCCGCATATTGGAGACCCTAATGACCTTACACCACTATCAGGATATTACCAGCTCTTGAGTGAGATAGAGAATATCTACTCTGAGAAGGACTCAAATGATATTATAAAGCTTGAGGAGGGTGATGCCCAGAGTATTGCAAGGTCTAGGCCATATGTAGACGAGGCAGGCCCCAGTGTAATCAGGGTAGTACTAATTAGGATGGTAAGACCAGAGCATATCAAAACTAAGGACCTGCCAATTAAAAAAAGACCTCTACTAGTAAGGAAAGAGCTTAAAGACCGTGATAGCATCTTCCAGGAGTTTGTTGAGCTAGGTAGGCATACAGACCAAACCCAGAACTAGTATGCTACTATCTACCTAGACTACTTCTATTATCTGAGGTTACTACACAATAAGGTAGTCGAGGAAGGTTAATACGTAGATGACACTCCTTGAAGCTAAGTACTAATAGAAACACTACTGACTACCCGGGTTTGGCAGGAACAGCTGTGGCAGCTCAGTAGATCTTTTATGTCACATACTTTTGATCAGCTACTAGATGATCTAGAACTTTTTATGGCTACCTTCTTTCCTTTTTCTGCTTCTGTGATGTGAATCTAGGATGACTGTATTATATTATGCTATGTGGATGTGGTGGGCTGTATGAAACTCTGAATAATATTTTACTGATTGTGCCATATGTACATATGTGAATAGAAAAGCGATATAAAGTATCTTTTATCTAAAATGACAATTCTGTTCCTTTTGTAGTTAAGCAGAAACAATGAAATGGTAAGAACAAGACGAGAATCTAGAATGAGGGGAGAATTCTCAAGATCCCCTGTAGACCTAATGGAAAAGATTATGAAGAGACTAGAGGAATAGCAAAAAAACTATGATTGAGATACAAGCCACTCAGGCTAGACAAGAACAAGAAAGAGATGTTGTAATAGCTTCAGCAGTAGTAGCAGTATTGGCATAATTACAGCAACCCAAGCAAGGTATAACCGAGGCAACCCAACCTGTACCACAACCACAATAGCACCAATAGGACAAAGCTCCTGTGAGACCCCAACCTGCTACAGAACCTGACACGTTGCAATAGTAGATTGTTAAATTTGGTAAACACCACCCTCCTGCTTTTGAGGGGACCTTTGACGTGCAAGAGGACTAGATAACTTGGCTAGAACAGATTTTTGCTACCCTAGAGTATCCATTTGAGAAGAAGGCTTAGATGGTGATATATAAGCTAGAAGGAGAGGTGAACAGATGGTGGAGGAACACGGAACTAGTCCTTCAAGCAAACGAGACTCCCATTACCTAGGAGGTTTTTAAAGAACAATTCTTTCTGAAATACTTTCCTCGCTCCGTTAGGGACGAGAAGGAGGCAGAGTTCCTTACTATTAAGCAAGCGGCTAATGAACCCTTTGACAAGTACTTGGCAAGGTACCTCAAGTTATCCAGGTACTCTACTTATCTCCAGCATATGAACGATGAGTGCTAATTTATTGAGAAGATAATTAGAGGGCTGAAGCCTGAGTTAAGAAAGAAGGTGGCCTAATAACAACTCAAAGTCTTTAATAAGGCAGTAGAAGTCTGTCTTATCACTGAGAACAGCCAAAATCACACAGACTTGGCTAAGGCAACCCCGCAAGCTGAAAAGTCAGGGGTAAAGGTGGGTCAGGAAGGTACCTCCTTTGGTGGTAGCCGAAAAAAGAGGAGGTTCAATTGGAACAAGAAGTCGAGGCTAGAATCCCAACGAGGAGGTGAGGAGAATGTTCATCAAGGACGGGAATGCAAGCGGTGTGGCTAAAATCATAGAGATGGGTCATACACGATGGGTCAGAACGTGTGCTTTAGATGCCTACGACCTGGACACTCCCACTGCAACTAAAATCTTAACTTCTACTGTTTGTTTAAATTGCATTGTACGGTATACCCACTGTTGCACTACGTTAGACCTTATATGCATGCTTTTTTGTGATATTGATATTATCTTTGGCTTGAACTAGTTATCTTCACAAAATATCCTCCTCGATTATAAAAACAAAACATTAATCCTTCCTACACAAGAGTTGACCCCTCAGATGGAAGTGAAATTGAGTATGATTATAATAGCTCAGGTGGATAAATGGTTTAGACAGGGTTGCCAGGGTTACATGGTGTTCTTCTCGGTAAAGGCAGAAACTAAGAAGGGATTTCAGATATCCCGGTAGTATGTGATTTCCCTGGGGTACCTCCAATAGAGATTAGTGGGTTACCACCTAAAAGGGAAATTAAATTCACTATTAATCTAGTACCAGGAACAAATCCAATTTCAAAAGCTCCCTGCCGAATGGCTCCGAATAAAATGGCAAGGCTGAAAAAGCAATTAGAGGAGCTATTAGAGAAAGGTTTCATACACCCCAACATATCTCCTTAGGGTGCACTGATATTGTTCATGAAGAAAAAGGACAGTAGCTTGAGATTATGTATAGACTACCGAGAACTGAATAAAGTCACAATTAAGAATAAGTACCTGTTACCTCAAATTAATGACTTGTTGGACCAATTAACAAGAACTACTGTATTCTCAAAGATTGACTTGAGGTCAGGTTATCATCAATTGAGGATCAAGGTAGAAAATATTCTGAAGACTGCCTTTCGAATAAGGTACGGACATTATGAATTTCTAGTGATGCCATTTGGATTGACAAACGCACCTGTAATATTCATAGATTACATGAATAGAATCTTTCGACTATATTCGGATCAGTTTGTAGAAGTGTTTATTAATGATATCCTGGGGTATTCTAAATCACCAGAGGAACATGAACAACATCTGTGGATTATATTGAGCACATTACAAGAAAAGCAATTATATGCTAAGTTGAGCAAATGCAAATTTTGGTTGAATGAAGTTAAGTTCTTGGATCACGTAGTTACCTGAGATGAAGTAGCTGTGGACCCAAGTAAGGTAGAAGCTGTGTTGAACTGGGAATAGCCCAAGACGGTGACTGAGGTGAGAAGCTTTTTGGGACTTGTAGGGTACTATCAAAAGTTTATATGGGATTTCTCTAAGATTGTCCTACTATTGACCAAGCTCACTTGAAAGATTCAACCGTTCAATTGGGATGCTAAGTATGAGGCTAGCTTCCAAGAGTTGAAGTAGAAATTGACCTCGACTCCCATGCTGATAATCTTTGATCCTATATTACCATATGTGGTGTATATAGATACGAGTAAGCAAGGATTGGGATATGTGCTGATGCAGCAAGGTCAAGTAGTTGCTTACTCGTATCTATATACACCACATATGGTAATGTAGGATCAGAGATTATCAGCATTTGCTAATGTAGTAGGGTCGAGTAGTTGCTTATGCCTCATGACAGTTAAAAACTCATGAAGAGAACTATCCCACGCATAACCTCGAGCTGGTAGCCATTGTATATGCCTTAAAGATTTAGAGGTATTATTTATATGGGGCAACCATTGAATTGTATTGTGACCATAAGAGCCCCAAGTACCTGTAGGACCAAAAAGAAATTAACATTAGACAGAGGAGATGGATGGAATCTCTCAAAGATTATGATTATCAGGTAAGGTACTATCCAGGAAAGGCAAATATAGTAGCATATGCATTTAGCTGGAAGACAATACAAGTGGTGTCTTTAATGATCAAAGAATAAGAGTTGATTGAAAATATCCGAGATTAAACTCTCACCAGTCAAATAGAATTAATGGCTGACCAAGTTGGAATTGCAAAAGCTGAAACACAAATTATGGAACAAATAAAAGAGGCCTAATAGAGAGATCAACTGGCCACTATCCTTAAAGCTAAAGTGCTAAGAAATGAAACGCAAGACCATGAAATAACTCCGGAAGGGATCCTGAAATACAAGGGAAGAACTTATATTTGCCCTGTAATTAGAAGTTAAGGGATAAATCCTAGAAGAGGTACACAAGAGCCAATATACCATACACCCAGGCATGACTAAGATGTATCAAGATCTTAAAGAATCATTCTAGTGGCCTGGTATGAAGAAAGACATGACAAATTATGTGTCAAAATGCCTCACTTGTCAAAGGGTAAAAGTGGAACACCAAATACTATCAAGACTCCTATAGCCATTAAGTATTCTAAAATGGAAATGGGATAGCATTTCCATGGATTTTGTAATAGGACTACCTCGTATATTGTCAGGTTTCAATGCAATATAGGTGATTGTGGATTACCTAATGAAGTCAACTCATTTCTTGGCTATTAAGAAAGAGTACCAACCAGAGAAGTTAGCACGAATTTACATCAAGGAAATTATGAGGTTGCACGGAGCACCCAAAACAATTGTATCTAACAGGGACCCACAGTTTCTCTTCAAATTCTGGAAAGCACTACAGGAAGCCATGGGAACTAAGCTAAGCTTTAGTACAGCTTACCATCCTTAAACTGACAGACAGACGAAATGTACCATTCAAATGTTAAAGAATATGCTGAGAGCTTGTGTCCTAGATTTTAAAGGGAACTGGGATGAATACTTGCCACTGATAGAGTTAGCTTATAACAATAGTTACCATTCTAGTATCCAAATGGCTCCTTATGAAGCACTATACGGGATAAAGTGTAGATCCCTGTTGTGCTAGATGGAACTGGAGAAAGAAAGGTGCTTAGTCCTAATTTAGTAGAGCAAACGTCACAACAAATAAAAATGATTTGACAAAGGCTACTTACAGCACAAAGTAGGCAAAAAAGTTATAACGACGTACGAAAGAAGCCTCTGGAATTTGAAGTTAGAAACCATATCTTTCTAAAAGTTTCTCCAACTATGGCGTAGGATGTCACACCTTCATTTTAAACCCCATTATACGTCCTTTAGAACTATTTGGAATCGTTACACGATGCTCAAAGTAGGTAAAAACCAAGATTTAAAATTTTGATTTCGGTTACTATTCATGTAACCCTTAAAAATCAAGTCAACTTTGAAAAATCATAACTAAATGTAGAAAAATCGAAACAGAGTGGTTCCAAGTCTCACGCGAAGCTTATGAAATGCTCTACATAGGAAAAATGTTCACAGGTATCAATTTCTCACAGATCAATACTAGTTTCCACGCAATTATGTACTGTTCATTTGGAAAATTCTGAAATTCCCAGTATTTTTATCCAACTTCGAAAGGGCATAACTCTTTCTACAAAATTCCAAATTTAATGATCTACCACTTGATTTAAAGATAAAAATATGATCTATTAGTCTGCCAAATTTCAAATCATATTCAAACATTTGCTATTTATTTCATATGCACCAAGTTTGGTCCTTTTTAGTCAAATGTTATCCCCTAATTACCTTTGTAATGACTCTTTCGTAACCTTTTACCCATCCTTAATTATTTGAGGCTTAATACAAGCTTGAACATACATTCTACTAGGCTTTCACATGTTTAAACATAGACATACATGCTTGGCTCCCCTTAGGAGCTATTATCCAACAAACATTTTCAAAGTCATAATATTACATAACAAGTTCCAAAAATTTACACTAGGGTACATTAATTGTTCATTAGGTCTCCGGGACAATTTCTTTGCCTTTGCCCTTGCTTGAACTCCCTCCTAAGTGGTGTTAAACATAAGAGTGAGATTTTAAAGAAATCCCAGTAGCACAGAATCACAATTATCATGCATTACTGCAAACACTACGTGCAATGCTTTTGTGCGGATATCTTGTTCATATGTTCACGCTTTTATGCCATAGAAAGTAAGCTATCATACACATATTCAATGGACATAATGCCAAGGCAACATAATTCAAACATTGCAATCAACATTTACAATAAAGCTTAGTCACATAATGGCATACATTGCACACATTCACATTAACACATCAATGTAAGCAAGAAAACAATCAAAGTGTAATTCAATGCTACCTTTTGATACTTGGTCCTTGATTTCCTTTAAGTTCAAGATGTTTTCTTGAGGATTTGGCAAGGTACCTATCAAACCAACACCAATGCCAATCATTCCACAATTATTCAAACACATTCCCTATTACTTAAACATTAAACCCTTCTTTCTTGGGATTTTTGGCCTAATTGTTTTCCTTTTGATTCAAGAAACCTCCTTGGCCATTCCTACATGGTTTTTCTTGTAGAATTCAAATATCAAATCAAATTTTACAAAATCAAATCCCTTCCTTAAGTTCTGGTCAAAACAGAAACGAATTTTCCAAGGAAAAATGTCAAAATTTCCAACTTTGATTTTTAATGCTTCCAAATTCAATTCCTCTATATAACCCGACACAAAAATGCCCAAGGAGTTCAATGGAAGCATCAAAACCATCAAAATCCAATCATAATTCCATATATTCAAAATGGCTGAACACTTCCTATTAGGTTCATAAATTTTCATATTTGATTCCAATGAATTTGAACACACTTCCTTAGCATAATCCTACATACCATCACATTTTAAATCCATTGGGACCATTAAAACTTATTGAAACAATTCCTACCCTTGAGTTCTTGAGTTGGCTGAACTGAAAAGTCATAGTTCATAGGGTAATTTCTTTCATAACCCATTCAAAACCGCACCAAACATCAACAACACAACTCATACTCAATTTCCTATCCTTTCCTAGCACTTCCAGCACAACAGAAATGAAACAGCACTTCCCCCTCAAATTAAGTCACGGTTTGACCATGGAAAAAGCATCAAATTAAAGCCTAAACATACCTCAAGGTGTCTTGGATTAAAGCTTGATGATTAACCTTGGATTGGAGGTGATTTGAGGAGTGTTTGGAAGCCAAGAAGAAAATTGTGCAGAACCTCCCCTCTATTGTCCCAATTCTGTCTCGAATTTTGAGTGCCTTGTGGGGGTATTTATTGAGCTCATTTGCCGCCCAAAAACCTGCCCTTAGGCAGCTATTTCTGCCCCAAAATAAGTGCAAAGGTCGGCCAAAATGAAGAACAAATCCTAGCCACACATGCTTTGACTCACTTTCTAAGAGAGTTGATCCAATGGTTGAAAATTTGCCCAGCACACAAGCCAGCTGTTCTGATCATGGTGAGCACGAATTTGGACCTTGTTGGATGCTAACTAAATGGTAAAAACTGGTTAGGAAGCAATGGAATTAGTTAGGGTAATTTAAAAATTCATTTGGTCACATAATACTCGATTTCTTGCCCTCTACTAGGAAAAATAGCTAGGGGCTTCAAAAATTCCATTTCTTTTCATGATAATTCCCTATTTATTCCAAGAGTGTGATCTGGAAGTTTTGGAAATTTTTCAAGACCTCTAGATATTTATTTCACATTTTCTCCGAAATCGGGTCCTTACCGATAGGAATTCGGAAATAAATTCCCCATAAAGTATTTTCTGTATTTCCAATGCTTGGAAACAATTTTATAAATTCATATATATTCCTAGGGATTGTATCCATATTTTTCATTGGATTTTTGGAGTCCTTAGGTAATTAAAATAATTTTATTACTTTAATTTCCCTTTATTTTTCCCTATTTTCCCAAAAATAATTACTTTTTTGGGAATTTTCACCAAAATTTATTTTGGGCTATTCTCACTCCCAAAACATCATGTGTGACTCAAAAACGTCTAATTCCATTTTTTTCTATTTTTAAGTAATTTTTGGAAACTTTTTCTAAAATTACCGTTTTGCCCCTAGGGACCCGATAAAGTCGATTTCGTCCCATTTTAGGTTTTCATGCTTTACTCATACCTTATGCTTATCAATCATATCTCATTTTGCACACTCCCATTATTAGGGTTCTAAATTTTGGGATGTTACATAGGTCAAAGCCCGTAAATTGATGCCTAAGTTTATCAGACCCTTCCAAATATTATCATGAGTTGGCTTGGTGGCTTACAGATTGGCCTTACCCCCTAAATTAAGCCAAATTCATGATGCCTTCCACATCTCTTAACTGAAAAGTTACCAGCCAGATCCCTCTCACATCTTAAAATACGAAGATATAGAATTGCAAGATAATCTCACCTTTAAGGTGAAGCCAGTAAGAGTGAATGATCGACAAATCAAGTAGTTATGAAATAAGACTATTCTGATGGTTAAAGTGATGTGGAGGAATCTAACTTAAGAAGAGGCTACGTGGGAAAAGGAAGACGACATGAAGGCTAGATACCCAGAATTATTTAGATAAGGTATGTTAGATTTAAGGTTTTTGATGATAACAAATTGAGTAATCTGTGTTTTAGAAGTTGATCGATCACCTAATCGATAAAGGGTTTATCGATCATATGACAAAAAAAATTCCTATGTAAACAAGTAACTTAGCAGAAATGTTAATTGATAACTTGATAGATAATTCAAATTGTATGTGTTGATCGATTAATTGATCGATTATTGTTAACACTGTTTTGTATAGAAGTTTACAGAAAATTATCAATCAATTGATCGATAATCTAATGATGGAACAACTGATAGATAATGGGACACAATTTTGGCAAGTGTTTATCGATCACATGATCGATAAATAAGTCATCGATGAGAAGACAGATAAATGGTAAAGCTTCCTACTCACATTGCATTTTGTTTTAATCACCATTTATCGATCACTTTATCAATCACAGCTTTATCGATAACTTGTTATATCATTGCATAATAACTTACCTGTTTATCGATATTTTCTTAATGTTTAAGTGTGTTGACAAGTTCCTTATCAATCACTTGATTGATCAGCAGTTTATTGATCAAATGATCGATCATCACCGTTTCACTGGATTAAACTGTTTTAAGTTTTTCTTCAATCACTTGATCGATCATTGATTTATTGATGAAATGATCGATCATCCAATCTTTTGAATATTCTGTTCTCACATAATGTGATTGATCAAACATTTTCCTGACATTTCAGAACCAAGTCTCTCGACTATATTTTTATCGATCACTTGATCGATCAATCCTTAATTGATCATCATATGTTTTGTGCTCTTTGTGAAAATCTTTGTTAAACCTTTTTATCGATCAAATTTTCTATCATCTATTTATCAATAAAGTATTCAATCAATGTTCTTTGAAAATCAACTTCTGTTTTGCTTAGCTTTATTGATGACTGATCAAACATTTTTTGATCACATATTCAATCAATGATCCAGTTCTTTCAATAACAAGAAGCTACGGTGAGATTTAGAAACTTCTAAATATTTCTCTTTAAGCATTTCTCAGCCTTCCTATTTATCTTAATTCTCTATTTTAAGGGATTCAAAATCATAGGTGACCTTGAGCCTTCTCTCTACATTTATAGAGAGAAATTTTGACCCCATTCCCTTCACATGTGGCATGAAATTCTTCCACTTAAGAAGCTATGTGGCCTTCATCAAGTGCCTCTAATTTTCTAATCTTGCCAAGCATCTTGTTTCTTGATTTTTGCATTGATATTTTGGTTTGCATTAGGCTTAAACCTCTTCAATTATTGGCCCACTATTTTGCATGAAATTTTTGGGCTCTCTTGGCCCAAAATGAAGCCCAAATCTGATCTAGGAGGCATAAGCAACGTGAACCAATCATAATATATCAATTCCAAGCAAAAATGATGCTTATCAGTTACTATTCACTTGTAACTTTCAATAATTATTCTAGGCCTCTAAAATTATATTTTTCTTCATGAAAAATCCTATTTTAATATAGGAAAGCATTATAAAAAATTTTGGAATTTATTTCAACCTCTAATTATTTATTTTGAATTTCCTCAGAAATAGGACTTTATTAGTAAGACTTTGGTAATAAATTTTCTAAAATTAATTCTTGTACTTCCAAGGCATGAAATCAATTTTATAAAATCTATTAAAAATTTATATAATTTTTTCATATTTTTTCCAGAATTATTGAGGTCTTTACATATTTAAAATAATTAATTTCGCTCACTCTACTATTTTACCTGAAAAACCTCTGCTTTTAAGAAATCCTGTAATAAGGTATTTTTAATGCTATTTTCACTCTAGGGCCTCAGTTGAGGTTCCAAAACCTCTAATTTGTCTTTTTACAATTTTTTAGAAATTTTCTAGAATTTTCTCAATTTTTTTCATTTTGCCCTTTTTAGACTGATAATTTCAAAAATATCTGTCTGAATCCTATCTGGGTTTTATATCAGAAGTTGCTTCATCCTTCTATCTACTTTTTATATTGGCCTTCAATTCAATTGTTAACTTTTCAATATTAGGGTAAATTTTTCAGGATGTGACAAGGACCACTTTAGATGGCCTTTAGATTCAAGAGAATCAAACTTGGAATTTTGGCTTCTCGGGTACTGTTCATTTAGTATTTTTAGAATTTTTATTTAACTTTTAAAATTTGTAATTAATTCTAAAAAAATTAAAAATGAGTGGTTATAAGTTCTACTGAAAGCTCTTTAAGTGTTCTTTAAAGGAAAAATAGTTTCAAAAACCAATTCGGAGTGGAGCAGTTCTAGAACTGTATGGAAGTTTCTACTATTCCATTGGTCAAAAACTATTTCCAGATTTAAACCCTAAGTTTAAAAAATCACCATAATTCGTACACATGTCCAAATTAAGTGTTCTATCTATGGATTTAAAGCTTAGGGTGTGTAATTTAATCATGCCAAATTCTAGAGTTAGATATGAATTGAAACTTAATCAAAATACGGCTCTAAAGTTGTAGCTTTTAGGGTCTACAATATCCATGCGCATACTAATTACATTGTAAAAAGTCAAGGAAGTTTAACAAATACATATCATTTTTCCACCATTTTCTTCCTTCTCCTTGACGGTTCAACCCTAGGAAATGGTTTATATTTGGCAGGAGTGAGATTTTATTGAAATACCAATGGCAACATTGAATCAACAATAATATCAAGCATGCATTATCATCAAGCATTTCAATATTTGCTATTATTGGAGAACCAATTCTACCTCATATTTGAAGCAACTCTAACATGCATAACAATCAATGCAACATTAACATTAAAGTTATTTAAATCTTGCTATATTGATCAAAGTGAACCTTTACTCCTTGGTCTTGATCCTTTCCACCACAAATGTCAAACCCTGACATCACATTACAAAGGGGTAACCATATTACAACTCAAGCTACAATATGACTTATTGACAATTTCTCAAGTAAACCCTAACCCTTAAATCTTGTATTCTGGAGTTTTGTTTCCATTAACCTAAAAATTATCCTTTTGGGTCAATCTTATATAAATTTTCATGAAGAATTCAAATATGATATTAGATTCATGAAAACAAAATCCCTTCCCTTCCAAACCGTTAAGGCTGACAGGTACCCTAAATTTCCATATCATGCAATTTTGCCAATTTTAATGTAACACCATTTAGATCAAGCCATAACCAATGACTTTAATCTAGGCTTAACATCAAAATCACCCTTCTTTATGTATAGAGAATTTCATATAGCACCTCCACTAAGGGAAACTAAGAATTTCCAACCACAAAACTCAAGAAAACATAGCACAAGACAAGGTAGAACCATGAACTAACATTGTGTCCAAGCTTGTACCCAAAGTAGCTAGCTTTTCCTTACTTGAACTTCAAGAAAATTTTTTGCAAGAGGTCTGTCACATCCAGCATTATGGTAATTAGAAATAAGAAATATTCTCAAATTATTGAGGATTAAAAAATGATAAGGAGAAATAGAAGAATTTTACTGGAAAATAATTACCATAATTTTCCAAGCCAATTATAGGAATTTGACTAATTAAGGAAAATTGGTCAAATGTAAATAAGAAAAAATATTTTCAAGCCTTGGAAAATTAAGGAAAAATAAGGATAATATCCTTTGAGAGTTATATGAAATTATAAAGTTAGTTTTATGACCAAATTACCCTTAGATAAATTATAAGAGAATTTAAGGGTGATTTAGGCTAATTAAGGGATTTTATTTGGAAAATTCCAAATAAATATTTATAAGGAGAATAAAATTCCAAGAAAATTTCTGAGACCCCAAGGAATTATAAGAGATTATAGAATTAAATGAAGACCCTCAATTATCCAAGATTTTTCCAAATACTTGTGAAAAGTGGAAAAATCCCTAAAGAGGAAGAAATTAATTTTCCTTTTTATTTAATTATTAGGAAATTAATTTTGAGGCAAAGAGGGCAATTTGGGAAGATAAAAATGAGGAGAATAAATTAAGGATTTGACAGAAAATAATTACAGAGGCCAAACTACTGTAATTATAGAAAGGAAGTTAAACTCAGAGCCAAAGTATATTGATAAAGCAAGACTAGTGTCTTGCAAATCAAATGGATCACATTGAGCCATGTGTCAAGCCCTTAATGGAGAGGATTTGAACTTGCCAAGTGTCACTCCTCAAATAGAGAGGATCTTGACTTTTGGTAATTAATTTCATTTGGATTTTGTTAATTAAGAAAGAGAAAGCAAGATTAAAAAGGGTAATGACACTTGAATTCTCATTAAAGAGGGTGGTTGGGATATTTTGGCTCATTAAACAAGCTCATCTCCCCCTCATTTTCATATGTTAGTTCGGCCAAGGGAGGAAAGGAGAGAAAAGAGAGGGTTTTGAAGAAGGAACAAGGAAAAGCTAGCATCTTTGACCATACAACTAAGGACTTAAGGTTAGTTCTTGGTTCTACATAGGTTCTTACTTTGTTTTCTTTCTTTCTATGGTTGAAAAATCTGTTTCTCCTCTCCTTTGGGTGTTGGCCGAACTGGTTATCTTAAGGGGAAGGAAGTTTTGTTGATCACACTTGCTAAGACACACCAAAACATGTTAGCTCCTAGTGGTTGCAAGTGAGTATAGGTTGTTTTGAAGCATTTTTCTTGGTTGCTTCTTTGGATGTTTATTTCGGCCAAGATGATGACTGAACCCTAGGATGAATTTTTTAATGTTTTAAGGCTTCCGTGATGCTTAAAATGAGAAATGGTGTAAGGTAAACCAAAAGGAACAAGTGTTGGAAGCATTAAAACAAAGTTGTAATTTTTGGTTCAAATACCCCTAGTGGTTCGGTCAAGGGTAGCTAGAAGGAGGAGTTTTATTTTCATAGATCTAAGCACATATATGGAATCTACATGAAAAGCCATGTAGGAACAAGTTAAGAAGCAATTTTTAGGGTTAAAAGGAAACAAGTTCAAAAATAGTGAACAAAGATGGAAGCTTTAAGGAGCAAGAGTCATTTTTTTGATTGTGTTCTTGCTTTTTCTTGATTGGGTAATAATTCTTGCTGCCCTTTTTGATGGATTGCATTGCTAGGTTTTGATATTTGTGAAGGGAAAGAAGAGAAAGAAAGAAAGCTCAAGCTTTTAGAGCAAGATAGCAAGTTAAACCTAGCTACTAACACTAACTTGGCATTATTGATTATTACATGATTAATTGCTATTATGTGGTTAAACTTTCTTGATTGTGATGTGGCTGCTCTTTGCACTTTCTTACTTTGGCCTTTGCATGATTGAGTTTGCCAAATGATAAGCATGCTAGTTCACCAATAGTAGTTAATATAATTATGCATGTTGATGATGTTTGTTGGTGATATAATCAGTTAATTTGCTATTGGGATTTCAAAGAAATCTCATTCCCCAAATGCAATCTAACATTTTAGGGCCTGAATCGTCCAAGGGAAAGCTACAAATTGAAGGTTAAATTTGTGGTGTCTTGCCACAAAAATTTGTGGATCTTTTTGGCTGTGTATGTATTATACTAACTGTCACACCTTACTTATATAATACCTTAGCATTTATTTAGAACCATTTCAGACCACTTTGGATGGTCTTAAGCTTAACAATTTCAATTTGGATGTTAATTTTCGGAAAATTACTGTTCACTGTCCAGTTTTCAGATTACAGGTCCAACTTTGAAAAGTCATAACTAATTCTAGAAATATCGTATGAAGGCGTTCCAAAATTCTATGGAAAGCTCTTTCAATGCTCTTTAAGGGAAAAATATTCAACTGAACTCATCCTCACTGAAAACATACAGTTTATTGGATTAAAATTACTATTCATTTGGTAAAATCTGGACTTTCCAGATTCTACGCCTTAACTTCGAAAATTCATATCTCATTGTATACACATCCAAATGATGTGATTTACCACTCATTTTAAAGCTTGGGATATGCATTATAAGCGTACCAAATTCCATAGCTTAACTCATTCATATGATAGGTCGAACTGAAGCTTGAAATTAACTGCTTCAGGACCTACGTTTTATCCCTTAATATCTCTTTACTTTAATTCTTTTTATTTATTTGGCATACCTAACATGGGCTTACTTTTTCCCATTCATGCTCATATACTTTCATTCATGCCATAAACATCCTAAGCACATACATTGAATTGATGGCATTCATAACATAACTTACAACATAGGAGAATTATACATTGAATAATAACATCAATCATTAGCATTAATAATTCTCCACTTCTTCTCCTTGCTTCTCATGCCCTTAGTGCCCATCATTGATTTGACCTAAATGGTTGGTTAGGGAGGGGGTGAGATTCGGGGGAATCTCAGTAGCAAACATTACCACATACATGCACAAGATGGATGCTAGTGTATGGTATGTAGTTTTTCATAAATTTAAGTTAACTAGTGACATGCCATCATGCTTTATGCTTGGTATAAAAATGCATGGCCATGGGAACATATTAAAAACAGCATTTCCAGCAACAATCATCATGTCACAACATCATTCAAACAACAAATACAAACCAACACATAAGCATACCATGTCAAGCACATAAAGGGTAAGTTCACTACCTTGCACCTCAAGCTTTCCTCTTACTTTTCCTTTGACTCCCTTGACTTTCCAACCATGTGGGCATTTGGTCAACATCACTAAACATCCTCTTGGATGTTTCAAAGGTCCTAAACATAACCATAATGATGACACAATCCATTAGGACCATTAGATTACATAAAGTTCAAGACTAGCTTTCTTGAACCTCAACCCCTTTCTCTTAGTCTTAGGGTTTTCTTTCTAGCTTTTCTAATATAAATCTTATCATTTTACATCCTTATGATCTATTTCCTATCAATTAGGACCACTTTAGATGGCTTTAGATTCAAGAATATCAAATCTGAAATTTTGGTTCGCGGGTACTGTTCACGCAGAATCTCCAGAATTTTTGCTCAACTTTGAAAATTCATAATTAAATCTATAAAAATCCAAATTGAGTGATTCCAAGTCTCACTGAAAGATAATTAAGTTAAATTTAAATGAAAAATAGTTTCAGGAACCAATTCTACTCAGAACAGTACCAGAATTGTACGGAACTCGACAATCTCCCAAAAGTTCAACACTGTTTCCAGATTTCAAACCTTAACTTTGAAAAATCACCATAAATCGTACACATATCCAAATAAAGTGTTCTACCCATGGATTTAAAGCTCATAGAGTGTACTTTAAGCATGCCAAATTTCAGAACCAGATTGAACAGTAACTAATTCGAAAAAGCCATCAAATCAGCACGTAATTCTTCCAATTTTCACATAGATCCACTTGGATCTACCATACTTTGGGGTGTTCTAGCAAGATCTAACAACCAAACTCCCTTCCCCACTCATCAACCATTTCGACCAGCCATCAAAAGGGAGAGAAGACATATTTTCAACCATAAAAGAGAAAGAAACCAAGGCAAGAACACATCTAGAGCCAAGAACTCACCTTGAACCTTGATTGTATGACCAAAGTTGATGCCTTTCTCTTGGTTTTCCCTCAAAACTCTCTCTTTTTCCCTTTCTTCATGCTTTGCACGAAATTCCCATCTGATTTAGGGGAGAGATGAGCTCATTAATGTGTACAAAATATCCCACCAACCATCATTAATGTTATGCCAAGTGTCATTAGCCTACTTAATCTTAATCCTCTCTCTTAATTAACTTAAATCATAATGTAATTAAATTCCAAAGTCAAGATCCTCTCCATTGGTAGCTTGACACTTGGAAAGCTTTAATTACCATCCATTAAAGGCTTGACAAGTGGCGACTTGTGGCCCAAGTAAAGTGCAAGACTCTGATAAATACTTAATCGGTGCACTTTTACTCCGGGTTTAACTTCTTTTCTCTAATTACAGTGCTCTGGCCTCTGTAATTATTTTTTGTCAGATCCATAAATTCTCTTTAATTTTAGAGAGTATCTATGAATTTTCTTAGCCCATAACACTTCCTTTAAGCCTTGCATAAAATTCATTTACTAAAATACCCTTTTATCGGCAAAACCGGCTCTAATTTCTTAAAGCCACTCTACTGGCCTTTTGGTTGCGGGACTAATTTTATAAATTAGTACAACCTTTCAACCCTTTAACCTCATTTTTGTATACACTTTTGAGGTCTCTTGCTATTTCAAATAATTACCTCAAACGGTATACTTTTTACCGGTCACAACCTCATAAATTCCATTTAAGCTGCCTCAGGGGTATTTTCATCTTTTCTCTTCATAGAAGAGTCTTAGAATATTATTTCCCATTTTTTTGAATTTTCTTGGAATTTTCTGTACACTCTTCCATTTTTGCCCTTGTTGGTCATAACTTTTTGAATTTACGGTTTTACCCCTGCTTAAGCCTAACCTCATAGAACTATCTCTTTGAGGTTTCTAACTTACCCATTGGCCTGTATCTAGCCTCTTTTCTCTTTTTGGGCCTTCGAGACTTTACGAGAGCCTCTAACCTTAATTATACTCGAGCCCCTGAAAACTTTTACTTTGCAGTTTAGTCCCTGAAACTGCTTTAACTTCCTTTCTCATCTTTGAGACTTCTGCTCACAGGGGTCTGGTAACCTATTTAATTTAGGCTATTTTTGGAACCTCTAGGCCTAAAAGTCTAGATGTTACACTAACAGTGCTGTAAACACACTGACACTGCCACGTTCACGTGACTTTTTGATTAAGCTCCTAAACGTGTTTAATCACAAAATTTGGTGTGATTATAGATAACATCCTGAGCTTCAATTTGATTTCTAACACATTAAAAATTCTAAGTATACAATTTTTAATGATTTTTCAAAGTTAAAGGTCAGAACCTAGGAAAAAGGGTTTTTGGCAAATGGATAGTGTTACCTTACACAAAAACCTGACTCTTTTTCCTAAGGAATTGGATCACAAGATTATTTTTTCTTGAAAGAGAACTTAAATAGATTTAAATATAATTTTGAACCACCTCATTTCAATTTTTTTGGAATAAGTTATGAATTTTTTAAGTTAGGCCAGAGAAACTGGATTTTTACCCGATGAACAGTGAAAATCCAAAATTTAGCGTTTTTCAGATAAAAAGTGAGCCCAAAACCATCCAATATGGTCTAAAATAGTTTTAGATGGAACCTAAGTTGATAAAATTGTAAGGTGTGACAAGGTCCCCCTCCTAAAGCCAAAATATGTGTGTGGGGGTGGGTGGGAAGAAGGCTATTTATAGACCGTGTGTTATTTGCTTACCCTCCAAGTTCAAGTAAATTACAAGGCTTAGGTGTCAATTTCCTATAGCTTCTTGCACTAATTTCTTGATCAAATTAATTCTAATTGAAATTAAAAAGCAATTCAAAATCCTCTCCATTCCTAGCTTGCCAAGTGGCGTAATGTTAGCCAAGTAAAAGAGAAGAGTGTACTTGTGTTTATCAGTACATTTTGACCCAAAAAAATTTTCTATTCCACAATTCTAGTATCTTGGGCACCTTAAGTATTTTTAGTCAGATCCATAATACATTCCTATCCTTTTTCTATTTCCAAAATGGTCTTCCTTTGTTACCATCACAATTTTATTAATGGTAAAGAAGAAAGCCAATTTAATTACTGTAAATAAATTCTTTACTCAAGAAGAAATTTTCAAAGTTTCTAAACTCATAAAAGACTTCTGTTTACTTCATAATCACTTATTTTCTAGGGAAACCCTATAAATTTTTTTTTTACATTTAATTACCCTCAAAGGTATTTATTTGGAATTTTCTAAATAAAAACTCCAATTGGCTTAATTAGCCCTTAAATTCCTTTAAAATTTTACTAGGGGTATTTTGGGAATAAAACCACTTGCACAATGTCATATAATTCCAAAGGCACTTATCCTTATTTTTCCTCAAGCTTCTAAGACTCTGAAATATTTTCAAGAATTAATTTTTGACCAATTTTTCTTGATTAGTGAATCCTCCAAAATTACTAAAAATTTAATAATAATTATTATTAATCATATTTCTAAATTTTGACCCTAGTGTACTATCTAGGGGTCTTTTCTCTATTTTCTATAATTATCTGATAACTTTTGGAAATATTCCATATATTTTTTAAAATTACACAAACTAGCCCATAACTTTTGGAAATCACACTTTTGCCCAAATACTGATTTAACTTTAAGAGTTATGTCATCTCATTTCTTCCTACTATTCTTGTAACATCCAAACTTTTGAGCCTAGAAGTACCAGAAATAGCCTGAATTGGATAGGCTACTAGACTCCCTTTGAGCAAAAGTCTTAAAGATGAGAATGGAAGTCAAAGCAGTTTCAGGGACTAAACTGCAAAGTAAAAGTTTTTAAGGGGCTAAGATGTAATCAAAGTTAGAGGCTCCAGTAAAGTCTCAAAGGCCCAGAGAGAGAAAAGAGGCTAGTTACAGGCCAAGGGTTAAGTTAGAAACTTCAAAGAGAGGATTGTATGAAGTTAAGTCCAAGCAGGGACTAAAGCGTAAATTTCAAAAGTTATGACCAACAGGGGTAAAAATAGAAGAGTATACAAAGAATTCCAAGAAAATCCTAGAAAATGATAAATAATATTCTAAGGCTCTTCTGTGAAGAGAAAAGACGAAAGTACCCCTGAAGTAGCTTAAATGGAATTTATAAGGTTATGGCCAGTAAAAAGTATATTGTTTGAGGTAATTATTTAAAATAGCAAGAGACCTCAAAAATATATACAAAAATGAGGTTAAATGGTTGAAAGGTTATACTAATTTATAAAATTAGTCCCGCAGCCAAAAGGCCAGTGGAATGGCTTTAATAAATATAAAGCCGGTTATGCTGTTAAAGGGCATTTTGGTAAATGAATTTTTATGCAAGGTTTAAAGAAAGTGTTATGGCCTAAGAAAATTCATATATATATTCTCTAGAATTAAAGAGAATTTATGAAGCAGACAGAAGAATTTTTTGAGCTCCGGAAGGCCATAAAGGAAGCCGGAGAAACGTGGGCCAAGTGAATTCGGAGGAATTAAGTTTGATCCAACGGCTAGGATCTAATCTCCCATCTCCTCCACCACTTTCATGACACTTGGCATCTTCTAGAAGGTTGAGGTAAGCATGATGCAAGAGGATGATGCAATGATGATGTAAAAGTTAACTTGAAGTTCCAAAATTGCCCTTACTCTTTCTATCAGCCACCAAGGGTATTTTGGTCCATTCAAGCCAAATTTTTGGCTATAAATAGACACTCCCTCCCCACATATTTCAGCCAAGCAAGGATATATAGGGGAAACTCTACCGCTCTTGCATCTAGAGAGAGAAAGAGCCATTTTTAGTGAGAGAAAGTCCACCTAAGTTCAAGCTTCAAGATCAAGGTATGTGATGGTTATAGCACCTGATTTTATGCATATTTCGGATTAGTTACTGTGTGTATCTGATTCTGAAACTTTTCATGCTTAAAGTGCACTCTGTGAGCTTCAAATGCATGGGTAGAACACTTCATTTGGATATGTGTACGATTTATGGTGATTTTTCAAAGTTAGGGTTTGAAATCTGGAAACAGTGTTGAACTTTTGGAAGAGTTTCGAGTTCCGTACAATTCTGGTACTATTTAACATAGAATTGATTCCTGAAAATATTTTTCCTTTAAATTTAACTTAAGGAACTTTCAGTGAGACTTGGAACCACTCAATTTTTATTTTTCTAGAATTAATTATGAATTGTCAAAGTTGAGAAAAAATTCTAGAGATTCTGTGTGAACAGTACCCGCGAAGCATAATTTCCAGATATGATCTTCTTGAATCTAAGGCCATCTAAAGTGGTCCTAATTGACCGGAAATGGATCTTAAGGATGGAAAATGATGAGATTTATGTTAGAGAAGCTAGAAAGAAAACCCTAAAAGCAAGAGAAAGGATTGAGGTTCAAGAGAGCTAGTCTTGAACTTCATGTAATTTAGTGGTCCTAATGGATTGTATGATCATTATGGTTATGTTTAGGACCTTTGGAACATCCAAGAGGATGTTTGGTGATGTTGACTGAATGCCCACATGGTTGGAAAGTCAAGGGAGTCAAAGGAAAAGTAAGATGAAAGCTTGAGGTGCAAGGTAGTGAACTTACCTATTGTCATTGCTTGATGTTGTATGCTTGTGTGCTGCCGTGTACATGTTATTGAATGTTATTGTGACATGTTTTAGCTGCTGTAATTGCTATTCATGATGAGTAGATTATGTCTCCATGGCCATGCATCAAGAAGTTAGCTTTGAGCATGCTAATATGTCACTAATTAACAAGAGAATAAACAAGTTACATGTAGTGCATTAGCATCCATCTAGCATGATTAATATGGTATTGTTTGCTACTGAGATTCCCCCGAATCTCACCCCTCCCTAATCAACCATTTAGGTCAATCATCAATGGGCAATAATGGCATGAGAAGCAAGGAGAAGAAAGTGGAGAATTATTGATGTCAATGAATGATATTATTATTCATTGTGTAATTCTCTTATTATGTAATTTATGTTATGGATGCATATGATGCCATGTATTTAATTATAATTCTTATGGCATGTATAGAAATGTATGAGTATGAATGGAAAAGAGTAAGCCCATGTTATGTATGCCAAAGAAATAAAAAGAATTAAAGTAAAGAGATGTTAAGGGATAAAACATAGGTCTTGGAGCAGTGAGTTTGTAGCTCCAGTTTGACCTATCAAGTGAATGGGTTAAGTCACGAGATTTGGCAGACTCATAGTACACATCCCAAGATTTAAAAGAGAGGTAAACCACATTAATTGGATGTGTACACAAGGAGATACGAATTTCCAAAGTTAAGGCGCAGAATCTGGAAGTTTCAGATTTTTGAAATGAATAGTAATATCTATTGATTTAACTATACAAATTGGGTAAGGATAACTCCCATTGGATATTTTTCCCTCAAAGAGAATCGAAATAGCTTTCAGTAAAATTTTAGATCACCTCAATACGATTTAAATGGAATTAGTTATAAATTTTTGAATTTGGCCCTGTAATCTGGAAATTAAACAGTGAATAGTAACCCGAGTAGTTATGTTGGAATTTGAAATCCACGGGCTTGTGTTATGATCTGCTTGAACCATAATGCTTATGAATACATGCTCTGACGGGTTAAAGGCAGGACGTTTCAATTCTGGCCCTTAAGCGTTTGGAAAACATCCCTACTCTAATTTACCAAATTACTAGCTGTGACAAGAAGTACTAGGTTTGACTTGACTTAGGAAAAATTTAACTGATATTATACAGCAAAATAACTGAAAGCTTGGTAGAGCAAAATTTTTCCCCTTTTTTCTGCATGCTTTGGTGCCGAAAATAGAGGGGGAGGACATAGATAGAATAATATGATTTGTTAAGGGTTAAGCTTAGAAAAATAAAATTATTTAATGAAAAATTAAATTTTCTACACTTACTACTACCCAAAAAAAATCATTTCTGTCTGTTTCATAAGGGATGTTGACAAAAGAGACATAGATAGGAGAAACATATTTTTTTGTTATCAACAAACGAGTATGATTTAACAGACAAATATGATCAACTCATACTCATCTACTCCTAGGAACAGACGAACCAATCACACTCGTCTGTTCTAAATGGAACGAACGAGTATGTTGGAACATACTCATCTGTTCTAGTAGGAACAGACAAGTGTGATTGGTTCATACTCATTTGCTCCCAATTGAACAGATGAGTATATTTTTTTAAAAAAATAAAATAAAATTCGTAATTGTGTATACCACAGTTTTCATTTGAACCCTGCAAATGAAACTGAACCAAAACAAACTACAAAGCAGCAACAATTCAGCAGAAGCTCATTCATGCTAGTTTTCATACAAATAGTATCCTAATGACATCCTAAACAATAAGTTATGAAAATAACATCCTAATTAACCTAGTGAAGCAAAAAATAGCTAAACTCCCTAAACTATGCCTTTCAAGCTCATGTATCATTTTGAGATAAAATAACTACTCTGGAAGAAATTTTTCCTACCAAACGATCTTAAACAGCATCAATGTCTTCATTAGTGTAAGAGCTTTCATAATAAAAAATCTGTAAGTTTTAAATAAAAAATTTAATTTAATCATGATGAGATAATTAAAACAAAGCAAGAAATCAAATGAAAAAAACCAAATAATTATAATCAAACTAATTATTACCATCTCAAAATCTTTAGTACATCCTAACTTAATAAACTCATACATAAAATGAATAATATAGTATCCACACTCTAAACTTTTTGGTTGCAGATGACACTGTAAATCAAAAGTGAATCACAAAGATAAATATATGTATATATGAAGTAATTGCTGATGAAATTGAAACACTTACTCATGGTTTGTGCTAGGTCGTCTTGCCATTTTTACTGTCACCCTTCCCGTCCCTTATATAATATGTCCCGTACTGGAGACACATTTAATATCGCTACTTGGGCGATGACCCAATGAATCAAACCAGTAAATGACATTGTTTACGGGGCAAGCAATTCACAATAACCAATGTTTGTTGAAATATTAAAAAGAAATGAAACCAGTTAATTGATGGGAAGTTATATATATAAATAGATATAAACTACTTACTGTTCAATAATTGGGCCAAAATAATAAGGTAATTGGGTTTCTCTGATTTTGTTATCCATGTATCTCATCCACTTATCAATGGGGTTCTTTAAAGGTTGCAAAGTAGCTAGAAACATGAATCCGTGTATCTCATCCGCTTATCACTAGGGAACGGTACATCTGTATCTGCCTCCTCCTCTCGATTAGCTGTAACTGTCACCTTAACCATATCTGCTTCAATTTTCTTACGATGAATTTTAGACCCTCGTGTGTATTTAAGAGCATTGGCAACAGCATGCATATTTTGGTCGTCCATAACGTTCCCCATCATTTGGTGTGGACTAGGGCCAAGCAAAGCTGACGGTACTTATAGATTGAAGCTACCTTTTGTGCTTCCATAGGCTGGGGAATTTTGGGTGCATGACATAAATGAAAGCATGGAATTAAACGATAAAAATGATGGCTCAATTTACAGGAAATTAAATTGAGGTTAATGTCAAACCTGGGGTGTACCCTTTTCTTGTTGAACTTGTCCAATTTGCATGCTAGAAACCTAAGATCTCATATCCTCGAGAATCTCAAACATAAGCTCATTTTTGAAGAATTAATGAACCTCTGCACTGGTCATAATCTCTTGATGAACTTGTTCTCAAACCTTAACCATCAAGTCAGGACTTGGGACACTTCTTTTGGAAGAGCTTTGTGAACTTGAACCAAATAATTGTGATATACCAACTGTCTTTGATAATCCTCTGACTCGACCAGGATGATCTAACTTCCCAGTAACTGCTGCCAAAATATCCATCCTTCCCATCAAAGTGAAAGATCCTTGACTACTTTGCTCCTTATATGCATCCTATAACATTCAAATAATAAACAAAGGCGAACTACAATTATAGCAAAACATAAATACTATTTCAATTTAAATACTTTAATTTAACTACTTACAATCTTATTAGCAATGTCAGCAATAGTCGAATTCATGTATTGACCTTTCTTAATCCTTGCATGCTTCCATACTCTATGTCAAGACAGAGTATCAGGGGTTTGAACAACAATGCTGGGGTCTGATTTTGCAGTTTCTTGCATTTGTTTTAAATTAGCCTCCATGACCTCTTGTTATGGCTTCTTGTAACCCCCATGAGACATGTAATGCTAATATAAATTTTTTTGATTGCTTTTCTTTATTTGAAGCACTTAATTTCTATAATAAGTAAAAGAAATAAAATTAGTTAAATAAAATGATATTAGTTTTTGTAAACAAAAAGTTAATGATCTGGAGAAGTTTACCTGAAATTCAAGATCTAGCCGTGATGCCATAAATCTTCTTTGAGTTTCTGCGTCAATAAAAATGTATATGTCATATGGGTTCTCATCATTTTTTGCTCCTCAAATATAGGTGTCAGTGAGAATTGTCTTAAAATCTTTCCACTGCTCACGTACTTGGCACAGCCAACACTTCCTCATCTCAATGGTGGGAGGACCATTGTAGGTTTGTTGCAGAGTTCATGTATAATGAAGTTAAAATTAATAATTATAACTATTTAAATGTATGAAAGAGAGAAATTTAAATACCAATATATCTTGCCAAATCGTTTTCTTCGTTTCAAGTGGTACTTCTTTCCAGTTAGAATATAAAATGCTAACTTTGGTTCTTCCTAAAAGTCCTACATAGCTTATGAACTTATCACCCTCTGCACCAACTAGAATCATGTCTTCATCAAACTCCACGTTTCTTTTGAATACACCCACGATGTACTACAAGCTTTGACATCCTTATAGTCCCTTTACCCTTTTTTCTGTTAGATTCATCATTTGCTTGATCATCACTAGATTCCTTATGGTTTCTATTATCGTCTTCCATGTCCCTATTAAGAAGCCAAGGTCAAATAGGTTAGTACCTTGGAATAAAATGAATAAGTAAATAACATATAATAAATACAAAATTAAATTAAAGTGCGCAACTCTTTTATTACAGTCTTACTTTATGTATTTTCCCATATCCTTTCATAGTGATCATCTTGAGTAGCATATTCGTCATCATCTACCAATTCTATTTTGCTTTGTGCATGGGGATTTATAGTGAAAGGTGGTGTCTTGTTAAGGTTTAAAGTTGGATTACCATCTTTTTGTTTTTTACCTTGGAGAACAATAGATAATTTTTTATTTGCTGGAATCAATGACATAGAATACTTGCTTTCCTTGGCTTGCTAAAATGAAAGGTTCATTTGATCAACTAAGATAAATCCAAACTGTTCATCTATTTCAACACTATTATTGTTGACCCACTTACACTGAAGACAGGAACCTTGAAGGTGGTGAAACTTACCTCCCATATCTCTTCAATAACTCCATAATAACCCATAGATGCCAATTTAGGGTTTTTATCTTTGGATCTAGAAAAATGCATCGCTTCAGCTACTACCATTACCCCACTGCTCTGTATAGTACTTTTATCATCTTAAGCCTTTGTGTAGAAGGAATACCTATTTATATCATATCCACTCCAAGTGGTGTCATCAAAGCGAGGTCCCCAAGCTAATCATTTTACTATATCAGACACATCATTTTCTCTTAGTACCTTTTCATTGAAGGATGCTATAAATGTTTTGTTATGCTCATTAGCGATCTGTATATCACTTTTTTTTGGATTTTTGTCCTTTAAGATCCTTTTATGATCATCTAAGTACGGTTGAACTTCTTCTATATTGTTTAAAATATATAAATGCGCTTGGAACATTTTGTCACGACCCATTCTCTTTACTTTGAGCGCCCGTGTTCCCTTACTTATTCTATCATCATGTCGAGCCTATGCCTGTATCCAGGATAAATATCCTTTAAAAAGTTCATAGCCTCATCAGCTACATATCTTTCAACAATTGATGCTTCAGGCTGATAAGGATTCTTAGAATAACTTTTTACCCCTTTCATATATCTCTCGAATAGATACATCCACCTTAGATAAACAGGGCCACAAAGCCTTACCTCTCTTACCAAAAGAACTATCAAATGCACCATGATGTCAAAGAATGCAAGAGGAAAATACACCTCTAGTTGAAACAAATAACATACCTCTTGTTTTCCAGTTCACCTAACTTTTCTATGTCAATGACTTTGCCGCAAATAGCATTAAAGAAAATACATAGTCTAATTATGGTGTTTCTGACATCAACTTTCATTATGCCTCAAATAACCACTGGTAATAGTTGCTATATCAATACATGATAATCATGAGACTTCATCCTTACTAGCTTCAAATCATCCATCGAGACAAGTCTTTTCACATTAGAAGAGTACCTTATGGCACCTTAATAGTATGTAAACATTGACACAAGCTATTTTTCTCTGCCTTGGACAACGTGTGGGTTGCTGGTTCTAGATAAGCCCTCTTACCCCCCTCTTGGATGAAGGAGGAATTACCAATATGGGAAAATTGGATAGGATCTAGACCAATATTTTTGATATTATCAGTTTAGGAAGGGCAAAATGGGAAAATTAGAGAAAATTTTCCAAAAATTCTCAAAAAATGGTGAAAAGGTAAATCAAGGATTTTGAAACCTCAATGGAGTCCCTAGAGGTGAAAATGGTGTGAAAATAGTTTATTACAAAATATCCTGAAAAAAGAGGTTTTTTGGAAAAAATAGTGAAAACTGAGTAAAAATAATTATTATAAATATTTAGAGACCTTCATAATTCTAAAAAAAAATATGAAATTACTATCTAAATATTTTTTGGAATTTATAAAATTGATTTTAGGCCCTGAAAGTACAGGAATTAATTTTAGAGAATTTATTTCCCAAAGTCTTACAGATAAAGTCCTGTCCAAAAAAAATTCAAAATAAATAGTTAAAGGTGGAAAAAGATTCTATAATTTTTCAAAATGTATTCTTATATTAAAACAGGGTCTTTCATAGAGAAAAATGTAATTTTGGAGGCCCTAAAAAATTATAAAAAGTTGCAAGTGAATAGTAACTGATAAGTTTCATTATTGTTTAGAATTGATATCTAAATTATGGGCCACATTTTTAGGTCATTCCAAATCAAAAGTGGGCCCCACATTAGGCCAAGAAAGGCCTAAAAATTCATGCAAACCTGGACCAATTAATTAAGTCCAATTAAGCCCAATTTTCACATAAAAATCAATGGAACATTCTTGAAGTTTTACATATGGCCTGATCTGAAATTAAAGAGCATTTGATGGCAGCCAAGTGGCCTCCTAAATGGCAAAAAAAATCACACCTAAATGGGGGAAAAGGTCAGATTTCTTGCTCTATAAATACCCCTTAAATACATTAAAATAGCCAAAAATTGACAAAAGTAGGGAGGTGCTGTCAAATTAGTTTCTTGAGCCTTGAAGTGGATCTTAATTAGTGCATTGAAGAAGGAATTACCAAGCTTTGGTCAAGGATTCATCAAGGTATGTTTGAGCTTTGTTTTGGTTAATTTTAAAGCTTGTTTTAGTTGGAAATTCAAGTTGTATTCTAAGGTTAAAGTGCTATCCAATTTCGGTCAAGATGAGTATGCATTAGAGAAGGATAGAAGTCTTGAAAGTGAGTTAGAATTATCATGTTTAAGTGGTGTTTAGATTGAATTTTGAAACAAATCAAAGTTAGGGTTCTATAGCATATATTTCAACCACTATGGTTTCTTGGGCTAGGAATTTATTTTGCTATGATTTGATTATTTCAATAAGTTTAAAAGGTGTTTTTATGTAGGGAAACACCAAGAGAAAGTGTTTAAACTCATTGGAATCAAAGTAAAAATTTTGGAACATAACACCCCCTGTTTGGCCAAGTTAAATTGAAAGGGAAGGAGTGTGATTTTGTAAAATCTAATTTGATATTTGGATTCTGCATGAAAAATTATGTAGAAATGAGCTAAGAGATTGATGGAATCAAAGGAGGAATAACTATGTTAAAAATCAAGAAAAATGGGGAATTAAGAAGGTTTAAGGTTAAGTGTTTGTGTTCAAGCTAAAATGATTGTTAATATGGCTTGTAATTACAGTTGAATTGATAGGTTTTGTTGAGAAGAATCAAGAAGAGCATAAACCCCTTGAGAAGGCCGAATTTGTTCAAGCGTAAGAGGTAGCATTGAATCTAATTTGATTGTTTTCTTGCTTACTTAATGTGTGTGTTACTTGCTTTGCCTTGATGGAATAATGTGCTATTCATAGAATCGGAATTGACTAGTATGCATTGTGACATGTCACATTTTGTAAAGCATGATTAACATGATAATTGTAGTTCTTACTACTGAGATTTCTATGAAATCTCATTCCTTTATATTCCCATTTTCACCAACTAGGAGTTGGATCAAGCAAGGAGAAAGGAAAGGGATTCACTTGAAGGATGATGGAGTTTATTATTATTAAAATGAGGTTTTGTAATTTTATATATTGTTATGTATAACTGTGAACTATGTTAGAATATTATATCAATGATTAAGGATGCTCTACCTATGAGCCATTGACTAAGAAATTATATTTAAGTATGTGTTATATGATTGAAAAGGTTCTATGAAAGGAATGGAAGAGAGAAACCAAGAATCTCATGAACAAGGGACAAAAGTTGACTTTTTAAGGGTTAAGTTTGACCAAAAGAAATTTAATGCGATTGGATGAGTTTTGAGATGAAATTTTGCAAGCTTATAAATCATATTTTTAGCTTTAAAACAACTGGTATTTCATCAAATTTGGAGTTTTATACAGAAATTTATGCCCTTTCAAAATTAGACATAAATCCTGAAAAATTAAAAAATGACCAAATGAGCAGTATCATTTTGGACGAAATCTGGGATTGATGCAAGAGCTCTGGATACCAATAAGTATTTTTTTGTTTAAAGAGCATGTCAAGAGCTTTCTATAGTACTTTGAACTATCTCATTTCAATTTTTTTAGGACTAGTTATGAATTTCAAAATTTGGCCTTTGTAAGGGTTATAATTAATAGTAACCCAAATTTAAGAAAATTTAAAGTTTGAATTCCAACCCAAGGCCATGATAAGTGTCACATCCAGTAATATGGCATTTAGGGAATAGGAATATTTCTGAATAATTAAGGGTCAAAAATGACAAGGAGAAATAGAAGAATTTTGGTGGAAAATAATTATTATAATTTTCCAAGCCAATTATGAAAAGTTTGACTAATTAAGGAAAATTGGTCAAGAATAATTATGGAAAAATATTTTCAAGTCTCAGAAAATTAAGGAAAAATAAAGACAATATTTCTTGAGAATTATATGAGATTATAAAATTAGTTTTATGACCAAATTGCCCTTAGAGAAATTACACAGGAATTTAAGAGCGATTTAAGCTAGTTTAAGGTCCTTTATTGGAAAATTCCAAATAAATATTTTTAAGGAGAATAAAATCCCAAGAAAATTCCTATGATATCCCAAGAAATTATGAGAGATTATGAAATTAAAAGAAGACCCTCAAGTATCCAAGAGTTTTTCCCAATTCCTTTGAAAAGAGGAAAACTCACTAAAGAGAAGGAAATTAGTTTTCCATTTTATTTAATTATTGGGAAATTAATTTTGAGACGAAGAGGGCAATTTGGGAAGATAAAAATGAGGAGAATAATTTATGGATCTGACAGAAAATAATTACAGAGGCCAGAGTACTGTAATTATAGAAAAGAAATTAAACTCGGAGTAAAAGTGCACCGATAAAGTGTTAATCAGAGTCTTGTACTTTGCTTGGCTCATAAGTTGCCACTTGTCAAGCCTTTAATGGATGGTCATTAAAGCTTTCTAAGTGTCAAGCTACCAATGGAGAGGATCTTGATTTTGGAATTTAATTACATTATGATTTAAGTTAATTAAGAGAGAGGATTAAGACTAAGTAAGCTTATGACACTTGGCAAATCATTAATGATGGTTGGTGGGATATTTTGTGAACATTAATGAGCTCCTCCTCCCCCCAAATCAGATCATATTTCGTCCAAAGCATGAAGAGAGGGAAAAAGAGAGAACTTGAAGGGAAATCAAGCAAAAAGAAAGCCTATTTGACCTTCCAACTAAGATCCAAGCTTGGTAAGTTGTCTTAAGATGTTGCTTGCTTTGTTTTATTGATTTATATGGTTGGAAAAATCACTTCTTTCCCTTCTTGTTGTTGGCCGAAATGGATATAGTGTAGGGAAGGAAGTTTTGTTGTTAAACATAATTAAAACACTATGATTCAAGATGGTTTCAAGTGGTTTAGTGTTGTTTTGAAAAGTTTTTCATGGTTGAACTTCAAGAGGTATGGTTCGGCCAAAGCTAGATCTGGACCCTAGGATGAGTTTTTCAAAGTTTTGAGGCTTTCATTGTGTTCAAAATGAAAAATAGTGTAGGGTAAATCTAGAGAACAAGTGTTGGAAGCCATAGAATCAAAATTGAAATTTTTGGATAAGGAACCCTAATGGTTCGGCCAAGCTGAAACTGAAAGAAGGGATTTTATTTTGTTAAATCTAAGTAGATATTTGTAATCTACATGAAAAATCATGTAGGAAAAGGTCAAGAGGGAATTTTTAGGGTTTATGAAAACCAACTCTAAAAATTCAAGAACAAAGATGGAAGCTTTAAAGGGTTTAGAGGTTACTTGATTTATGTTGTTGATTTTTCATGTGGAATGGTTGATGATTCTTGCTGCCATTTTTGTAGATTTCCATGTTAGGGTTTGGCATTTGTGGAAGCAAGAAAGAAGAACAAGAAAATCAAAAGAGCATTGGATTAAGGTAGTAAGATTTAATTAACCTTAATGTTGAATGTTGCATTGATTGCTATGTAATTTCATGTGCTATTATGTGGTTGAACTAGATGATGATGATGATGATGATGATGATGATGATTGTGTAGCTATACTCCTTGATTTATGTGCCTTGGCTATTGCATGTTAGAGTGCTACATGTATGAGGTAAAGTAGTTTCCTATTAATAGCAAAAGGTTGAAATGCTTGTAATTGATGCATGTAATGTTTTGGTTGATTGATCTTGCTACTGAGATTTTCAAAAATCTCATCCCCCAAATATAATGTAACATTTTAGGGCCTGAAACTCTCAAGAGCAAGCTACAGATTGGAGGCTAAATTATGGTGTTACACCATAAAAAATTCATGGACATTTGGTTATGTATAATTATCAATGGTTGGTGCTGTAACCCCTAAGCAGGACGTTAGTTTAGAACCATGATTTATTTAGTTACCGAACAAATTTCTACATGAAATTTGGTATGGTTAGATTTGACATCCTGATCTTCAAATTGATAGGAAGTACGTTAAAAATGGCCAAGTATACAATTTTTAATGATTTTTCAAAGTTAAGGTCCAGAATCTGAAAAAGGGTTTTTGGCAAATGGACAGTGTTGTATTTCACAAAAACTTGACGCT
Source organism: Neltuma alba (assembly GCF_004799145.2). Classification (NCBI taxonomy): domain Eukaryota; kingdom Viridiplantae; phylum Streptophyta; class Magnoliopsida; order Fabales; family Fabaceae; genus Neltuma; species Neltuma alba. Next base: position 332,090 of record NW_021635416.1, on the reverse strand, counting down.
TTTTCATAAGGAATTGGATCATGAGATTATTTTTTCTTGAAAGAGGACTTAAATATCTTTAAATAAAATTTTGAACGACCCTATTTCAATTTTTTTGGAATAAGTTATGAATTTTTGAAGTTGGGCCAGAAAACTGGATTTTTACTCGATGAACAGTAAAAATCCGAAAATTAACGTTTTTCATGAATTTTTAAGCCCAAGACCATCCAATGTGGTCTAAAATGGTTTTGAGTAAACCCTAATTGGATCCGATAGTAAGGTGTGACAATAAGTGATTCCAAATGGTTCCAACTGAGAAAAAATGAGATAAAAAAGTAAGGAGTGATAAATTGCATGAAGTTGTCACATAAAGTCATCCACAAAAATGCATGAAAGATCCAAAACCATAAAGTTTCATTACTTCCTCATGCATTAGCCACTCCTTGCCCTTTCCTGTTGATGATAAAGGCCCTAGGTTTTGTTGCAAATGGGCTTAAGATTCATGGGAGTCTTAGTAGCATAGCATCATATTCACAATGTCAAATAAGCAAGGTATTACATTGCACATTAATTAGCTATAGCATACTTTCACTTAATGTACATGCCATGGAAAGGGAATAACATACCTCTCATTCATAACACTCAACATTGCATAAGCCAAGGCATTACATGCATAAAGTTATACATCATATAATCATCATAATTCCACCCACATCATAGCATAGCAACATAGCATAACATATAGCAATAAATACAATGCAATGCAACATTTAGATAGTAAATACTAGCTACCTCTTTCAAACTTCTCCTCTTCCTTTAACCTTTTCCCCTTAAGCAAATCTTCTTCTCTTTTGATGCCAGGCCTATTGATAGCACAATAGTGCATCACAAATTATTATTCCTTCCAAAACATTAATCAAATAACCCTTAATCCCCTTTTCTTTGATTTTTGGGTTATTATTTGTAACTTTGATTCTTTGATTCCCTTGGCCCATTCCTATATAATTTTTATGTAGAATCCAAATATCAACTTATATTTATGAAAATCTAATTCCTCTCTTATGATCCAAGCTTGGCTGAAACACATGTCCTTGGAATTCAAAATTTTCATTTTCAATTTTAATGCTTCTAAGCTTCCTTTCTTGGTGTTTTCTACACCATCTTATCGTTTAAATACGTTGGAAGCATCAAATTGAATTGAATCCAAATCTAATCCCATTTTCTTGTTTTGGCTGAATTGATTCTTAAATCCAAGGGTTGAATTTTCTTTTCAAAACTCAATCAAAACCAATATATTCCTAGTCTTTTTAAGTGTTCAATCAATGTCTCAAACCCTTAGCTAAATCCTTTTGATTTTCTAAAAATTTTGGCAGCATTTTTTCATAGAAAATGGCCATCCCAATCAATATAAAATGCCATAAAAACAATCCACAATAAATCACAAATGGCTTAGGAGCTCACCTTAATGATTACTTGAACTTGGGTGAACTTTCTCTCTTTAGAATTTGCCTTTTCTATCTCTAAACTCAAGAGCAACAAAGCCTCCCTTTGTTTTCTCTCTTTGGCCGAAATGCATGGGTGGGAGGGGGTATTTATAGAGTTTTGCTCTAGCTCTTAGCTATTGAAGTTTGAAGAAATTATAAGGTATAGGTGGAAAGATCTTAGCCGTTCATTTTTATTCCAAGATTAATGGAAAAGAAAATGACATAAATGGAAGAATCTTAGGCTTCATGAATGTGATCTTGCCACTTGTCCATGTGATATCATGTTGGTGATGTCACTTTGCTTATGTCATGCCAAAATCATTATGCCTTAACCTTGGTTAACTTTCTTAATCCAAGACTAACTTTTCTTAATTACTCTCTAGAACCTTGATTTTCTTTTCATTTCCATTTAAATATTTTCCCTTTCTTGAACCTTATTATGTGTGATTTTTGGGCCAAATGGGATGGAGAATTTTTGCAAAATTTTTCACTTCATGGTTATCTTTACATTACATTGAGTACGGTATAGTGTCAGATAAATTTTTTATGTATCCTGTCCATTTTGCTATCTCATAAAATTTATCTCAATGTACTGTTAGACTTTTCTTAGTGTAGGAAAGTCCCATGTTTTTCTCAGAATTCAATTCCCTCAGAAATTCTCCAAATTTCATTTTTTTTCAAAATTGTCAATTTACCAACGATAATTCTGCTTTAAATATTATTAAAGTTAACCTCCTTATCAATGAAGTTCAGAATAATTTTATAAATTATTATAATCCTCCAAGGTATTTTTTTCATTTTTTTAAGAATTATTGAGGCATGTAAATATTTTTCATAATCAACTTTGGTTACTATTACTCAATGTAACTAAAAATTCTTGTAAATATAAAAAAGTCTATATATATTTATTTCCCTTCCAATAATTCCTCTGGGGTCCCAAATACTGATCCTTGACCCTTATTTCCATTTTTCATGATTTTTTGAGAATTTTTGAGAATTTCTAACCTGACTTCTCAGTTAAATCTTTCTTTAATTGATATTTAAAATATCAGTATAGTCACTATCCGGATTTTAAATTCAAACTTGTACTAATTATGTTTCCTTCTATACTAATAGGCCCTTGATCTATTTAATTTCTTTAATTTTTATGGTTAAGATTCTAAGGATGTTACACTAAGACCTTGAAAATCATAATAAAATAGCTAGAACTAAGGATGAAACCAACTCCCCTTCAAAGCCTTTGGAACTTGTGCCAATCAATCCATTTTCAAGAGAACAAAAGTTTAGCCACGTATTGGGGCAAAAAGTACCATAATGAGCAGCAATTTCAAGCTACCCATGGTGGAGAACAAATAAAAAATGGAAGAAAATGAAGATTTGGTGAAGGAGAGTGGATAATGAAGAGAGAAAAATGAATGGGAGAGGTTGTGAATGAATGAATGTGGCTAGGGTTCAAGAATGCATCAGTCTTGGGGTGCTATGGTCGAGTCTGGGTTGGATTTTAAGTCGGTAAACCATTTAGAGTTGGATCTCGCAAGTAAAATGTGTCACTTCATAAATATGCTAGGCGTTATAGCAGATGTTTCCATCTCCTGTGACGGATTGGACAAAATCCCTCCTCCGCCAATTTGTGCTATGTTGTTTGTTAGTCTTTGATCTTGGCCTTATTTTTCTTGTGTCCTGTAATAAAAATCAGTCTAAATGAAGTATCAATTGTCCTGAAAATTAATTAATAACTATTAATGACTAATTATGATAATTTTGACCCCAAAAGATATTAACTCTATTCAAAGGCATCTAAACCAGATTAGACATAAATATGTACAATCATACTCATAATAATCTATAACAACCCACAAAATGATATGAAATAATATATAATAAATGGGTTAGATATAGAGCAGTACCACCGTACCACAATGACAGGGCCTCGTCGAACCCACAATGTTTTCACCCTTCCCAACATTTTCACCCACAACATTTTCACCCTCAGAAACCCCCCTCCTCTAGCTTCTCGTGTACGATGATGATACTGTCAAGTCCTCTATTTCCTTCTATCTTTATTGTGCTCAACCCCATTGCTCTAGATGGAGAAGATATTGATTTAGTTGAAGGCATTTAATTTGACCTAACCCAATCAAACATCATTCAATAACACATGGAATCTTACCTGTATACAACATGTCTTTAACCTGTCTTGCCAGGTGGCATCTTCTCCTACCTGGCAAACGTTAGTTGGCCCCTCTGTTAACCTAAGGCATTTTAGCTACAAAGTTGTACTTCCATGACATTTTAGAGTAAAAAAAAAAAATTTCAAGTGCTGGGTGCTCCTCATTATGCACTTTCGGGATATTTTAGCACACTAAAAACCCATCAGTCAAAAATTGAATGGAAAAAAGGGTATATAAAAACATATGTTTATTACACTAAAGTACCCACAGCTTTTGTTTATTATTTTCACATTGTTTCTCTTTTTTTTAATTAAGTCTTAATTTGCTTGATATGATTTTCTTTTGTTCCTTAGGAACCTCTATGAAATTTCTATTTTCTCAAAAATTTATGTCTTGTCCTTGAAAGTATTTAAATATTTTTATATTGTTTAAATAATAGGAAAAATTCATTAACCAAGTAATTAACTTGTCTACCTTTATTTATCCTTACTTAACCACATTATTTTTCTTTTCCTAAAAAAATTATGCTTTGGGATTAGGCTCTTAAAAAAAATTAAATCTCATTTTGAGTAAACCTTCTTTATGCAATTAAATAGATGACAAGTTCTAATTACCATAAAATAATCCAATTAAAATCAAACTATCAAATTAATATTGCACTTTTTCACAAAACAAGAATTTGATTTCATTAAAATATATTTATAACCAATTTATCTTTATTAGAATTTTCTCACAAAATTTACAAATTCTATTCTTTCTTTCCTTGATTTTATTTCTGTATATCTCAAGCCATACATTTGACCCATTCTAATTCTCTATTTACTTAATAAATCTTATCTTAATGGTTTTTTTAAATATTAGGAGTAAAAAAAATTTGATCTTACATAGAGAATCAACCTAGGTTGTCCCTATACTATATAGGAATAGTCTAGTTATTAATTTGAACACGATACGGCTAAGTGCAATTAGTGCCGCTCTAGTTCACATTTGTTTTGATTCACAGTGACAACCCCTATTTACAATAAAAAAAAATCATTATCTACCTTTCACATAATAAACAAACGAAAAATTCCCCAAAAAAGAAAGCATAGTTGAATTTTCAAGAGCTCAATAGGTCAGTTGAATTTCTTTTGGAACTTTTTCAACATTCGTAATGTAAATTACAACTCTTTTAACAAATCTCACAATTTTATTATTGTTATTAATTATATTATACGACAAATTTTTAAGCTTAGAGAAACTAGTGAGTGCCTAAATTTATTAAATTTTTTTTTAACATTAGTAATGTGATTGAGAACTCTTCTTAGAAGTCACACAACTCAATTAATAATATTAATTTAAAAATATGTCATATAACATAGTTAATAACATTAATAAAGTTGTTAATATTGTTATAAAATTTAACAATCATGTTATAAATGTTGAAAAGAATCCTAACTTAAAAATCTAAACAATACATGGTGAATGAGTTTCATCGAGCCATAATATTGCTACAAATGTTAAAAAAATTCTAAAACAACAACAGAGCTCAAGTGCTACTGTCGAAATTTTTTTAATAAAGAGAAACATTGTAAATTGATCAACATTTTAATTTTAAAATTTTTAATTAGTCATTGTAACTTGTGTAAAATTTTGCAAATTTAAGTAGTATTTTAGGATTTAGAAAATTTCAGTGTCATCCTTTTATAGTTTTCTAATGAATAAATGGTAGTGTGATTGATATTACAAACATCTTCAAACCACTTGGATATCTTAATTAAATAAGGATTTTGAATTTAAATAAAATTAATTTAAATATGATCTTTTATTCCATTAAAACTAATTTAACTAATATTAAATTAATAAATTTAATTTAATATTATTTAAATAAGCCAAATAGGCTCATAAATATTAGGAGAATTACAATAGAATCCCAAAGAATAAAAATAATTAATAAAAAAATCTTAATAACAACTTAAACAATTTGTAATGATAACTGGACGAGAAAAAAATAATAATTTCTTAGACTTATTTTGTAATTATTTTTCTGTTTTAGAATCTCATTATAATTCTCCCTAAATACTTCAGCCCATGAAATAAATCCGAAATTCAACACAAGTAAACAAGATAACCCCAAATCGATCGGTTACACCACAATGGATGATTGATTTCGTCATCAGCAAAAACAAAAACCAGGAAAAAAAAAAAGGGGAGCAGGGAGAGAGGAGAGACGCCTATTTGTTTTAACTCAATTCCGATCGTCCTACCCTATCATATTTGGCTATTTTAGTGAGTGAAGAATTAAAAACTGTGAAGCTGCGTTAGCATGTGAACAAGCTCATCACTGGAAGGCCTATCTGCAGGCAAATCTGAGAGGCACGCCGCGGCTACCCTAACGGCCATAAGCATATCGTCTTCATCCCCTTCTCTAGCGATTATGCTCTTATCCAGCGCTTCCTTGGCATCTCCTGCTTGCTGCAGCTGCCTTAGCCAACATCCCATGCTCCCTCCGTCCTCTGCTTCTTCAAAGAATCCATCTCCTGGGTCCCTTCCCGTTAATAATACACACAAGATCATCCCAAAACTGAATATGTCACTTTTGTCACTGTACCTGCTGAAATACATAAAACAAATCAGTATCAACTTCACACGCATACACATGTGCATCCAACTACATCACAAAAGAACAACAACAGGATACTTCCATTGACAATCCACCTTTAATTTCTATTTATTCTTCCATACAACTTTACCTAAGTCTTTTGTTACCATGTGACAAGCAAAACTTGTGGACAAATAATAAAACTTGAACTGTGTTGATTATGCATGTCTTTCAAATAAATAACAACAGTAACATTAGTTGTAAAATGTTACATTAATATCCGTAAGTATTTACTGCATAGCATTGGAATAATCATCAATGAAATTACAATTGGACAGAAGATAACAATAAGAACACTAATGTCAAGAGGAAAAATTTAAACAAGAGCATTCACGTATGCACAATGATCAGCCTCCTGCCTTCCCTTGGGGAATAAAGCAGGACAGATTACCCTAGCAGCAAAACTGATCAGCAATAATAAATTCAAATCATAGTGATTTTCGCACCTGCAATTATGGAAGCACTCGGGGGGAGTGTAGGGAGATGTGGCTCTATTCAAGTTGGGTAGAAGCTTAATCAATCCATAATCAGACAACCTAGGTTCAAACTCAGAATCCAACATTACATTGGTGGGTTTGAGGTTGTAGTGCAGAATCTGAGGAACACAAGAAGAATGAAGATACTGAAGCCCCTTAACCACCCCAATAGCAATCCTCAGCCTAACATCCCAATCAAGCGGCAACTCACTTTCCTTAGCCCTGTTCATTGCATCAGCAAGGCTTCCCTTTGCTACATAATCATAAATCAAGGAAAAACTGTCAGGTTCCCGAACATAGGCCCGTAAGCTCATCAAATTCCGATGTCTTAGACTAGCAAGCACTTCCAGCTCCTTCTGTATTTCTCTTTTAACCCTTTTTTTCCTAATCTCTGGTGAACCGCTTTCAAATGTCGTTAAACTCTTGACTGCAATTGTGAGCCCATTGTCAAGCACCGTTCTGTAACATCTGCCGTTTAGGCTTGAACCGAGTAAATGGTTTTCTTTTGCCAAAGCTGATTGGAGTGTCTTGGGAGAAATTTTCGGGGAAAATATGACAGGACCCTTGAGTATTGGGGTTCGATTCAAATACTGAACAAAGCAACGAACTATAAGAGCAAACAAAACGGAGCCAACAAATCCAGTGACTCCTCCTAGAACAATGCTTACGATAATTTTGCGGAAGTCTTCCCTGTCTTGTGAAGGGCTTGATGGATACGCAATCCCTGATTCTGAATAGTTCTGCTCATTCAACCTTCCCTGGCACTCAACAGTATTGTGCTGGAAGCTAAATACGAACAACAAGAGTAAAGTAAAAAACTGCTTTGTATAATATGAGGAACTGTATCTTTCGGAAGCCATTGAAGCAGGTATAGAGCCACAAATCTTAGATGCTATGCAGGAAGAGAAAGCATGGCATTTTCTAGTTGCCTAACCCATCTGCAAACTCTGTCCCCATGACTAGTTGACACACGGAAGCAGACTCAACGAGCCACCAAGATCAAATTTTTATGCTGATAACATCCGCATGCAGCTCTAACTCGCTCAAACTTTGGAGCAATATGGCAGGAAATAAGTCTCATAGGAGAGGTTATAAGAGAAACGGATCCGTTAAAAAGCGCATCTTTTCAGCTCAATATCGTCACGAGGAAGCTGCAAAGAATCACATTCATTTTTCATCGAATCCCATAATTTATCTTACTTGTAAATCATTTGTTCCTTCCGACGAATCTGAACAAGAATATGAATCTGTAAAAGAAAAAGAATAAATAAACAAATTAGCAACTAGCAGAAGAACCAAAGACCCATTTATTATCTTGGCTCCAGAAAAGAAAAATGAGCTCCTGAAAGAAAACGTTCGACATGATGAGGCGAGTCCTTTTCTTCCAAAACAACTACGAAGACTCTCCCGTCCTTAAAATAATATATTACTTAAAAGAGAAGCAGACAAACCAAAAACAGGAGCGAAAGAGGATGAACTTCCTTTCACTGAGCAAAGAAAGGAGTGGATAGACGAAGGAGAAGAGGGCACACGCGCACTAGGCAGGTGTGTTCTTACTTGCTATTGTCATTCGCTATTGCTCAAAGCGTCTCTCTCTCTCACATCTGAGGGTAGAAGGAGGAGATATACCGTACCCCAGCGACAAAACTGGGTTCCCGCCTTTCTGAGTAGCCAGTAGTCCAGTACTAAGTGGGGTCCACACCCGAAAGCGAAACATCGAAACCCGTGAGAAGAGGAAATCAGAGAGGAAATTGACCGTCCGCTAGCAGCAAACAAATCTTGAGCGTTAAATTAAGAATTTGAGTATGTTTAACTGTGCGTCATCTCATCGCGGAGATTAGTAAAGTGGCCTATTTCTTTATTATTTTCTTTAAATCAATGTGACGTGCTTTTTCAATCTTCTTTTCCTCTCTTCATCTTAGGAAGTTATGTTTGGATTGGCGTTGGACAAAACTGACTTCTAACCCCATTGATTTTTGTAATTGAAATTAGAGTAAAAGTTAGTTAGTGTAATGCTATTTATGTTTGGATAGATGTTTTTAAAAAGTCAGTTGAAAAAATCAAAAGTTGTTTGGATGATTAATAAAAAAGTTAGTTTAATTGTAAAATGATTGAAAAAGATATAGAATAGTGTTTGAAATATTATATTTTTAATGTGATAATAATTTAAAGAAACACGTAAAATTATTATGATAAAATATAAATAGTTTATTTGTAAAATTATAAAATAAAAATATTTGTTACGGAGAAAAATTTGAAAATATATTGTAGATAATTAATTAAATATACATAATAAACAAACATGAATATAAATTAAAATTTACTTGGTCTCTAATTAAAGTAAATAGAACCACATAACTAATTAGATCGTAAACTTTACACAATTTTTTCATAAGTTAGTTAGAAAAATTGATTCAGATTGTGTTGGATAAGTCAGTTAGAAAAGTTACTTTCTTTTATAAGTTAGTTAGAAACGAAACTCAATCCAAACGATCTTCTGAACTGCAATAAGCTACAAACTTTAATTTCACGCTTTCCTGTGTGCTTTTAGCATTCCAAACAAGCCCGTAGACTGTTAGTCTATCACTTGGAAAACCCTGTCAGAGTACTTTAAATACACGTCAATAAAGTAGAGAATACCTGATGAATCTTCTCTCCCCCCATTCATTAATTGAAAAAAAATTATCAGATTACAATGTACTTTACCAAGCTTTTCACACTTCATTTTAAATGGCTTACAATTAATCAACATGAATTTATTATAATTATTAAAATCATTATTAATTAATTTCTCATGACATTTTAATGATTGTTTACAAACATTTACCAGATGAATTATAAATCATAAAAAGAATTTTAAGATGATTTTTATGGTGAGAAATGCAGTTTACTACCTAACACATCCTAAAATAATAATTTAACGCTTAAAAGATTACATCGTAGAAATAATAAACACAAAAATAGGGAGAAGAAAACCAGTTGCCCCCTCACAGCCACAAACACCACCTCTAAAATAAGCCAATGTACACATACATAAACCCCCAAGACCGCACGGCTGCTTCACCAAAAAGGAAGCAAAAGAAAACAGGAATACAAAAGCATCATATCATATTACAGTTTACACAGACTAGAGAGCTCGGCCTCCATGATATGCTATTAGTACTAAGGTGCTCTTTAAACTTAGACCAATGTGGTCACATTTTTGGATTACAACTCCGAGGACCAACAATCGCATAATATGACCCAAGGGATGGGCATCTCAACCTGCCACACTCTCTCAAGCCTTCAATACTAGTGACACCACCTTAAAAAACAACACCTTCTCCCGTTTATCACATACAATAATTTACAAAAACCCAATGTTTCATATCTTAAACTACTTGGAACTTCAGTGCTCCTTTATTTACTGAATAGCCTTATCCATTTGAATCAGATAATAAAGCAAGCACTTCATTGTCATCAAAGTTTGACCGTACAGCAAGGTCAAGGGGGGTTCTTCCCTCTTCATCAGCAACTTGAGGTTCAGCTCCCCTGCGTTATTTAATTATTTCAGTGGGGCATTCCAATAGCATCGGCTCAATAAAAAGTATTCTACGAATTTTAAAAACTGTCTTTCAAAGATCTCAGGGTAACTTTAACCTAAATGAGCTGTAGATATATTGTACGAACTAATTAAACCATTATACAAGTGTGTATATATAAATCACCTTGAGAGAAGTAATCTTGCCAATGTAGATCTTCCTTTGAGAATGCAGCGGTGGAGAGGTGTTTGGCCTCTCATGTCAGTGGCATTAATATTTGCACCATACTGAAGAAGAAGCTCCAGCATGCCAATGTCAGCTGTTTCACAAGCAAGGTGAAGTAGGGTACACCCATCAAGATCATTCATCGTCTGATCGTCTTTTGCTCCCACCATATTCAGGGGACAAGTAGAGGACCAATCGAATGAGTTCCCTACTAAACTAGAGTTGTGATCACGGCCTGTCTGCTCTTGTAATAGCATCACTCTGGCAAGGGTTAAAGAAGAGCTGCATGTTTGCTCATAAACAGCATTAACATCAACTTCATAATTAACAATGTAGCGGTACACAGCTTTTTTGTCATTAGAACGAACAGCTTCCCAAATCTGTTGTGCCACCAAGAGACGATATTGATTGTCTTTTGACTTGTGAGCAAAAAGCTTCTCTGCGTACTGCAATCAGGGAAAAATTAGTTTTGAGGCCGTCAAAATGTTGGCCATTAGAAGTTAGCAGGGAACTAAATAATAACCAAGACAAATACCTACTAATGTTACTGTGCCCACCATCAAAAGAATTTTAAGAAATTTTAAGAAATACCCCATCCCATAAAAATTTATTATGATTAGTAGCTGTTGAAAAGCTAGAAACCCTGGACATAAAAAATGCGATGCATCTCTTTTGTGTGAAGCCTGGGTTTTCTTTATTCAACTTAAGATTCAAGTGCCATACTGATCTGTTGGAATGGCATTATCTTAGTGTAATTACAAAAACTTAATCCATCATCGTATCCCATATTCCCTTGAACCCCACATCATTGTTAAGTTTCTGTTTAGAGGTGTACTGTTGTAGTGTCTTAAAGCACCTCAAGTTCCCCTTCCTCTGTCAGTAAGTGCTTGAAATACAAGATCCAGTCAGGAGAATCGACACATTGTACGAATACCTTTGCATGGATGAACTTTTCCTTCACAGATAAAGAATCAGACTGACAAGGTTTGCTGATGAAGAGAACCTGTGGTTTGTCGGACTTACTTAAGCTTCAAGAGAAAAGGAAAATATAAGCAAGACTTGATCAAGAATAATCAAAATTGGATTAAAGAACAGATATGCCAATGCAGATTCTCTACCCTGTGGGGACAAGATCAATCTGAAAGGCACTTCTTGAATGCAACAATTCCTCCCAGACTGAGTTGGCAAAAGTATTCCCAAGTGATTGAAACAAACTTATCACAGAAGGTTCCCACACTTTAACATCCAATGTTAGAGACCTAACCTGCAGGAAAATTCAGAAGAGGAAGCTGGATGAACAATCTATGCAAAGTAAATAAACAATCCCGATAAATAAATCCTTCCTGCAGAACATCTTGGAAAACAAGGTAGAGCAAAAGTTGAATGGACAAAAACAAAATATATCCAACAAACTCTTAACCTCCATCCTAATAATATAACCACACAAGAACGCTTGTACCCTCTAATTTGAGCTCATTACAAACAAATAATTCCTCAACTTACAAAACTTTACTAAATTCTTAACGCTGCTTTTAGAGGGCAATGTTTTTCTAAGCCTTTAAGAATTTTCAAAAATGTTATATCTCTTAACAAAAGACATGACATTGTCATAAAAGAGGGGTATAAAATTCAAGATCGAGATGCAAATAATTAATATGGAAGAGAAATGGAATTCAAGTAGGCATATGTATAGATTGCTGCGAGGCAGCAGTAAGCACACTGGATAATAATGGTTCTCCAAATTACCAATATACAGGGAGGCATTCCAACAATTGTCCATTCAAAAGCTTCTTTTTTCGCAAAAAGGGTTCACAATCACCCAATAGAAATCTTCATCTATTCACATCAATCGAACAGCACACTCAACAATTAATACAGAGTCATCAACATTATCTTCTACCAATAAGAGCCAATTATTTGCTATTGTGAAATGGCCCCCACTCCCAAACTTGATTAAAAGCTAACAACGGCTTGAGGTATTTTGTGAAGGTGATCAACTTTATCAAACTAAATATCCACTTGAGGATTGAGGAATGTTCTGCAACAATATTTTAAGGATGTAATGCAATTTTTTTAAGTACATAGAATGTTATTCCATAAATTCGTTGTTTGCATAAAGAATAGGAAACACTTTAGAAGTAAAAGGAATTATGCAAAAACATAGATTTGGATTGCTGAAACTTGCCACCCTTGTGTCAAAAAATTCCGTCATCAAGAAATTACCATACTTCATTCTAATTCCTTTCCCAACTTTTATAATATGCCCATTCACAAACATTCCTAAACCAGTTTACCGAAATATAGAGAATTCAACCAAACTTGATATATTGAAATAGACAAATGGTTAGTACTAGCAGTGATGCTTACCTTTGATATGTGTACACCAAGATTTCGGTGAACACCAGAACACTCAATGCAAACAAGAACACCAAGATTTAATGATGCCCAATCAGGTTCAGGCGCCCCACAATCAGCACATATATCATTTCCACAAACTCGTCGCAAAACATCAATTGGCTTCTCATTTTTTATACATGGTCGTTGCTGCTGCTGCAAGCTTCTTGAGGGGCGTTCCATATGTGCAGAAGCAAGACCTCTGTCCGATTTATATTCTTCCACAGCAGAGTGATCAAAATCTGAACTTTCAAAAGAACTACTCTCACTGGCAGACCTATTATGACCACTTCCCATAGGACTAGCAGGGAGACACTGATAAAATTGGATAACATTAATAAAAATGATGAAAGTATATATCTACAGAGTCAGCATAAGCTTCGAGATGTACCCTTTCAGGAATCTGAGAACTCAGCAATGAAGCAATAACACCAGTGATCTTTTCAATCCAATCCATTTGGTCCAATGCACTCTCTGCCTGCACTGACAAACATAATTAAGTACAATTGAGGAATCAAACTAAGATATGAACCACAATCAACAAACTGAACCGAACCAGCCGGTTCAACCAAAAAACTGGTGAACCGGGCAAGAGCCGATTTGGTTTAAGAACTGAACGGGACACAAATAGAACCAGTGGCAAACCAGTCAAACCGTGAGGTGAACCGGTGAAACCGGTAAAATCCGGTGTGGATAGTTGATGAACTGGATTGGATAATTATTCCATTTTTTCTCTTTCAGTTCCTAATATCTCAGTCATTATGGACTTAAATGAATAATGATTTTGGTATGAATGATTATTAATTTTCCTCATCGAGGAATCATAAATATCAACATTCTCAATATTGTTATACTTTGTTATTATTACAATCAAACTATTGTTGTATTTTCTTACATTTTGTTATTAGTGATTATTATTGTTGTTGTATTTTGTTATTTTTAATTAAATTATATAATTTTAATATGATCGATTTGATCCCAGTTGAACTTCATTCTGACCCACTGACCCTTGAACCATTACCTCAACCAGTTTAATGTCCAGCCCGGTTTTTTGTTCCTCGCTATTATCATAAATAAAAAATCCTAAAAACCATATCAAATAACCTGCAAAGTGTAGTTCTTTGTTGGCGAAATGATTCTGAAGCAAAACCTCAGGTCTGATTGGTCAGCATCAACTTTGATTGTAGACGTAAGCAGATTCACTGTGTGATGAGCAACAGATTTTTCATCATGCACACCACCACCATGATGATGATGATGATGAGAAGACAGCCATCGGCTCAGGAGCCCAGAACCAAGCTCAGAACTATTCCTCTGACCAGAATGTTGACTGCTAGACCCCTACCAAAAATAAACAAACCACAATAATGTAAAGGCGACTTTGACATGAAGGAGCATATTAACTACAATTATTTGTAAACCAACTTTATTTTCTCTACAGATTGCTTACAGATTTGCTGCACTGCTTACGATAGTAATACAACATTCCCCGACTGTCAAGAACAAAAAACCTCCTTTTCCAGTCACCCCTTAAGTTTGAAGACCGCTTTGAAAGATAACCTTGTCGAATTGTTTGAACCTAACATGATGTAAAGATAAGAAAATTAAAGATATATAAAAAATTTAACCATTGTGGGGTAAAGGATTATCTTTCTGAGCAAAAATTTCCAGGCCTCTTTTCAACCTTTCCCTTGGCAGCAGATTGCATAACTGCCTCTATCATTTTATGTGAGCTTCTACCAATGGCTTGTATACCATCTCCATTAGGAGACCCATTAGAACCATTTGAGGACCACCTACTCTCACGATCAACCTGCCTTTTGTACTCTTGCATTCTTTCATTTAGAGCTGCTTGCTCATAGTTGGATCTCTCTCTTGACTGCTGAGCATATGTCAGGACCTGCAGAAGATGTCTCATGTAAATCATTTTAATTGCAAGAGATAACCACCCATTATTTGGCAGTTAACAATAGTCCCATCAAAGAGAAGCCTTATCCCACTAGGTGGGATTGGCTACTTGGATTCCATGACACTAACAATAATCTCATCAGTGAAAAAAAAAAAAAAATATATATATATATATATACATATATGCTCTTGTTTAAAGATAAAAATTATACTGAACCTGGTTAATATATGGCTCCATTTGGTGCAATAACTCGTAACCCTACATGTGAGAGAAGTTACACATAAGCATGCTGTGAAAATAAATGTGAACATTTGAAAATAATATGATTTACCTGTTTGAAGTAGCGAAGATGTGCATCCATGGTCCCACTGACTGCTTCCAAAAATTCAAATCTCTTCTTGGCTTCAACAGCTGACAAAGCTGTAACCTGAACAGAGATTTCAAGTTTATTTGTGGAGAGCGGGAAAGGTCATTGTAGCAGTAATTAACTATATGGAACTGTCAACTGATAAAAAATTACTGACCAAATTAAATCGAGCTTGCTCAAATGTGGATCTTGCATTATGAAGCTCCTGAAATACATCCCATGTGTTTTAAAGATGTATAATATACAAATAAAAAAGGATACCCTATTTATAAGACAAACAAATGCTTACCTCTTCAAGAGCAGTAGCTACATCTGTTTTTGTGCCTTTTCTTAAAGACAGGAACTTTTCACGAGCCTGCAGTTATGAACTTCAAAATTTAGTCTGTTACAAATTATACATAAATTGTCTTTGTAAACCATACAAATGATCTTCATTGATCAAATGAGAAATTTGCTCTAGGCGTATTTTAACATTTAAGAGGTAAACCAGCCATGCAATCATAAGATAAGAATGAAATTTGAACAATAAATGTTGACAAAAAATTCCTTATCTTTTCCTCGTGGTATAAACAAGGAATTTGATTTATCTTGATTTTCAAGAAAATAGTCAAGTTCATACATCCATTAATTAATTTCTATTTGAATAGAGTATAATGATCTAGAAATTAAAAGAAATTAAGGATCAGATATGTACTTGATCATAAATAAGACTGGCTTTGTCAAAACGCTTGCGTGCCTCCTGCACAAAGGGTGATTACCACAGATGAGAAACTACAAATGCAAAATGACTAACATCATGAAATAAAGCATAAGTAACCACTTTTAACTCATCTTTAAAACCTAAATTAGCCTAGTAATGTCAAACTTGTTAGTTGTTTGTGCAGTTCATTATAAAAGGGAATGAAAAATGATCGTGAATAATTATTGTAATATATATTAAAACATCTTAAACGAGAAATGCTGACTTCATTCCACAGTTGATGGAGGGAGATATATAGAAGCTTATGTAATATTGTGCTGTAATGTTCAGGGAGTGACCCTTGTAAGGACAAAGGAAGGAAATGAATGAAGAAAAATAAAAATAAAGTGATGCAGTTGACAGGTTTTTCCCTTTCCTACTGCCTCTGATGAGCTTGGGGACAATTGAGAAGTATTTTTTGCTATTGGACAGAGAGACCCAAGAATAAAAAAAATTAGATAAGCTTCAATTGTAGAGACAAAGAGTGGGTTCCCCATGCTTGCTTAGGTCTCCATCCATGCTATGGCAGAGCCTCCCATTGAGTAAGCACAAGTTATTATTGCGTATTTAAATGATATTGGTACAGAGTGGAGAGGAAAGGAGAGAGAGTAGGGAACTGAATTAATTTCTTTATTCAACCGTCAGAATTGAATACACATGTAAGTATCTGTATCTTCCTAGCAAGCCCTTACTCTATCTTGACTTCCAAACCGAAGTGATTATGAACACTCGCTACAATTGGCTGTGTAATTATACTACTCCTCCAGCCACGTATCAAACACATCCCAAAAGAAATCCTTGGTCACGAGGATAAAGTGAGGAGGTAAGATGGTAGAAAAGGAATCATGTAACTACCCGATGAAGGGAAGGTCCTCCCATAGTGCATCCACTATTTTTGTGTTCTTCCAATAGAGACTCTTAACATGTCAAATGCATCAAGGAAATCCTCATCCATGTGTTCTGGTTTCATGAGCATCATAACTTGCGACTCTTGGCATTTGTTACCACTTGCGTATTTTTCATTGCATTAGTAGCACAAGCCCTTCTTTCTTCACTCAACCATTTCTTTCTTACTCAAAGTCATCATTGGCTTCTCAGTAGAAGGTGAGGACGCCATTGAGCCAATCCCCTCTCCCCCCAAAAGGAATAATCCTTAAAAAAAATAGAGGTTTGAAGTTTTGGCCATCAATGCCCCTATTATCGATGTTGATGGTGTGATGCTTAGACTGACACGTGTTTGGACTCGGGCTATCTACATCATGCTTGCTAAAGTGGATGGTTCAAATGCATTCACAAGTAATTGAATGTTAAGGCGTAAGCCACCAAGGAATCCACTTTGGTTAACAGGTCGTCAAATTTTTTGATGTAGTAATCAACAATGCCAATCATATTCAACTTCTTGATTTACCATCGCATTGATATAGCGAACCTTTAAAATAAAGCCTCCATTTCACAAAAGTATTCATCCCACAGATGTCAATTTCACATCGCTTTCTCATGAAATTAAAGTGCCACTTGAGAGCCTTCTTCAACAAATGAATACTCAGAAGACAAATGCAATGTTCTTGGGGTGTTTCGTCAATGGCAAAGAATTAACAGCATCCATATGCCCACACCCAAAGTTGATGCCATCAAACTTAGGGAACTCTACTCAACTATGCTTTATTGGTGGAGCACAAGTTGCGCAGAGGCCCATAAGTGCTAAACTGGGGGAATTGTCGATGTTGATTTAGAGTATTGGATGAGCTGTCAGCATGATGGTGGCCATTGATAGCCAGCAATAGCGCCAAGCCATTGTTTGCTGTCACTAAGCTTGTGGTGTGCTCACTTCTCTAACGCCACAAGGCTGGAAAGGGCTTTGATACCAAATTGGCATAGAGTAGCACAAGAGAGACAAAGAGGAGTAGAGAACTGAAGTAATTTCTCTATCCAATTGTTAGCATTGAATACATGTGTGGGTTATTGTATCTTGCTAGCAATCCCTTATTCTGTTTCAACTTCCTAACCAAAATAGTTACAAACCCCCACTACAATTGGCTGTGATTACACTATTTGTCCTACTACAACGTATCAGATATGGTTCTTCTCCTCACAATCTGATTTTTAAGAGTGGGTCCTTCATGCTTCCATAAGTCTCTATCAATTGCCATCAAAGCTAAATGTCATGTAAAGGGTTAACTATAGAGTGCACAACCTAGTGGCTGAAGTGATTTTTGCAAGGTGTAGCTCTCAAGGAGGTAGATTCTTCAAGAGCAATGCGTGTGGAGTTCAATATATGACAGCCACAAGTACTTACCGAGGCATTTAAGTGCTGTAATGCTTCCCCCTTACAGGCCAGATTTCAAGGGTGGGTTTCCTATGCTTGCTTGGGTGTAAGCTCCACATATCTTAATTCTGATTCCAAAATAGGAAATAATATATAACTTTCACCAAGGACGCCATTTGTTTCAAGGCCAAGAACTCTTGCTCCACCTCAACCACTCTCAACCAATAAACAATTGAAGAAAAGCCTCACAAGAAAAAGTAGATATTGAAAATAAAGCTACTCCCATAACAAGTCATGAAGATGGAGTTGCCAATGTTCAGCCAATAACCAGTAAGGATAGGGTGTATCATAAAAAGAACATATTATGAGGAGAAAATACCTTGACTTCATGCAAATCGATATTAACAAATTGGAGTAATCTGTCATTTAGCATATGTTCAACCTGAGGAAGAAAGTAGTCTGTGTCAAAAGCATAGCAAACTTTGTTGAACCACAAAACAAGCAAAAAAAGATTCTGAGCCATAAAGATAAGAGGCATAAAGAAGAAGGCTAGAACAATTCTTCCAGATGGTTAACTGCTAAAAGTGATTGTAGGAGATAGCTTCCAGAAATAATTCTCAGACCTATAGCAGTAACTCTAGTCCCTCTTCCTAATCAAATGGTACAGGTAGTAATTACACAACCTCAACTGAAAAACCATTTACATCATGATTTTATACCTGTGAACGAAGGACTTCTTTGTATGTCCCAATTTCTCTCAAGGCTATAGTGAATTTGGTCATAACAGGACCTATCAGTGTTAAAAGATACTCAATCAGTGAAATCAGAAATCATTTTGCTACTGTTTGGAGTAAAGAATGCCATGCAGGATAAAAATGAGATCATGAATATTAAATTGCCTTTACTCTTTAAGACCAATAACCTTAAATTACAGAATAATAAGCAAGAAATTATGTGAAGGAGAATTTAAATTGCTATAGCAAAAGGGTAACTCAGCAAAATTGCTTAATAATTTACTTGCCATTTATGTTTTAGCTGGGGCAAACAAAAACTGTGAGAGAAGAAGAGAGCAGTAAAACCACCAGGATAACACTAAGTGCTTTCATATGACCACAAAAGAAGGAGCAGTAAAACCCTCAGGATAATGCATATGTGCTTTCTCATATGGCCACAAAAGAAATTTTTCAACATCTAGGCATACCTCCAAAAGCAACACTGATGGGATCATTATGGCCTCCACCAAAAGTTTCCAAAGCACTTGCAAATGCAATGTCACCATCATATGCCTCCCCAAGTCCTTCACTAGAAAGGCAAAAGCAATTAGAGTGTGCACCAAGAGCAATACCATGTAGTAAGAATTGACTATATCAAATAACTTCCAAATTGATATATATATATATATATACACTAAAATTTTCCTTTTTGGAAAAACAAAAATAGTAATAATAATAACCAGGTAAGTCTTCATGTTACTTTGGTATCACATCTCTACTATATCACATTCTCTCCATTATTTTGAAAGTAAAGGAACGAGCAGATAGGAAGAACATAATTTTGAAAGGACGGGAACCAAACTAAAGTTAAGAGGAGCAGTGCTAAAGATATTAGTCCCTAGATCTTTTGCAGGGAAAATTTTGCATAATGCCTGCCTCTCACTTGAAAACAGCTCTCCATTTATTTTTACACTAGCTAGCAGTCATTTATGCGTGGTATTACTGTCGAGAAATCCGCAAATCTTGGGTGCCTTGTAAGAACTGGAAGCGGTCCCTCTTTATAAATTTTATAGACTTTGGCAACAGCGTTTTTTTGTTTTTTGTTTTTTGTTTTTTTTTGGGGGGGGGGGGTTATGGCTGTGTCTATGCTCTTCTTTCAAGTCTTTGGCTAAAAGGGAAGGGGCCTATTTCGAAGCCCCTCTTTGGTACTCTTTGCAAGAACACGGCAAAGGAGTTTCTCTTTGAAGGCTTTATAGTGCACGAGCTTCTCTGCTCTTGCTGTGCTGTCTTTTAGGCCTTCAGTTAAGGTTAAAACATTTTACATCATTGAATTTCTTCTTTCTCCCGTCACCAAAATATATAGTAATAGCTATATCATAATGTAAGGCATAAACAGAGTTCCAGCCAATCCAGAGCCAAGGTAAGGGGATTTCCTACAGAAAGTGTGGACAGCAAATTTACTTCTTTTTTTTTTTTTTTAAAGATGTTTTCACAGAAAGAAGCTCAAGATCTTATGACGGTTCATGGTTATAATCAGAAGCCATTAGTAACAACAAAATAAAAATGACAACATACGTGTATTTTCTGCACCCTTTGTAAAATTTCAAACTTCTCTCTCTCAAAGATTCTGAACTCTCCTCCAGGCATTGTATCTGTTTTACAATACTACCGCACATTAGCACACATCAGGTCAATTAAGAAACAACCTATCAATCTGATGATAAAGTGAAGTGAGCATATTGTAAGAACTTCCAAGACAAACATCGAAGGGAACTGTGTGATGATAAAAATGCAATGCAAAGTGCTATAAAGAACAAAATTATTGCACTGGACAGCAGAAAATCACTCAAAAATAAATTCAAAGGACAAAAGTGCTAGTCATGAAAACCAACTACTAATATCCTAAGGAAGCGACACTAGTCACAAAAATGCATACAAGTACAGGGATTTCTAGTTATTCATCCAATCAAAAATATGTCAAATATATTCTAAAAGAACTTAATTGCAGTAAAGGAAAGAAGGGGAAAAAAAAAAAACCAAGAGAACTCACTTTTAATGAGCGTTTTAAACAGATTTTTAAGTAGGTTGTATCTATGGTTTTAGTGACAGTGTAGGATTCTCTACGCTGACTGTGGATCCAGATTCAAAATTAAATACTTTACACAATCTCCGCAATGTATCGAAATGTTCAAGGGCCTAGAAGATCTACATAATAGTAGGATTAGCATTTTGTTGGAGAGAAATGGAATGATTGAAACCGGGTTACCGACATGATTTACCGTAGCAGGAGATAATAAATTGTTGAGTTGTTCAAGAAACGAACAAGCAAGAAGTTATTGGTATGAACCACGCAGAAATATTTGCCTCGAGCAGCACTATTTGCATCGTGTTACAAAATTTGAGATGTTTTTAGTATCAAAACCACATACAATTATAGATAAGGGTGTGTGAGGTACCAGAGAGGTAAATTCAGTGTGTACAGTTAAAAAACAAGGACAAGATTGGACAGGAATAGCATTTTACACTCTTAAGAGCATACAAATAAGTTCCATAGCGCATTCAAAATGCCATGGAAATAGCTGGATCAAGTTGTAAGCTAGTGTAATCGTCCAAAATAAGACAATGGATCCAATTTTGAAAGAGAATTTGAAGGAGAGAGTGAGTGACCTGCTTGCGAAACATAGGAGAGTCGTCGAGCTTTGCGAATTGCATTTTTGCTGATGTTTAGAGTAATAATAAACTACCATTACCATACCACGAAATCAATGCCGATCTTGGCGACACGAAAACCAATCAAGTGTTATCAGCAGGAAAGAGGCAACAGTCGAAGCGAGATCTCAGGATTTTTGAGTTACAAATAAATCAAAGTAATCAAACAACTAAATAACCTTTTGCCACTGAATTAAAACATCAAAACCAGCATTGGCATGAATTTCACGGCCCTGAAGCTACCCAAGAGCTCCCCTTCCCCTTCATCCTCTGCTAGCAAGATTTTCCTTTATTGGATCCCAGCAATATATTTGGTCTCAAAACCCCAGAAGAGCAAGGACAAAACCCTAGAAACCCCACCACAAACACAGGGAGAATTGTTTAATATGCTTCCAGCACGCACACTGTTACACCGCAAGTCTACTTCTTAGTCATGGACGCTTTCTTTTTATTCTTGAGGATGCCAAAGTTAAAGGGCAAGTCTTGGGAATTGAGCTCGATGGATTCAGGCAAATTCATTTCACTACGAATCCATCAGTGTTACACACGCACAAATTGATTAAAGCGAGAACACAGGGTGCCTTTTCCTTTTCCTGCCTCCTCCTTTTTGGGTTTAATTTAATTTAAATAATAATTAATTGAGACGGAAATTGGGAGTGAAACTACGTCGTATGGAATGGACATGGCCAAGCCTAAGGCTGAGGTCTCCCCCCAGTCAATCAAATCCCAAAGAGAAACGGCGTTCCTCCGGCAGCTTCTTCAGTTTCTGTCAACTTTGCAGAGGAGAGAAGCATGAGGTCCCACACACGCGCTTGCATGGAGCGTGGGTGTGAATCATTTCTGGGCGGGCGCCAATGCCGGGAAGAGCGGGATGTCCGCACGAGATGCGCTTCATCCATATGTGCTTGGCAAACTGGCAATTGAATCCTTAAATTTGATGTTTCTACTTTTAAGAAGAAAATGAAAAAAAAAAAAAAGAGCATGAAATTGTGAGTTCTTAATTTATGAAGTTAAGAGTTGAAAATGATAAGGAGTAAAGTACACTCAAATTAAAATTTTAAAATTCAAAAAAAATGACAAAAATGAGCTTTTATTTTTTCTTGTAAAAAAACCTTCAACCCCTCGGGGGATGCCACTGCCAGCTGCCTGCCGAAGCCACACTAGCCACCAACGTGTTGCCTAGCAAGAATCCAATTGAACGGGCCAGTAGTTCGATTTGGGTTAAGTATTGAATCGGCCACAAATTGAACCGGTGGCAAACCGGGAGTGAACCGGTGAAACTGGTGATAGAACCTTATCTTTATATGGTTTTCTCAAATGTTTTCTGATGTTTTGCAACACTTCTATTCTCATTATGCATGCATTTATAGCGATTTGATTGATTCATGCATTGCATTTTGCTGTTTAAGGGGTAAAAAGGATCAATTTTCCCTCCTTAATTGTAATTGCCTTAATGTGTAATCAGTTGGTCTTTACAAAGCTCTTTGTTGTGATTTTTCAGGCAATTGGAGAAGGACCTAAGACCCAAGATGGAGCACTGACAGAGCTATAAGGTTATAAGGACCAAAACGCAAGATTTGGAGTGTTTTGCCTCCATAGGAGCTGAAGTCACGACTTGGATGCCTTTTTAGTGGAACTATGCGTTTTGGAGTTGACTCAAGACTGAATGCTCTCTGTTTCCCCAGGTCGTGACATGATATGCTGAGGTCATGTCCTAGGCCCCCGAGTCGCGACCTGATACGTCTGAAATCGCGACCTGAGTGCGTTAAATGAAGCTATGTGTTTTAGAATAGGTTTCTCAACTTCTACACCTAAGGGGGGCAGCCACCACGAAGACACTCATCCATTCCTCAAATTTGCATAGGGATGAGCCTCCATCAACTCCTCTCAAGACTTCATTGATCCTAGACCCCAAATCATCATTTTTCCTTACTTTTTCACCATTTTCTGTGATTCTGAACCAATTAAACCACTCCAACCATCTTCTTCTTCATTTTTTCAACCCCGTTTTTAGTATCACTCATGGCTGTTCATAGCCGGAGCAATTGTGATTAGTTTAAAGACATAAGAGGCTAATTCTTTAGCCTCTTGGTGATGGAGGATGAAACTTGAGCTCAAAGACTTAATCATGGAGTTTTTCTATAGTCTAATTTTGTACTTAACGTTGTGTTGAACATTTCTAGATTTAGAAATTTTCTGTACTTATGTGAGACTTAATTTATGATTGTAAATCTTGTGTTTAGACTACTATAATATATTTGGATTGGATGCTGTTAATGTTGATTTATCTATATAATATATCAGTTTGAATCTTTATGTTTAGTTTATTGTGAGTGTTCATTGATGATTAATCTGTTTACTTGATATTCTAAGTTGTTGATTGACAATCTGAGGGCATTTGCATCATCTATTCATTTACACTCTAAGTGGTTTTAACAATGTTTTAAATGGTGTTAATTAACTTTGATCAAAGTGAGCTTTCATTAACTAAAACATTGGACCCAAGTGATTGCTTGGGGGTTTTCATCAGACTTGGAGATTTCTAAACTCCTAAATCAATTTAAGAGCCATGATAGCTAAGTCTTTGTCATCAAGAGTCTATTTCATATTACTTTCCCACTTAATCCAAATCATTCCTTCATTTATTTAAAATACCAAAAAGATTTGCTTCTTTGCAATTTATATTTACTGCACTACTTTTTGAACAAATTAAACCCCTTTTTCTTTACCCAAATCATTATGTTTTTGAAAACTAGTTTAATCTAGGTTTTTCCAATAAAGCGCTCCTCGAGAAGAACAATTAGTTGTGCCTAATACTGCATTATCTGGTACAATCACAATCTTGATGACCTGGAAGGCGACATTCCAGTCCGATCAATTGGTAAAAACCGGCATGAATCGGTAATGAACCAGTTTGAATAATTATATTGCTATTGATCCTGTTTTTTCTCATTTAGCTCCTAATATATCAATCATTATGGATTTGAATGAATTTTAATGATAATTTTAGTATCAATAATTATTAATTTTAGTTATTAAAGAATTGTAAAGATCAAAATTCTCAATATTGTTATACTTTATTATTGTTACAATCAAACCATTGTTGTATTTTCTTGTATTTTGTTATTAGTGAATTATTATTGTTATTGTATTTTGTTATTTTTAATTAAATTATATTATTTTAATATGACCAGTTTGATCCCGATTGGACCTTGGTCTGACCCACTAACCCTTGAACTACTACCTCAACTAGTTTAATGTCCAGTCTGATTTTTTGTTCCTTGATTATTTGTGAAAAGTAGTAGGGTGGGATTTAATCTCACCACCCCATGGTTATTTAGGCCAACTAAAAAAATAAGTGACTATTGGGTCACCAATGGTATCTTAATATTATAATGCAAACAAAAATATAAGTGAACTCTTTTTTTCCACCTCCAACTCGTGGCAACATTTTATTTGAAAATGACAAGTCTTAATTGGGAAATGACAAGCCTAAACTTGAGATTAACAAGGCATTTTTCTCTAATACATAACGTGAAATAACATGTGAATCAATTAAAAA
Source organism: Neltuma alba (assembly GCF_004799145.2). NCBI lineage: Eukaryota > Viridiplantae > Streptophyta > Magnoliopsida > Fabales > Fabaceae > Neltuma > Neltuma alba. The sequence goes on along the minus strand of NW_021635416.1, from coordinate 306,934 downwards.
TGACAATAATTTATCTAGAATGATAAGTTTTGATTGTGAAATGACAATAAAGGTGGCATTTTTACTAGGGCTGACTAGTAGGCAGGACAGGGTAGCATGAAGGTTAGCCTATAGTTTGCCCCATTATAATTAACAGGCACGGGTTAGCCCATAACCTAATGATAACCCATTTAAGCCCGTACCAAATGGGTTGGGCTGACCGGGTAATGAGGTAACCCGTTTATTTTTTTATTTGTTCCTAAGTTTTATTCAACATAATTGCATTATATTCTACCTTACAAAGCTGCCAACAAATTTTGCATACTAAGTGGCATACCAAATATGAAATAACAATACCATAATATAATTTAACAACATCACATAATATCATCCAGATTCAATCACATAATCTCATACAAAGTGACAAAAAATCAAAGTTTGATAAAAGCTCCAACTTCCACCTAAAGGCTAAAAGTTCATACAAGCATCTAAGATTTGATGAAAAGCTGAATAAAAAATAATATCATCAATTAATCATCCAGCTAGATCTTGAGTATGATCAATATCTGATTTGATCGTGTTGTTACGCTTTAAGGTCAAATGCAAGAAATTTATAACTGGATCCAAGGGATGTAGTATAGCAGTGTAATCTGGGTTGTGTTCACATGGAGCTTTTATTGATGACCTAAGTTAGACTAAATGCCATGTAATGTAATGAAAGGGGTTTGGGTTTTAAAATTTAAATTGAATTGTGAATAAAATATATGCAATAAAAATAAACCTAAGCCACTATATTTTTGGGTTTTTGATAAAATGATGATGGAATAGGAATGGATGACAGTGAGCCTCTTGAAAATGGATTAATGCAATCATTGTTCATAAAAGATAATAGGAGTTTATTTTTACTTTTAAATGGAAAATCTCAAATATCATTGAGTCTAATGTCTTAAGTCTTGAATCCAATCCTTAAGACATTGTTAAGTCCTCTTAGTGTGTGCTTGTGATTAGTTAATGCATCAAATTCAATTAAAAATCCTTTTCTTCCAAAACAACTAACATAATCATGATCAATGAAAAGGAAGTACGTAGTCAAACCTAAATATATATACAATCGCATATATTGAAGAGCACAAAATCCTCATTAACCAATCTAAAACCCAAATTAATCATCCTACAGTGATTATAATCATAATCAAAGAGTTTGACTATAAATTATTATTCCTAAGACCTGGGAAATCACAAACCTATAGCTACACTAAGGATGAAATAGGAAAACTCCCCCACTGAGCTTGGGAACTTAAGCACCAGCTTCCATCTTTAAGAGGGTGGAACCCTAGCCCTTCATAGCTTTAGGAACAACCCTAATAGGAGTGAAATCATCAGCCATAGCAGCTAGAAGTAGAGGAGAATGGGATGGGATGAAAAAGAAAGTAAAGGAAATGGATCGAGAAGAAGGTGGAAATAGAGAGGCAAGAAGATGGATGAAGAGAGGTGTATGAGATGAGAGAACTGAGTGTTACTTTGAAAATAGGGTTTCTAGATGTTTAAGGGGTTAGTCTGGGTCGGATTATGTGAATGGGTGCTCCATTTTCATGTTTTAGATCCGACCTGGCGTTACTGATACAAGGACTTTGCCACGGCGAAGGAAAATGTTTGCCGCAACGAAGGTATCTTGAATAGACACTGATGCACATTTTCACACTTGTGCCGTAGCACATATTTTTCTTGGCCGCGACGAACAGTTCTATAATCAATACTCTGAGTTCTCATGTTGTGTAATCCGTTGGTCTTCAATCTTGACTATAATTCTTAAGTGTTCTACAATGAAAAGCAACTATTTGAAACATTAATTGTCCTAAAAATTAATTGAATACAATTAATAACCAATTATGACAATTTTATCCTAAAAAAGACATTAACTCAAAGTAGGAACTCTTAATCTAAATTAAACACAATTATCACTAAAAGAGCACTAACTCATGATAAAAGCCTTGAAAATTATATAAAATAACATAGAAGAATTGGTTGAATCAATATCATTATCATCTTCTTCAGAATCACTTGAAATTGTTGAACTTATAGCTGCCAACTCTTACTCTACAAGAAGAAAACAATTAAAGACAAGTTAGTTCATTAATATGAGGAAAAACGTGAAGCAATGCAAACTGGAAATGATATAGAAATTAGCTAATTACTAACAACTATCAACATTAACAATATCCAAATTATTAGACGTAGGTCGATTTGTACATAGCCAATTTTGAGCACATATGAGTCCCTCAGCCATCTTTGAAGATAAAAAACTTCTAAAAGTATGAAGTACTCGATCCCTAATACTAAAAGCAGATTTTGAAGAGATTGTAGATAGTGGTGTAGCCAACAAATCACGTGCAATGAGATAGAGAACTTTATATTTGGAAGCATTTACTCTCTACTATGCCAAAAGGTCAAACTAGGATCAGCAAAACCAACTAATCCAGCTTGAAGATATTCAACAATCTCAGAAACTTGCTCAGGTTTCTTACATGTGCTTGTAGTGGCTAAGAACTCCTGGTAGGTAGGATCATGCCTAATGGACTCTTCAACATCATGAAGTAACTTATTGTTTACATTACCACTAGTAGTATCCACTTACTCCACAGATGGCTAAGATAATCAGAAGGTCTAACATTGACTGCATATTGATCATATAAGTGATACAAGACACTCATAACATACTTCAATGTAACCTCACACTTTTTGGGATCATTGGGAAACGTTCTATCAAAAGCAATATTAACATATGTCAATTTGTATCTAGGATCAAGGATCACCCCTACAATCAGTAATGGATTCATTTTTCCCATATCCCTCTAGTACTTATTGTACTTTGATTGCATCATGATGGCCATATCAGTCAACAATGAATATTCACTATTTGCACTTTTATGGAGGCTTGATTGGATTGCTACTATATGACGGAAGCATGTGTTTGTTGTCACATAGTTGGATCTAGAGAATTTTAAAGTCACTAAGTAGAACAACCTCAAGAACACAAGAAATGTCATATCCTAGTAATGTTAACCCAAGAAATGAGGAATATAAATTAGCCCATAAGTAAGCAGGGTAGTCAATAAAGAAATGACACAACTTTTGAATTGAGATCAAACCGAGACCGAACTATTATTTTCAAAATATTTGGTCAATATTAAACAAATAGGAATGTAGACTGAAAATTCAAAAAATTCCCTAAAAACCATGAAAAATAGTACAAAGGGTATAGAACAATGTTTGAGGTCTAGAGAGATAAAAAGGGGATAAAAATAATTTATTTATATTTTTCTGTATTTTCCTAGAATTTTGGCTAATTAAGGAAAAATTGGACAAATTGAATTATTAAAAATATCTAGGGGCCTCAATAATTCATGTAAAATTAGGAAAATTATTTAAAGGATTATCATGAATTTTAAAATTGTTCCCAATCTCTAAAAATGTAGAGCTTAGTTTTAAATTATTTAAAGTTGAAATTTTTTATCAATGAAGGGCCGATTCAGACAAAATTCAATTGGAGGGGTTATAAGCTAAAATAAAATTTGAGAAAATTTGGGGAATCATTTCTCATTAAGGGGAAGCTATTAGTGTAAGAAAATGAATTTTTGGAGACAGAAAATTTAACAGGATCTGAGAAAAATTTAACCGATTACGTGAAATTACATAGTGTGTTGACCATAAGCTTGGTGAGGTCAAATTGTTCCCCATTATTTTGACTTGAATGGTGCCATTTATAGGAATTGAGGGCTAAAATGGAATAATACAAGTTATTAAAGGATATAGTTGGAAGAATGGATTTTTGAATAACATATGTAGAATTTTTACATATGGATGATTAAGTGTCCTATGAGGTGGCATTTTGCATTAAATATAGAGGACACCTCAGCCCCCATGTGGCGTCATATCAAGAGAGAATAGAAGAGTTTGTACATGTGTATGTGATAAATAAAAAAAAGGCTAAGATGGTAACATGTGGCAAGTTAATCTATGTTTATAAGTATCAATCCCTCTCTATTATTTCCACCTTTCTTTCAGTTTATTTGGAGCATTGGAGGCAGAAACGTTTTGGCCACTTGAGGAGGAAGAAGAGGAGAGAAAGAACAAACTAAAACCGAGGTGAATCAAGGGTGTAATCAAGGTAAAAGCTTGTCTCTCCTATCTAGTACGTCACTCCCTATAGTTTGATGGTTTTAAACTTGGTTTTGGTGAAGTTTGATAGTTGAAACCCTCGGGGGAGGGTGCTGCACAAAATGGTCTTGATGATTTATGATTAATATTGAGTTGTTATATAGTTTAAAGGGCTAGAAATGATTGTTAGATAGTGATTAAACTTGATTATTTGAGAGATATCAACTTATGTATTAAGGGGAAACTATTTAGCTAAATGGAGATGGATACCCTAGGCTTTGATTTTTGTTATTTTGATGCTTCCAACAGATTTAGAGGGTGATTTTGTGTAGGGATATAAGGAGAACATATGTTTAGAAGTATTAAAATTGAAAATGGAATTTTGAACCATAAGGTGTTAATTCGGCCAAGAAAAGAAGTGGTTGGAGGAGTTGGGTTGATGAATCTAAGTTCAAAAATGAATTCTACATGAAAAATTATGTAGGGAACACCTATGGGAGTTATAGAAAAATTGATGATACTAAAACCCTAATTTAATTGAAAAAAGGGGTAGGGTTTTAGAAAGAATTGTGTAATTAATGGTATGATTGATGTCACATCCTGAAAAATTTTATCTAGACATAAAGAGTTAAAAATTAGGATGAGAGCCAATATAGAAAATAGACAGAGAGAGGAAACAACTTTTGATGTGAAACCCTGATAGGGTCCAAATTGATATTTTCGGATTTATCAATCTAGGAATTGTAAAACGGGAAAATTTGAGAAAAACTCTAGAAAATTTCCAAAAAATGGGAAAAAACTGAATTAGAGGTTTTGAAACCTCAATTGAGGCCTGGAAGATGGAATTATTATAAAAATAACTTGTTATGGAATTTCCCGTAAATGAAGGTTTTTTGAGGAAAATAATAGGAAATTAGAGAAAAATAATTATTTTAAATAGTTAGAGGCTTCAATAATTCTGGAAAAAATATAAAATAATTATCTAACTATTAGATTGAATTTATAAAATTGGTTTTAGGTCTTGAAAGCACAAGAATTAATTTTAGAGAATTTATTTCCCCTAGTTTTACTAATAAAGGCCTATTCAAGGAAAATACAAAATAAATACTTAGAGGTGGAGAAAAATTATGAAAATTTCCAGAATACATTATTATATTATAATAGGATTTTTCATGAAGAGAAATAAATTTTGGAGGCCTAAAAAAATTATGTAATGTTGCACATGAATAGTAACCAATAAAGTTTCAAAATGGTTTGGGATTGGGATTTGGTTTGTGGGCAATCGTTTTGGATCATCCTAAACCATAAGTGGGCCCCACATTGGGCCTAGAGAAGGCCCAATTTTGTGCAAGATCTGAACCCTTCATGAAATTGGGATTTAATCCAATTTTTACATAAATATCTTGGAACATTCTAGGAATTAGACACTTAGCTTGATCTAAACTTATTCCACACTTGATGGTAGCCAAGTGCCCTCTTAGGTGGCACTTTACACGTCCAATTAAGGGGGGAGGTGGTAGATTATTTTGCCTATAAATAGCCCCCTTAAAATATCCTAAAATAGGTAGAAAATTGGCAAAAGAAGGGGAGGTTCTATCAAAACTTTTTCTTGAGCTTCAAACCTGAACCTGTTAAGTGCTTTTGGACAAGAAATTATCGAACTTTAATCCAGGATTCACCAAGGTATGTTTGAGCTTTTGTTTGGTTAAGATTAAAGCTTGTTTTAGTTAGAAAATTAAATTATTATGGGAGGTGTTTTGCTGCCTTAAATTCAGTCAATATGAATATGAATTAGAAAAGGATAGAAGCCTTGAAAATGAGTTAGAATTATCATGTTTAAGTGGCGTTTGGATTGATTTTTGGAAGAAAATCAAAGTAGGGTTCATTATGCTATAATTTGGCCAATGTAAGTTCTTGATATAAGGGATTGTTTTGATGCATTTTGATGATTTCAATGGGTTTAAAAGATGTTCTTGTGTAGGGAAACACAAGAGAAAGTGCTTAAAATTATTGAAATAAAAAATGGAATGTTTGGAAAAGTATAGACCCCTATTCAGCCAAGGTTGGTTGAGAAGGAAGGAGTTTGATTTTCATAAATTTGAATTGATATTTGAATTCTACATTAAAAATTTGTGTAGGAATGAACCAAAGGAGGATTAATTATGTTAAAACTTAAAGAAAAAGAGGGAATTAGGAAAATTTAAGGTTAAGTGTTATATTCAAGTTGAATGACTGTTAATGTGGCTTGGAATTACACTAGAATTGATAGATTTTATGGAGGAAATTCAAGGGGAGCATAACTCCCTTAAGGAATGATAGAACCCAATCTTTATATGATTTTCTCAAGTGTTTTCTAATCTTTTACAATAATTTTACCCTCATTATGCATGTATTTATATCCATTTGATTACATTGAGTCATGCATTGCATTTTGCTGTTTAAGGGGTAAAAAAGGTCATTTTTCTCTTCTCAATTTTAATTGCCTTGATCTGTAATCAGTTGGTCTTTAGAAAGCTCTTTATTGTAATTTTCAGGCAATTGGAGAAGGACCCAAGAACCATGATGCAGTATGGATGGAGCCAAAATCTTACAAGGACCAAAACACAAGAGTTGGGAGTGTTCTGCCTCCCCAGGTCGCGACATAGACTCCTGAGGTTGTGACCTGGATGCCTCTTAGTGAAACTACGCGTTTTGGACCTAAGTCAAGATGAAAGCTCTCTATCTTCCTAGGTCGTGACATGGAACTTATCAGGTCGCGACCTGAACCCCCTAAGTCGCAACCCTACATTCCTGAGGTCGCGACCTGAGTGCATTAAGTGAAGCTGTGCATTTTGGAATAGGTTTTTGAGCTTCTATATCTAAGGGGGGCAACCACCATGAAAAGACACTCTTCCATTCTGCAGATTTGCACAGGGTTGAGCCACCATCATTTCCTCTCAAGTCTCCATTGATCCTACAACTAAAACTTCCATTTTTCTTCATCTATTCATCATTTTCAGCAGTTCTCGACTGATCAAACCACTCCAATCACCTTCTTCTCCATTTTTCCAACTTTATTTTTAGCTTTGACCATGGCTGTTCATTCCTAGAGCAATTGCGATTGGTTTGAAGGCATGAGAGGCTAAACCGCTTAGCTTCTTGGTGATGGAGAACGAAGCTTGAGCTCAATGACTTAATCGGGGAGTTTTTCTATAGTCTAAACCTGTATTTAATGCTGTGTTGAATATTTTTAGATTTAGGAACTTTCTGCACTTGTATCAAACTTGGTTTATGATTGTAAAACTGGTGTTTAGACTATTTTATTGGATTTGGATTGAATGATGCTAATGTTGATTAATCTATTTAATATTGCAGTTTGAATCCTTGTGTTCAGTTTGATTTTTAGTGATTATTGTTGATTAATCTGTGCACTTGGTATTCTATGTTTATCGATTGACATTCAGAGGGCATTTCCATCATCCATTCATCTACACTCTAAGTGGTTTTCAGCAGTGTCTTAAGAGATGTTAGTTAACTTTGATTAAAGTGAGTTGTCATTAATTAAGATATTGGACCCAAGTGATTACTTGGGGTTTTCTTCAGACTTAGAGGCTTTCTAAAACTCCCAATCATTTTAAAGAGCAGTGATAGCCGAGTTTTCATCATCAAGAGACTGTTTAACCATAATTTCCTTTTAATCCAAAACATTTCTTCATTCATTTAAAATACCAAACATGGTCAACTTTTTGCACTTTACATTTGTTGCACCATCTTTAAAACAACTAAAACCCCCTTTTACTCACTCAAATTTACAATGCTTTTGAAAACCCATTTAGACTAGGATTTCCAATAACAAACTCCTCAAGAAGAATGACTGGTTGCATCCTATACTGCATTTTTCTGGTGCAACTCACTTTCTTGATGATCCGAAAGGCGATAGTCTGGCCTTGAACAATAGTGTCGTTGTTGGGGAGCCATTGAATTGGTTCCCTAGTAATTGGTTTTCCTTACTATTGTGATTTGGGTTGATTCTCGTGGAGTTTTATTTTTTGAACTTAAATCTTGCATTTCATAGCATCAAAATTTTTGTGAAAAATAGAACCAAATGTCTTGTTTTTCTATACATTTGCATTTGCATTCACATTCTTGCATAGCATTTTGCATTTTGTTCTAGCTTGATCCTGAGTGTTTTAGCCAATTGCTTGAAATTTTGAACTATATGCATAGCTGTTTAGTATCTGGTTGAATTTTTCAAAGGTTTTGTGAAAATAGCTCTCTATGACTTTGAGTTGCGACCTCAGTGATTAAGTCACGACTTGACTTATGGCTTGTTGCAACCTCAGACTTCTGTTTTCCAGTGTTGCTCTCGATCTGTTTAAGTTGTGACTTGGACTTTTGCAAGTTGCGACCTCATTCCCCTCTTCTTTTAGGGTTACTTTCTGTTCATTGAAGTCGCGACCTGGATTACCCAAGTCGTGACCTGATCTGGTTTTCCACTGAAAATTTTCCTGAGTGTCCAGACTTACTCTTTTTGCATAACCTTGCTTTCTGCACATACTTTGAGAGTGTATAGCACTTCATACACCTTAAACTCACTAAGCACTATTTGAAATCATTGAGTTTGCCTCAATTTTGAACTACACACTTGGTAAATACACGATTTTGAACCTACCTCTTTCTTGAACTATATCTGTACTTGAATTTTAAGTAATTGTGCATGCCTAAAGTGCGTAGTGGTAGGAGAGGTAGACATACAGGATCTTGTAGTCTGCTTATTTTATGAAACCTATCCTATTCATCTAGTGAGAGTGAAGAAGTAGAAGAAGAAATTATGGCGGAAGTACCTTTTCATGGTCCAAATGGTGGGAATGGGAATGGTAACCATAATAAACCTAATAATGGTGGTAATGAGGGGCAAGGAGAAAATAATGGCGAGAATAGGATTAATGAACAACTTAAGGGTAGAACCATTAAGGAACTAACTCAATCTGATGGGAACTTTGAACTTATACCTAGTGTTTTTCTTACTTTCAATACAGATTTTGAAATTAAAGGTCAACTGATCCACTTATTGTCTAGGTTCCATGGTCTTGCAGGAGAAAACCCATACTTGCACCTCCTGACTCTTTATATGCAGTGTTTGTCCATGAAGCCAGTAGGAGCCAGTATTGATAACGTTATATGGAAGGTTTTTCACTTATCTTTGGAGGGCAAAGCTAAAGAATGGTACATGAAACTGTTGCTCTACATGGACAATACCTATAAGTCATGGACCAGTTTGAAGAAAGCATTCTTGGATAAATACTTCCCCTTCACAAAGATTTCAGCCTCCCTTAAGGAAATTTCAGCAGCTAAGCAAGAGCTGTTCGAGACATTCTTTGAATTTTGGAGCAGATTTCAAGAGATGCTTACCTAGTGCCCCAACCATCAGATTCTTGAGGAGCACTTGGTATAATATTTCTATAATGGGTTATCAACATATGATGCACAAGTTTTGAATGCCACTACAAATGGGTCTGCAGAAAATATAGAACCAAGGGCTGTATGGGAGTTAATAAGGACCTTTGCTCTTAATAGACAACATGTGAGCTCAAGGGATTCAAGGGACCCCAAATTTGAAAGAGACACCCTCTTGGTAAAGCTAGCCCAAGATATGTCTAAACTTGCAAATACGGTTGAAAGCCTTCGCTCCAACAAGACTCGCTCTCTTGCCCTAGTAGCTACAAGTTGTGAAGTTTGTAATTCACTAATGGATACTACTCCAAATTGCCCTGGGCTGATTGAAGAAGTGAACGCTATGTACCAAGGAAGAGAGGGGTAATATCAGAAAAGGAACCCCTACTCAAACACCTACAACCTCAGTTGGAGAGATCATCCAAACATCAAATGGGGTGTGGGAGCAAATGGACCAAACTAGTTCTAAGGCAATCAGTTCTACAATCCTGGGGCCACTTCAAGCACATTTCAAGATCCTTCAAGAGCAGTAGTGACAACTCCACAACAAATTGTGGTATCTCAACCACTACCAAGAGGAGATGACACTTCACAACTCTTGGAGAGCATGGTTGCTCATATGACAAACATAGAGGGACGGATGAAGGAAAGTGATGACAAGTTCATCTCTATAACTACCATATTGCAGGGGATGCAGAAAGATAACTCAGATGTTCATAAGAAATTGGAGGAGCTCACCTTGAAAACTGCCGACATCACTAGTCATTTGACCCAATTATCCAATACGGTCAATGATATGCAAGCTAAGAGTAGGGGTAGCATTCCTTCCAACACGATAATCAATCCCAAAGCCCTTAATGAGATATTCTTAAGAAGTGGTTGAAAGGTCCACTTTGAGGATAAAAGGATAGATAGAGATGCATCTGAGCAAGAAATAGAGACTTCTTCACTCACCTCTATGAAGTTGGGCAAATCTAAAAGTTCCAAGGAGGAGGAACTTCTTAGGGGAAAGAGATCCCCAGAAAGTAAAGATGCACAAGAAGAGGAGAACCCTATGGAAGGGTCAAAATGTAAGGGCAAACAAAGGAAAAACAAAGCGGGAATAAGCACTCATGGAGCTTTGAGCAACAAGGGTAAGAAGATAAATCTCAATGAACTTCTTTTTCCTCAATCTTACTTGCAAGGTATGAAAATTTCTAATGAAAAACAAGATAATGAGTTGCTTGAAACTTTCAGAAAAGCTGAAGTAAATATACCCTTGCTTGAACTTATTAAAAAGATCCCTAAGTATGCTAAAGTTTTAAAAGAGCTGTGCACACATAAGAGGAAGTTTAAACCTAATGAATGAGTCTAGTTGCTCTCTAGTGTGTCTGCTTTGTTTAAACCATAACTCCCAATCAAATTTCATGACCCTGGTTCCTTTACTATACCTTGTACTGTAGGTAGGACAACTATTCCTAAGGCTTTACTTGATTTAGGTGCTGCCATTAATGTTATGCCTCGGCCAATATATGAGTCCTTACAAATCAAAAGTCTTAAACCTACCACCATGATGCTCTAGTTAGCTGATAGGACCATGAGGTACCCACACGGCTTCTTAGAGGATATCCTAGTGAAAGTCAAAGGCTTAGTTATTGTCACATCAAAAAATATGGCATTTAGGAATAGGGATATTGCCAAGTAATTAATGGTAAAAAATGACAAAGAGAAATAGAAGAATTTTGGTGAAAAATAATTATTATAATTTTCCAAGCCAATTATGAAAAGTTTGACTAATTAAGAAAAAATTGGTCAAGGATAATTATGGAAAAATATTTCCAAGCCTCAAAAAATTAAGGAAAAATAAGGAAAAGGTTCCTTGAGAATTATATGGGATTATAAAATTGGTTTTATGACCAATTTGCCCCTAGAGAAATTACAAAGGAATTTAAGGGCAATTTAAGCTAGTTTAAGGTCTTTATTTGGAAAATTCCAAATAAATTTTTTTAAGAAGAATAAAGTCCCAGAAAATTCCTATGATATCCCAAGGAATTATAAGAGATTATGGAATTAAAAATAGACCCTCAAGTATCCAAGATTTTTCCCAATTCCTCAGAAAAAAGTGGAAAAATCACTAAAGAGAAGGAAAATTAGTTTTCCATTTTATTTAATTATTGGAAAATTTAAATTGAGACGAAGAGGGCCTACAAGTGGATAAAAATGGGAGTCTTGTAATTGTAGAGGAGAATAATTTATGGATCTGACAGAAAATAATTATAGAGGCCAGAGCACTGTAATTATAGAAAAGAAATTAAACCCGGAGTGAAAGTGCACCGATAAAGTGTTAATCGGAGTCTTACACTTTAGTTGGCCTACAAGTTTCCACTTGTCAAGCCTTTAATGGGTGGTAATTAGAGCTTTCCAAGTGTTAAGCTACCAATGGAGAGGATCTTGACTTTTGAAATTAATTTCAATTGTCATTAAGTTAATTAAGAGGGAAAATTAAGAAGGAGTAGGCACTTGACACTTGGCTCCTCATTAAATGTGGTAGATGGGATATTTTTGGTTCATTGATGAGCTCTTCCTCCCCCCATTTTCTGGTTATTGTTCGGCCAAGTGAGAAAGGAAAGGGAAAAGAGAGAGTTCAAGGGAGAACCAAGGAGAAGGCATCAACTTTAAGCATACAAGTGAGATCTAAGGTAAGTTTTCGGTTCTAAGTTGTTCCTTGCCTTATTTGCTTGAGTTGTATGGTTGAAAATCCTAGTTTCTCTTCTCCTTTGATGCTGGTCGAAACATATATATGGTAGAGGAGGAAGTTTTATGGTTCAATCTTGCTAGAACACTTCAAACTATGGTAGATCCTAGTAGTTACAAGTGGTTGAAGGTTGGTTTTGAAGTGTTTTCCTTACCATGTTGCTTGAGTTTCATTTCGGCCAAGGCTAGATCTGGACCCTAGGATGAGTTTTTCAAAGTTTTGAGGCTTCCATTGTGTTCAAAATGGAAAATAGTGTAGGATAAACCTAAAGAACAAGTGTTGGAAGCCATAGAATCAAAGTTGTAATTTTTGAAAAGTGAACCATAGTGGTTCGGCCAAACTGAAACTGAAGGAAGGAAATTTATTTTGTTAAATCCAAGTGATATTTAGAATCTACATGAAAAATCATGTAGGCTTGAGTCAAGAAGTGATTTTTAGGGTTTATGGAAACTAACTCTAAAAATTCAAGAACAAAGATAGAAGCTTTAAGGGGGTTTAGGAGTTACTTGAATTATGTTATTGATTTTATAAGGAATGGTTGATGATTCTTGCTGCCATTTTTGTGGATTGCCATGTTAGGTTTTGGCATTTGTGGAAGCAAGAAAGGAGAACAAGAAAATCAAAGAGCGTTGGATTAAGGTAGTAAGATTTAATTGACCTTAATGTTGAAAGTTGCATTGATTGCTTTGCAATTTCATGTGCTATTATGTGGTTGAACTAAATGATGAGGATGATGATGATTGTGTAGCTATACTCCTTGCTTTATGTGCCTTGGCTATTGTATGTTAGAGTGCTACATGTATGAGGTAAAGTAGTTCCCTATTAATAGCAAAAGGTTGGAATGCTTGTAATTGATGCATGTTAATGTTTTGGTTGATTGATTTTGCTATTGGGATTTTCAAAAATCTCATCCCCCAAATATAATGTAACATTTTAGGGCCTGTAACTCGCAAGAGCAAGCTGCAGAATGGAGGCTAAATTATGGTGATACACCTGATTGAGCTCAAGTTATTATTATCTTTTTATTACGTTATCCATGATTTTGTAGTATTTTCTGGCCCTTTTTAATGATAATTGTGCTTAATTTAGATTAAGAGTCCTTACTTTAAGTTAGTGTCTTTTGAGGATAAAATTGTCATAATTGGTTATTAATTGTATTCAATTGATTTCTAGGACAATTGATACTTCAATTTGTTGCTTTTTATTGTAGGACACTAGAGATTGGAGCCAGAATTAAAGACTCAAGGCACAAGATGCAAAGAGGAGCCTCTGCCATAGTTCACCGCGGCACACTTCTTCCTTCGTCGCATTTCAGACCCGATCATTTCAGGAAAATCTGACCTACCCACCTCCAGGAACTGACCCATACACGTAAGGAAACCCTATTTTGGGTATGGGTGAGGTCAGACATAAGGAGAGAGCCACTAGTTACATTTTCTATCATCATCTCTTCTCATCTTTCCCACAGCTCCCACTTCCATTTTCCTGCACTTCTTCTTCATCCATTTTCATTTCCTTCATCTCCCTGTTATGGTTGAAGATTCACCTCTGGTTTGATTCCAAGGCTATGATGAGGCTTTTCCAACTCTTGAAGATGGTGGAGTAGCATGAGTTTTCAAGCTTAAAAGGGGAGTTTTAGTTTTAATCTTTAGTTTTTAGCTAGGCATTTATGATTTCCTAGGTTTAGGAGTTGTAAAGTCTTAGTTAGATGCTTTGATTAATTCTGTAATCATTGGTTAATGGTTAACATTTGTAATTTGGATTGATTGATGTTGAATTTTGTGCTTAAATATATGTAGTTGCATATATGCTTCTTTTAACTCTCATGATTCTCTCCTGTCTTGCATGGTTATGTTTGATACTGAGTCGATTGTGTGTTACATTGAGCCAATTGCATGATCATTCCAAATTTACACATTAGGGAAGCTAAACAAAGTTTTCATCAATGAGTTCATTAATGAAAGCTTTGGACTCATTGAGTTAATGAGGTTCTTATTAAGAAAACCTAATGGATTTTGAAACTCCCAATATTTAAGTGAACTATGATTGCCATCAAAACCATTTTCAAGATATTTCCTATCAATCATTTCCATTACATCATTATTATCTTAAAAACTCCAAAAATATAGTATCTTAGGTTTGTTTTCATTGCATTCAATTTTGGCACATTTCATTAAATGTTAAAAAACCCAAAACCCCTTTTCATTACTTTGCATGGCATTTAGTCTAACTTAGGTAATTAATTAAGGCTCCCAAGCGTGAAACGACCCGGGTTTGCATTATACTGCATAGCTTGGATTTATTTTTGAGTGAGAACCCTAAAGCGAACGACAAAAGGCTCTCATCAAGTGGCGCCGTTGCGGGGGCTAGCTAAGAAATTGGTTCTCTAGGTTAGCTTGTGCTAGTTGGTTGTCAATTGAAGTTTTGATCTTTTGGGTTGCATCTTAGGTAGTTTAGTTGCATATTTGTTCATAGTATAGGTTTTCATCTTGCATAGCATCAAAATTTTTGGAAATACAAACAAATATACTGATTTTCTTGATTTTCTGCATATCTCACGTTGCATCAGTGGAGTCCAGTATCTGATAAGCGTTGTGACACTTCGCCGCGGCCAACTATTTGAAAAACCGAAGGATTCTTCTCGGGATACTGTAACACCTTACATTTGTGACCTTATATTGTGCCAAGTTAAGATATTCAGAAGCGCAATTTAAGGTTACAGGGTTGAAAAACCTGAATTTGAAAATTTCTTTTCCCGCATTACTATTCACTGTAACCTTAAACTTGACATAACTTTGGAAAATCATAACTAATTCTAGAAAAATCGAAACAAGGTCGTTCCAAGTCTCACTCGAAGCTCTTAACATCATATATCAAGGAAAAATGACCTCAGGTTCCACTTTAATCAGAAACATATCCGATTTTAATTTCGAAAAGTACTGTTCATTTGGTCATTTTTCTATTTTCCAGGATTTTGCCAAACTTCAAAAAGGCATAACTTCTTGTACAGAGCTCCGATTGTGACGTTTTACCACTCATTTTAAAGGGAAAAATAAGATCTATTTGCATATCAAATTTCAGGGAAAATTCAACCATTTGACTAGGGTCTTCGTTGGTCAAAGTTTGGTCAAATCTAGACCATTCTTATCCCCCTTTTTCACTAATTCTAGCACCATTTCGTTTTTCACTATAAGTATATCATAATCACATATAAAGGTACTCTACCATTAATATACATCCAAAAAGGTTATCATGACATGTGTTCAAGATCAGAATATATTTACATGGCTTGAAAGAGAAAGGTTCAAAACCGTATAATACAATACATAACTCATAACTTCCTCAAACCATGATTATTTCTTTTCCCTTCTCCTTGGAAGTAGTGGCACCTAGAATATCATGTTATAGGAGGAATGAGATTTCATAGAAATCCCAGTAGCATTGAACATACAACCATCAAGTCAACATGCATAAGATGTCATGCTACATGTAGTAAAATAACATTGCTAGTCTTTATGCCATGCCATAACCATTCTGTATCCATGTCATCATATCATGGAGCATATAATCATTCTGGTCAAAACTCAAGCATGCAAGAGCCAAGGCATACATTGTAAGGATTTCACATCATCTGTACATAAACATTCTCATGGCACATAAACACACATAGCAGAAACATCAAATGCAGGTCAACAAAATAATTGCAAGTTCACGCTACCTCAGTTCCACGCTTAATGTTTCCTCCTTGTTTCCTTGCTTGAGATCCTCCTAGGTTTCCAGAAAATTGCCTATTAACCATACAATAAGGGTATGGTAAATTCCATATCCAGTATACAATTCTTCCTCTATATACTGCTACCCTTGTGCCTTTCAATTTATAATTTCTGTATACCTTTCCTAATCCTTTGACTTTGGTTTGACCAAGCCTTAATCCTCAGTTAAGGTCTTGGAATTCTTCCTTAATCCATGATTAATCATGCTTTCTTGGTTAATCACTAACCCTTAATCCTTAATCCAATATTTAATTAAGGTTCTCAAGTCACATAGTCATTAGTACAACATAATCTTCTAAGATTAAGTCACTAATCCCTTATGGATTAATCATTAATCATTCTCTAATCAACATGATTAACCATTAATCATTCCTTAATCAACATGATTAATCATAATTAATCATCCTTCAATTAGCATAACTAATCACTAATTACTAATTAATCAGGGTAGCTAACCTTAATTACTTACTAATCTTTAATCAAATAACATGATTAATCTTAGCTATCACTAAACCATAATTAATCAAGGTAATTAATCCTAATCTTCCTCAAATAAATAATTAACTAAAAATAATTAACACTTAGGGAGGTAAACATACCTTAATTAGCTCTTAATCGGCGATTAGAGATGTCTAACTTTGCTTTCTCCCTTTCTCTCTCTTCTTTCTTCCTTTCTCTCTCCTAGAACTCAAGAACACAACATTCCCTCACTAAACACCACTTGGCCGAATTGTTCATGGGAGGGGGTATTTATAGGCTTTGATTTTTCGAAATTCCAAAAATGCCCTTCGGGAAAAAGATGCGATCTCGACCGTCCATTTTTTTTCCACTTTACACATGGACAAATCCTAGGGCACACACCATAAGAAGTTGACACATGGATGGACACCTAATCACCATGTGATTTTCATGTGGAAATAAAATATTATTTTAATGTTTTGTCTCTTATTTCCCTTTATGCCCTTGAACAATTTAGAAAATTCCAACTTTGTCCTTCCCCCTTATTTTTGGTCGAAATATTACTCTAAATATTGGGAAAAAAATGACTCATCCAATATTCAGTGCAATCCACTAATTATTTGTGTATTTCGTCCGATTTTCCAACAATCCTGTCCAATTTACTGTCACAAAATTTTGATTTCAACACCTCATTAAATTCCCCTCATTCCAAGGGTATTCCATGATTTTTCTCAAGTTTTACCTCCCTCTATAATTTTCTAAATTTTATTCTGTCAAAAATCATCATTCTACCGATAATAATTTGGCAATAAATATTCTTTAAGCTAACCTCTGTACACCCAAAGGTGGGAAATAATTTTATAAATTAGGATAATATGTCACATAATTTATCCCTATTTTTCCTTGAATTTTTGAGGCCTCTATATATTTTAAATAATGGAAATTGGCTAATTTTCCTTAATTAACCAAAAATTCCAATATTTACAAATAATTCCCTGATAAATTATTTTTAATCCGATATTCATCTTCTAAGCCTCAAACATTATTCTGTACCTTCCTTTCTATTTTTCATGATTTTTTGGGAATTTTCAGGAATTTTGGACATAATTTCCAATACTGCCTTTTCTTGACTGATCTTTTCAAAAATGACCGTTATGTCCCTATCCTAATTTTTCCTCATAGCCTGGATCATCTACCAGTCTATTATACTACTTGACCTTAGTCAGTCACAAATCATGCATCAATTAGAATAAAATTATTAGGGTGTGACAGATACCTTCGCCGCGGCCAACTCCCTGCAATCAGATATCTGGTCGCCTCTGTCAACCTTCGCCGTGGCCAACCTCTTCCTTCGCCGCGGCCAACTCTTCTGGAAAATTTTGAAACTTACACTTTTTGCTTCTTTTTCTGTGCATACATACTCATACTCACCCATACACTTGTCTACTCACCCATACACTTGCATTCATCACATTGCATGCTTTTAGTTGACTTTGTGTGCTGCAAGTCAATTTTGTTTGCTCTTTCTCTTGTGACTGTTATCGTGCATGCCACGGAAAACAAAACTTGTGCCCTATAACCCTGAGATTGAGAGAAGACTCAGAGAGATAAGAAGAGAGAAAAGAATTGAGGGGACAAGTGAGTTGGTGATTGAGTAAGAAAATATTTCTGTGGAATCTAGCCTATCTAGTAGTGAGAGTGAGCCTACTGACCAAGAGATAATGGCTGAATTACCACAAAACCAACCTAATCCTAACCTGAATGCTAATCAAGTGAGGAATGGTGGTAATGGTGAACAAGAGAGAGTAGGAGAAAATAATGGAAACCCTAGGAGAAAAATAATTAGGGAAGCCACAACTTCTGATGTAAATTTTGATCCTTTTATTGCGGCTTGTCCAAATTTTGAAGTTAACTTTGAGATTAAAGGTTTATTGATTAACTCTCTTCCCAAATTTCATGGCTTGACAGGAGAAGACCCATACCTCCATCTACAATCTCTTTCCATGATTTGTTAGAGTATGAAGCCTATGGGAGCATCATTGGACCAAGTGCCATGGAAGGTTTTTCATCTATCTTTGGAAGGAAAAGCTAGGGAATGGTACATGAGCCTCCCAAGACATGTAGCTGATGCATACCACAGTTGGGGGAACTTAAGGAAGGCATTTCTGGAGAAATACTTTTCGGCTTCTCGTACTTCATCAATGAGGAAGGAGATTTATTCTGCCAAGCAAGACTATGACGAATCTCTCTATGATTACTGGAATAGATTTCAGGACCTACTTTCAAGATGCCCACATCACCAAATTCTGGACGAACAACTGGTGCAGTACTTCTATGATGGGTTGAAGAACCAAGAGAAGGGTATGTTGGATGCTGCATCGGGAGGATCTTTGATAGACTCCACTACTGAGGAGGCTTGGGATTTGATAAAGAAGATGGCCCTGAATCATCAACAATCTGGTGTGAGAGATACTAGAGGAGTGCATGAGGTGGGAGCTTCTTTGGTGCACAGTAGGAGAATGGACGCTTTGGAATCAAAAGTAGATTCTTTGGGAAGCAAAGTGACATCTTAATTGTCTTTGATCACTACTGAATTGAAGAATATGAGTGTGCATCGCCCATCCGCTCCTATGGACATTACAACGCCTAGTTGTGAAACATGTGGATCAGTCATGCATATTTCTAGCGTTTGTCCAGACCGCTATGAGGAAGTGTCTGCAGTCTTCCAAGGCCGTCCAAATCAAAAGTAGGACCCCTACTCCAACACTTACAATGAGAGATGGAAGGCAAACCCTCGATTGGGCTGGAGGAATGATGATAGTAGACCTCCAAAGAGCTGGTCCATCTTCAAACCAGTTCCAAAACCAATCTCAAGCCCTAACTGTCCCACCTAAGGATGAAACAAATCAACTCCTACAAAATATGATGGCCTTAATGAAGGAAGAAAGGGCTGCTAACGCTACTCAGTTCAACTCCTTAGCTTCACTAATTCAACAAGACTCATCCAAGAATAATGCTAGATTTAGTGCTTTGGAAAAGAGGATGGAGCAATGGGAGACTAAATCTGAGAACATTAACTCCTATGTAACTCAGTTGTCTAACAACATGAGTGAGCAACAAGCAAGGAGCAGTGGCGCAATCCCCTCCAACACTGTTATCAATCCTAAGGGCTTGAATGCTATTACCCTTAGGAGTGGGAAGCAAGTGAATTTTAGAGAAGAGGAGGATGAAGTTATAGATGAGGAAATCTTGTGTGATGAGCTGCCACAAGCACCTACAAAAGTGAAGCATTCTGAAAGCTCCAAGGAGAAGGGGCTAAAGCTGAAAGAAGCCTCAAAAGAACATGATGGCAAGGGGACAACTATGGTATCTGAGCCAAGCAATCATGGAGCCTCAAGCAAGGAAGGTAAGGAGGTAAACATCAATGAACTACCTTTCCTTAATGCTTATTTGAAAAGTGTGAAAATGGGTAAGGAGAGGCAAGATCATGAGTTGCTTGAGACATTTAGGAAAGTAGAAGTGAATATACCCTTGCTTGACCTGATTAAAAAGATTCCTAAGTATGCTAAGGTCTTAAAAGAATTATGCACTCAAAAGAGGAGATTTAAACCTAATGAAAGAGTCCAATTACCCTTTAATGTGTCTGTATTGTTTAAACCCCAAATTCCTGTAAAGTGTCAAGACCCTGGATCTTTCACTATCCCTTGCACCATAGGAAAGGTTACTATAGGGGGAGCCTTGTTAGATCTAGGTGCAGCCATTAATGTCATGCCTAAGTCCGTATACACCTCTCTAGGAGTCAAGACTCTTAAGTCTACTACTGTTGTGCTCCAACTTGCTGATAGGTCTATTAGGTATCCTGAGGGCATTATTGAAGACATTTTAGTCTAAGTTAAGGGATTGGTGTTTCTTGCTGATTTTTATGTGCTTGACATGTCTTCTGAACTTGTAAATGACACTACACTCATCCTTGGTCGACCTTTCTTAAGGACTGCTAATACCATGATTAGCATGAAAGAGGGCACCATAACTATGGAGGTGGGTGATAATAAAGTTTCTTTTAACATGTATGAAGCAATGAAACATCCTTATGAGGACTATTCACTTTTGGGGGTTAACATGATAGACATTGCTGTTGAGGATGCTTGTTCTGAAGTTGAATTGCAAAATGACTCTTTCTATTCTGATATTTACACTGATGAATCTATTGATGAGAATGAATCCATTTCTTCCTTTTCATCTCTTTACTCTACACCTTCTACTTGCTCATGTGGTGGTGATGTTACATGTCTTGATTGTACTATGGTTAATTGCATGCTTTCTATCCCACACACGTTTTCTATTTCCTCCCTTGACTCCAAAGTAGACTTTGATTCCTCTATTATCAGTGATGATTCCCTTGGGGAAAGGTTTCCTGTTGTTGTTTCAGATATGGAGGAAGAAGTCATGGAGAAGAATCCCTCTAAGGCAGTTGCTGTAGATCAACTAGAAGTTGGTTCAACGCTTGGAGAGGAAGTTAACTACAAGGTTGAGGAATTATCACCGGTTGAAGGAAAGGGGAGTAATCTGCTCTCTCTTGAAATTCATAAATTGATTCCTTCTATTGTGCAACCACCTACTCTTGATTTGAAACCTTTACCTCCTACTTTGAAATATGCTTTCCTTGAGTCTAATGAACAACTACCTGTTATAATTGCTAACTCATTGTTTGAGAGTGAGGAAGAGAGACTCTTATCTGTTTTGAGGGAGCATAGAAGGGTAATAGGTTGGACACTAGCAGATATACCTGGAATTAGTCCTGCTGTGTGCACACATAGAATTTTACTGAATGAGGAATCAAAACCAGTGAGACAACCCAAAAGAAGATTGAATCCTCTCATATTAGATGTAGTTAAGAAAGAAATTACTAAATTGTTGAGTGCTGGGATAATATATCCAATTTCTGATAGTGAGTGGGTCAATCCGGTGCATGTTGTGCCAAAGAAGAGTGGGGTAACAGTAGTAAGGAATGAAAAGGATGAGTTAATTCCGACAAGGGTTCAAAACTCATGGCGTGTGTGCATAGACTATAGGAGACTTAATGATGCAACACGTAAGGATCACTTTCCTATACCCTTCATTGACCAAATGTTGGAGAGACTAGCTGGTAAATCACATTACTGCTTTTTAGATGGCTTTTCTGGCTATTTTCAGGTACCCATAGCCCCCGAGGATCAGGATAAGACCACTTTCACATGCCCCTTTGGTACCTTTGCTTATCGAAGGATGCCATTTGGGTTATGTAACGCTCCAGGCACCTTTCAAAGGTGCATGATGGCGATTTTTAGTGACCTTTTAGAACACAATATGGAGGTCTTCATGGATGATTTTACGGTTTATGGGGAGAGCTTTGATCAGTGCCTAAATAGCCTAAGGCAAGCTCTAGAGAGATGCATAGCCAAAAATCTTGTTTTGAATTTTGAGAAATGTCATTTCATGGTGGGCAATGGCATAGTGTTAGGTCACCTCATCTCTAGTAAGGGGATTGAGGTTGATAAGGCTAAAATTGAAATTATATCATCTTTGCCTTACCCCACTTGTCTGAAAGACTTGAGATCTTTTCTTGGGCATGCAGGGTTTCATAGGCGCTTTATTAAAGATTTTAGTAAAGTTGCCTTGCCCCTTTCTACCCTACTTAAAAAGGATGTTGAATTTAATTTTGATGAAAAATGTAGACATGCCTTTGATACTATCAAGTCTATGCTTGTTTTACCTCCTATTTTGACTGCACCCAACTGGAATTTACATTTTGAACTCTCATGTGATGCTTCTAATTGTGCAGTGGGTGCTATGCTTGGCCAGAAGGAGGAGAAGCAATCTAGAGTTATAGCCTATGCCTCTAGAACACTTGACCCAGCTTAAGTCAACTATACCACCACCGAGAAAGAAATGTTTGCCTTTGTATTTGCTTTAGACAAGTTTAGACAATATCTAATTAATTCTTGAGTGGTTGTGTATACAGATCATGCAGCTGTCAGCTATTTGCTCAAAAAGCCACAATCCAAACCAAGATTGATTAGATGGGCTTTATTGCTTCAGGAGTTTGACATTGAGATTAAGGATAGACCCGAGGCAGTGAATCAAGTAGCCGATCACCTGAGTAGGCTACCGAAAGACACAAGGGGAGTAGACTCTTCTGACTTGACTTGTGATTCTTTTACCGATTCAGCTTTATGCTTTGTGGTTTCTATAGAGCCTTGGTATGCTAATATTGTCAATTATCTCATGTCTGGACTCACTCCTCCCTTTATGTCTAGATTTCAGGCATAAAAGCTTCGTAGTGAGTCAAAGTATTACATTTGGGATGTCCCTCATCTGTGGAGGATGTGCAGTGACCAAGTAATACGTAAGGGTGTGCCGGAGGAGGATTTTGAACCTATTATTTCAGCTTGCCATTCTATGGTTTGTGGTGGTCACTTTAGTGCAAGGAGGACATCTAGGAAGGTCTTAGATTCTGGATTTTATTGGCCCACCCTCTTTAAAGACTCTTTTACATTTTGTAGATCTTGTGACAAGTGTCAGCGATTTGGGGGGTTGGGAAAAAGACATGAGATGCCTCAACAGCCCCTTCTATTTTGTGAGATTTTTGAGGTTTGGGGAATTGACTTTATGGGACCCTTTCCTTCTTCTTGGTTTTGTATATATTTTATTAGCCGTAGATTATGTATCTAAGTGGATTGAAGCTATACCTTGCAGAAAAGATGATGCCCCAACTGTATATAGATTTCTTAAATCACACATTTTTTGTAGGTATGGGATCCCTAGGGCTATAGTGAGTGATCGGGGAACACACTTTTGCAATAGGATAGTCAATAGCCTACTGTCCAAATTTGGTGTCACTCATAAAATCTCTACTGCCTATCACCCCCAAACCAATGGCCAAGCTGAAATATCTAATAGGGAAGTGAAGCATATTCTGGAAAAAATGGTTAAGCCATCCAAGAAGGACTGGAGCTCCCGTTTAGAAGAAGCATTATGGCTTACCAGACTGCTTACAAATCGCCCATTGGCATGTCTCCCTACCGCTTAGTATATAGAAAGCCATGTCACTTGCCAGTGGAGCTGGAACACATAGCATATTGGGCCGTCAAGCAGTGCAACATGAATATAGAGTCCTCTGGCATGGAAAGGGAGCTGCAATTGCAAGAGCTAGAGGAGATTAGACTTGAAGCTTATGAGAACTCCAGACTCTACAAGGAGAAGACCAAATTTGTGCATGATCGAGGTATCTTGAGAAAGGAATTCAAGGAAGGCGATAGAGTGCTGTTGTATAAGGCTCAATTTACCTTCAAGCAAGGAAAATTCAACACCAGATGGGATGGGCCATACACAGTCACTAAAGTGCACAATTTCAGTATGGTGGAGCTACTGCACGAGGAGATCGGGGCCAGATTCAAAGTTAATGGCCATCTACTGAAGCTCTACCATGAGAACCAAAAGCCTCCTTAACTCCCTAGTCGTTTCTTTCCTTCACTCATTTACATGCTTTTGCTTAATTATTGATCTTGCTATGTTTTGTGCATTGTATGTTGAATGAGTGTGGGGGAGAAACCCTTTTCAGTAGGAAAGTAGTGTAGTTGTTGTTTGAATTCAATAAGACCCCCTGGAAGTTTTGGACTCTATCCTATCTTATTTTGTGCTTGATGATTTAGTGCTTGTAATGAATTATATGATTCAGATTGATTGAGAAAGTTTGTCTGTGGTATACTGCTTAATCATGGACTTATTGAGCACCTTCTGATCTCTTTTGATGCACTTTAAAGTTTTTGAAGTATCCAGCTTCATCTGTTGTTTGGTGTTGTGTTTCTCTGATGTTTGAGTGTTTTATGTATTGTTCTGTGCTCTCTGTGACACTTCGCCGCGGCAAACCCTAGCCTTCACCGCGGCGAAGTGGTTCTATTTCTCTTGTGTTGCTCTCGGTGATATTTCGCCGCTGCAAACTATAGCCTTCGCCACGGCGAAGGTCGCTAGCCTCTGTGTGTTGCTCTCGGGAAGGTTTGGCCGCGGCGAACGTTCACCTTCGCCGTGGCGAAACTCTTCTTTTCTCCCTTTATTTTCGCCTCGGGCATGGTTCGCCGAGGCGAACCTATTCTTCGCCACGGCAAACCCGCTGTTTCTGCGCTGGACAGTTTTGTTTTTTCCATGTTTTTCGCGTGAATTTCCCTTTTTGGCCCCCATTCTGACTCACCCACTCTTTTCCCTAAACCCATTTCAATCTTTTCCCCTACCCATTCCATTAAACCCCCCTTTAACCTATTCAATTCTACCCACCGTCGACCCCCCTCTCTTCTTTGAAGCCAGTCCCTCTTCGACTTCTCCCTTTCCTCATCCATTCGAACCGATCCCTCTCCCTTCCATTTAACTCGTCGGCCCCTCCCTCTCCTTATCCCTCTTAGTTGCCTTCCCCCTCTCCTTAATTCTGAAGCTTTTGATCCTCTAAAAACCTATGAATCATTATATAACCATTTGCTACTATCTAAGTTGTAATTTTGGTTTTTTTTCTGGGTTCTTTGGTTGAGGTTGTTTGTTCTTCTGTGTTAGTGTTTTATTGTTTGTTGTGCTTGCAGACAATGCCTCGCACCAAACGCCCTGAAACCTTTTCCCACGTCTGACTCTGACTCAGGGAAGACTCTTCTTATGACAACCTCTATAAGTTAGTAGACCAGCGCCCCCTCCTTAAGGAGAGACCCTTTCCGCTTGACCCACCAGACAACCCCTTTGTCCAAAAACTCCGGGAATCCCAATTGACCAAATTGGTTCGCCCACGAGAAATGGGCAATGATGCCTTTGTCACCACTTTTACTTTACACCTACGCCTGCCTTAATGGCATGTTATCCATCGTGTTTCGTGACCAGCGTGTGAATTACTCCTTCACCATAGATAACATATCCCGTCGCCACTACTACTACTACTGGCACTGACGTGTCTTACTTCCACTATTCGCATCTACTATTCGCATTAGATAATTGCCCTTTTGGTGAAATTGTCCAGACCCTGTGCCGGGATGGTACCACTTGACATTGTCCCCGCAATGCTGAGCTTTACTTGAAACGCTCTGATTTCCGGCCTGAGGCGAGGCCGTGGTTGCACTTGGTTTGCAACAACATCTTGCCCACTTCCCATCTCTAGAACCTTCCTAAACGCCAAGCCCTTTACGTTTATCTCCTCATGACCGGAAAAAACTTTCGATGTAGCTGAAACTATCCAATCAGCCCTCTACGATTCCGTCAACACCCAAAAACTCACCAATAGCATCATTTTTCCCCACCTTATCACTGACATTTTCCGCGCGCGTGCGGGGTACCTGAATTTGATAATGACAGCTATTTGGAACCTGCACCCCCCTCTTCCGGTATGAGCGCCTCAAACAGCCTACTATTGGACCCCACCCTCCTATCCATCCGGTTTATGGTGTTAGTGCAGACCAGGCAGCTGCTGAGCCAGCCGAGGAAGGCCAAGATGCTCCTGAGCCTTCCCAACCAGTCACCTTAGACGCACTTGCGGATGACATTGACGAGCTGTCCGAGGATGTTCACCAGTTACGCATTACACTACTACGGGAGATAAGCGTAAAAACCGTGATGCATTGTATGAGCAAGATCGTCGCTACGCTCCGTACGCACCGCCGCCGTATTGATGCCTTGATCGCGGACCGGTTGAACTTTGCCTTACCAGTTGAGGAGGAGGAGCCACAGAGCAGTATAGGTATGGACGGAGCAGGCACATCGGGTACACGACCGTCAGGGTCTGGGGCAGATGATCCTGGGCAGCAGATTTAGTTTTTAGTCTCTGTGTTTCTGTTGTTTTCTCTTGTTTCGTTTGTTCTGTTGTTCTGTTGTTCTGAGGCTGAATATTTCTTAACCTTTATTGTGCTCTGTTAGTTTTGAACTTGTTTAGATGGATGCTTTCTCATTGGTTTGTTATGATCTTTGCTTTATTTTCACCCCTGCACTTCATTTCTGGTATTTGCTGTCATTGATTCACATTGTTCACATTGAGGACAATGTTGTGTTTAAGTGTGTGGGAGGGACCTATTGTGGATTTTAGCAAATAATTCTCATACATCCATGCATCTATGTGATTTTGAGGTGTTTTTGAATGGATAAATTGGTTGAATTGTGAATATTTTGAACATGGTTTACTGAAGAGTTGAAATTGCACAGGATTTTGCTTTCTGCCACCCTTCGCCACGGCAAACATTTGCCTTCGCCGCAGCGAAGCCCCTTTTATCGCGGTTAATATAGCTCTAGGGGGCCTTTCTCCAAATTTGGCTCTCTGTGAGCCTTTGCCGCGGCGACCTCCATTCTTTGCCGCGGCGACCCCCTAAAAAAAATGTTTTTAATTAATAAATCTTTGCAATTTCAGCTGGTCTTCAGAAATTTTTCCTGGCTTAGATTCTTTATGCTCCTGCATCCCTTTTAAAATTGATAGAAAGTTCAAAGTCTACTTGTGCTTTTAGAAAACTTCCCATGCTTTTAAATGAGGCTTGAACTTGGGCTAGTTATTCTCATGTTTTTGACAGATAGTAAATGATGATATGCTTTGAAATTATGACTATGTGGTTGTTAACCCTTGAGATTGATTAATTGAGATTTTAGCCTTGTTGGAAGGATTTTTGGGCCTAAAAAGTTATTAAATTGAGTGAATCTGCTTATTTCATATTTCTCTAGAACTTGTTTTAATTCTTAATCGAAGCTTAGTGAATCAATTTTTGTAAAAATGATAAAGGCATTCAATTTCAAATCCTCGTTCCCCAAACACAAACCCAATCATTTTACTGTTGCAAACCCCTTTGGACCTTCATCTTGAGTACATGCATGCAATTTTTTGTAAAAAAAAAAAAGTAGAAGAAGAAAAGAGATACTTATAAATAAAAAAAGAAAGAAAAGAAAGAAAGCAAAGAAAAGAAAGGATAAAGATATAAAAATTATAAAATAAAAACTAAGTAGCTTCCCTTGTTTTTATTTAGATTAATTCTGTTTTAATAATTTGTATGCTTGTACTCATTTCCATTTTCATTCTCATTCCATTCATTTCGATTGGCCTTCATTCCCAATTCTAACCCCTAAAAGTCCTCTTGATTTGCAAAGTTGTTTCCCGTGGTAGAGAGGTAGAATTATTACAAGCCTATGGTAGAAATTGGATTGAGTAGATTTAGAGTGAAATAATCCCAAAACAAGTGAGTTTAGAGCGAAACACTTATCCGTGAGATAGATCTCTTTTGATCAATCTTTTGAGTTAATTGTCCAATTGTGTTCCTTTTCCTAGCATATCCTTGTTTTACTAATGTCAAACCCTGTGAGAGTTTCTTACTAATCTTCTGCTTTCATCTTTAAGCATGGTAGTGTTTCTCTTTGTGCTAGTATCTCTTTGAATTATTCTTGAGCTTTGTCCAGGAGTACAAAGGTCTAAGTGTGGGGGAATTTGATTGAGCTCAAGTTATTATTATCTTTTCATTACATTGTCCATGATTTTATGGTATTTTCTGGCCCTTTTTAATGATAATGGTGCTTAATTTAGATTAAGAGTCCTTACTTTAAGTTAGTGTCTTTTTAAGGATAAAATTGTCATAATTGGTTATTAATTGTATTCAATTAATTTCTAGGACAATTGATACTTCAATTTGTTGCTTTTTATTGTAGGACACTAGAGATTGGGGCCAGAATTAAAGACTCAAGGCACAAGATGCAAAGAGGAGCCTCTGCCATAGTTCGCCGCAGCACACTTCTTCCTTCACCGCGGTGAACGTCGCCCATCAAAGGAAAGCTCTCTGCCATGGTTCGCTGCGGTGAACCCCTCGTATCAGTAAATTTTAGACCCGACCATTTCGGGAAAATCTGACCTACCCACCTCCAGGAACCGACCCATACACGTAATTTTAGGGTTAGAAACCCTAATTTTGGTATGGGTGAGGTCAAACATAAGGAGAGAGCCACCACTTACGTTTTCTATCATCATCTCTTCTCATCTTTCCCACAGAACCCTAATCCTCCATCTCCATCTCCTTCACCTTCCATTTTCCTGCACTTCTTCTTCATCCATTTTCATTTCCTTCATCTCCTTACTGTTATGGCTGAAGATTCACCTCTGGTTGGAGCTGATTCTAAGGCTATGATGAGCTAAGCTTTTCCAACTCTTGAAGATGGTGGAGTAGCATGAGTTTCCAGGCTTCAAAGGGGAGTTTTAGTTTTAATCTTTAGTTTTTAGCTAGGCATTTATGATTTCCTAGGTTTAGGAGTTGTAAAGTCTTAGTTAGATGCTTTGATTAATTCTGTAATCATTGGTTAATGGTTAACATTTGTAATTTGGATTGATTGATGTTGAATTTTGTGCTTAAATATATGTAGTTGCATATATGCTTCTTTTAACTCTCATGATTCTCTCCTGTCTTGCATGGTTATGTTTGATACTGAGTTGATTGTGTGTTATATTGAGCCAATTGCATGATCATTCCAAATTTACACATTAGGGAAGCTAAACAAAGTTTTCATTAATGAGTTCATTAATGAAAGCTTTGGACTCATTGAGTTAATGAGGTTCTTATTAAGAAAACCTAATGGATTTTGAAACTCCCAATATTTAAGTGAACAATGATTGCCATCAAAACCATTTTCAAGAGATTTCCTATCAATCATTTCTATTACATCATTATTATCTTAAAAACTCTAAAAATATAGTATCTTAGGTTTGTTTTCATTGCATTCAATTTTGGCACATTTCATTAAATGTTAGAAACCCAAAAACCCCTTTTCATTACTTCGCATAGCATTTAGTCTAACTTAGGTAATTAATTAAGGCTCCCAAGCGTGAAACGACTCAAGTTTGCATTATACTGCATAGCTTGGATTTATTTTTGAGTGAGAACCCCAAAGCGAATGACAAAAAGGCTCTCGTCAACACCATAAAAATTTGTGGACATTTGGTTATGTATAATTATCAAGGGTTGGTGCTGTAACCCCTAAGCAGGACGTTAGTTTAGAGCCACGTTTTATTTAGTTACCGAACGAATTTATGCACGATATTTGGCATGGTTAGAGTTGACGTCTTGGGGCTTCAAATTGATAGGAAGCACGTTAAAAATGGCCAAGTATACGAATTTAAATGATTTTTCAAAGTTAAAGGTCAGAATCTGGGAAAAAGGGTTTTTGGCAAATGGACAGTTTTGTATTTCACAAAAACCTGACGCTTTCTCATAAGGAATTGGATCATGAGATTATTTTTTCTTGAAAGGGGACTTAAATATCTTTAAATAGAATTTTGAATCACCCCTTTTGGATTTTTGTGGGATAAGTTATGAATTTTTAAAGTTGGGCCAGAAAAACTGGATTTTTACCTGATGAACAGTAAAAATCCGAAATTTAGTGTTTTTAAGGTGAAAATTAAGCCCAAGACCATCCAATGTGGTCTAAAGTGGTTTTAAATGAAACCTAAGTGGATAAAATAGTAAGGTGTGACATTTTTGGTATCAGAGCGGAGGTTCTGGCATAGGATAGAATGCTCTGGTGTTGACATTTTTGGTATCAGAGCGGAGGTTCTGGCATAGGATAGAATGCTCTGCTTAGTTAATATGTCAGTTAAAAGGAAAATTGACATATTCTTGAAGAAGAATACTACTGTCTAAATTATTAGATGGTTGGTTAGTATAATGTAGGGTGGAGTAGAATGGCTTGTTGTGACCACAACAGTGATTCAGAGGGTTCAATTAACCAGAGGAGACCAGGAGAACCTTTCCCTCAATGGTTCGATAAGGATAAGGACTATAGTCTTGTAGCAGATTTCTACTATGATACCTTATAGGAGAGTAACCCTCCACCTGACATAGCCACCGTTGCTTCCAATGATCCTCAGAGGATTGAGGTCATTGAAATATCTGATGATGATGGAGCTGGGCCTAGTGAAGCCAAGCTACTCCTAATTATGAAAGAATTTCACACCATAGAGGACCTAGCCTGGGATTTTAGGGAGAGGGGCTGGTACATTAAGCTTGATGAGAATCAGAATGCCCATGTGTACCTAAGATATCTAGAGGATATGCGAAAGCTCTACCATTATGTGACTAGGGAAGATGCTACCCTAGAGATGATGGACTGGATATCAGCATTGCTTAGAGTACTCCCTCAGACCCAGCTTTGGAAAAATGGTGTGAGAGACATTTGTAGTTGCATGAATAGTGCTAGCTTCCACGATCTCATTGATGCCCTCGAGATCTTTGTAAGGAATACATTTCCTTGAGTAGATACAGAAGACTGAATCCTAATGACGATGGATGTGCTCCTGTTTATACCCTGATGGAAGAATGAGTTTTGTCATTTGTACCTGACATTGGGATCCGATGTTGAGTAATAGACCCAGAGCATTGAGAGTTTCACTATTTCCTATTTTGGGTAGTCAATTGGACTTTTGTAGCACTGATATAGGACTTGTATTGCTACAGCTAACCGTAACAGGTTAGTCTGGCATGCTTGATTGCTATATATGTTCCTAAGATGGCTATATATGTTAAATTATATTGCTATGACTGATGACTGATACTTGATTGACGTATTATGAATGCATATGTTGCTAAATGAAATCCAAGTATGTTGTTTATTTTCTTGTTCCTCAGATATGTTATCTGTTTAGTTAGCGTATTGGTTAGAAACGATAAAACGCTTTGCCAGAGAGACCCTTAGAACGCGATGGAAAGGTCCATCATAATCCAATACGATTAATTTTGGAATGCTTAGAACCGCAATAAAAGGCTATTAAAGGGTTAAGGGTGGCACAAGCTAGCCAGGAACAAGAAAGAAACACTGTAATAGTAGCAACAGTAACAGTGGCAGTGGCTAACCTCGATCGGAGGCAGCTAGAGGAAGAAAGCTCAGTAGCGCAAGCCACAGAACGATTGCCCAGGTTGGCAATATCAGCGGCAGACCCCGATAGCACCCAGCAGTGGATGACTCGCTTTTGCAAGCAAAATCCGCCATCCTTCAATGGAATGATTGACATCCGAGCAGCAGAGGACTAGATCATGAGTTTCAAAAGTTCTAAACTGTCTGACTACGCGGAAAGCCCAAAGGGCAATTTACAAGCTAGAGAAAGATACCGACCACTAGTGGAAGAATATCAAGATTCTTCCAGATGCTCAAAACACGAGAGCGACATGGGAAGTGTTCCTAGAGCAATTCCATGAGAAATAAGTTTCAAGGTCAGCCAGGGACGGAAAGGAAGCAGGATTCCTAACCCTGAAGTAGAGGAATAACGAGTCAGCTGATAAGTACTTAGCTAAGTTTGGACTTTTTTTCCACTACTTTAGTTACTGGCGTTACCGAGATGATGAAAGGTAGATGACCAAAAGATGGTCAGAGGACAAAAGCAGTCCTTAAGGAAGACATTTGCTCCCAGGTAGTTTGAGTACCTCGACAATGCAGTTGAGGCCTGCGGGATTATAGAGAACAGTTTGAACAATCAATTGATGATTGAACCTACTCCCAAGTTAGAGAAGGGAGATCAGGGTAGTACCTCTTCTGATGTGAATGGGAAAAGGAAGAGTTATGGGACAACCGAAAGAGTAAGAAAGGAGGTAAGCCCTCAAATGGCAAGGAATGCCCAATTGCGGGAAGAGTCATGGTGATGGAACATATAGGGTTGAGCAAAATGTTTACTGCACTTGCAACAAGTCCAGACACTTCTCGAGAGAATGTCCACAGAGTATAGAGAAGCCAAGGTTACGCACCTAAGGACGAGTACTTGCTATCACAAGGAAAGAAGCCTGAAAGTTTTCGGAAATGATCCAAGGAACAATCATTATTATGAACTTCCCAGTGATTGCAATGATACATTAGGGTGCTAATCATTTTCTTCTCTCATATGATTGTTGTAAAGAACTTGATTTGGCTATGAATATGTTGCTGTATGATATATATATATATGTCCATACCAACATATAATAGGACAATCACATCTGATGTGTGCTTAAACTGTATAATTGGTTATGAGCATCGTTATATTGCCTTAAACTTGATGTGTAGGCCTTCTATGAAGCTGATCTGGTGACGGGATTAAATTGGTTGTTATCCCATAATGGAAAGGACAAAACCCTGATCCTACCTTCAAGAGAAATGGAGTTAAATCCGGAAGTTAAGTTAAACTTTGTAATGGATGCCTAGACTGGCAATAGTACAATAAATGAAGCTACCCAAGACTAACAAAGATTAAGAGAAAAGCGGTTTTTGTCATGACAAACTAAGGAATTAGCGGCGATGGACGAATACAGAGTGATTATCAAAGAAGGTGGTAACTTCTATCGCTGCAAGCAAGGGTTCTGGTCATAACCGATGAACACAATAAATTTCAGATATTGAGGTGGTATCTCAACGAGACACAATGATTCTCAGAGTTTGCAAGAGTGAGATTAGTAGAAGTTAGAAAGAGAGAGGTAGCCACCAATTAGATTTATCAGATTCCCCCTCAAGAGGAAGAGTAATGATGAGGAGTTGAATGAGACAGTTAGGGTTGAGTCTTTACAACATTAAGAAGGTGTGAGTGGCAACCTAAGCTAGAAAAATTCTTATAGCTTCGTTAGGGCTAGGGCCCCATGATAGAATAGCTATCTCAAGTTCTAGAAGAAATGAATAGGAACTTGGAGATAGTGAAGTTAAGATGGAGAGCCCTAGTGAAATGTCTTAAGGATAAAAAAGAAGAGGACGAGACGAATGGCTATGCAGGGAACTAGCTTAGAGGTTGACATGCTCCCCTTAATGTTAAGAGATACTCAGTCGCTTGGGGTTTAGGTTAAGAGGCACCCTTTTCAAGGGATAAGTTCTTGGCCGGGAATCTTCCTAGAGAGAATGGGAATTGGTCCTCCAAGTTAGAATTGATGTTGCTCAAGATGGAGCAAAATGCCCTATCTGAGAGGGAAAAGGGAAGCAGCTGAGGCAAGGCAAGTGGAGTTGACCTTACCTAATGGAAGTATGACTAGCCAAGAATGAAGCTAGGCTTAGATGTACCTGAGCTTAGCAGAGTACTAGAGTAAGCAGAAAGGAAAAGAACCTCAAAAGTCCTCTCCCTATGACTTCTAGAAGCAGCTGTGAACAGAAAAGAGGCTCTCTCTTGTAGGGATAAGATGTCCGGTTGGCATATTACAGACATAGCAACCAGTAAGAGCTTACACTCCTTGCATTAAAATGCCAGACATTATGCATGCTAGAGTATGCTCGTACTAAAAAGCAAAGTAGAGGAAAGAGAAGTTGCATAAGTCCTCTTTCTGTACCGTTCTAAAGTAGTAAGAGATGGTAAAAGCAGCTGGAGGAGTAAGAGAACTCCTAGGACAAATTGGCTTAGGCACCTAAAGAGATGAATAGGCGGCCTAGGGAATTGACAGGAGGCTTAAGAAAATGGTATGGTTCTTGGAACAAGTTTTGGGGAATTATTGGTATGGTGACCAACTGAGTGGAGATGACTTCACTTAGTCCTATGGTCTAAGTCTCCCAGAGATTGGTACCTATTTGGGAAGATGAGGACCAGGGATGAGTTGAGGATGTGGAAACCTCCTTCGGTTGTAAACCAGTACTGAGAGAGTACCCATAACCTCCTTCTAGATAACCTTATCATTGATTAGGCTGGATTCAATTTCCTTCTGACTAGCAGAGGAAAGCTAAAGTTAGAGGAGTTAGAGCCATAAGACCTGGAAAAGAGACATTCAGGCTAGCTCTAGATACAGGAAGAACTCCATATGACATAGAAGCAAACTGAGTATTGACGGGCAAATCCTTAAGATGAGGCAAGAGACAAGAATGTAAGGGGAAAAGACCCAGCTAAAGATAAATCAGGAAAAGGGGTCTAAGACAGTAAAGTACCAGGGTTAAGCAAATCAGAATCAGTGCCTCAATTTTCCATGAGCACTGTTTAGTTAAGTATTTTAGGGAAGAGTAGCCCAAGGAAGGGTGACCCTGGGAAAAATGTGAGAAAGGGCAAAAGCCAGAAATATTAGCCATTTTAGCAAGAATGCACTAAGTTTAGCAGATAATGGAAGATGAGAGTTAAGGAAGCTGTTAGGCTATCGAATAGCCTAAGCAGTATGGTTTCAGACTAAGACTTGATATTTACTTGAAGTTTTGGAGGTCCTTATGAAAGAAATAGACATTACTCTCAACTTCAGTATAGCCTACCATCCTGAGATGGATGGGCAGACACAGAGAATGATATGAATGTTAGAAGATATACTACACACGCACGTGTACTTAATTTCGGTAGTAACTAGGGTATGT
Source organism: Neltuma alba (assembly GCF_004799145.2). Taxonomy (NCBI): domain Eukaryota; kingdom Viridiplantae; phylum Streptophyta; class Magnoliopsida; order Fabales; family Fabaceae; genus Neltuma; species Neltuma alba. The sequence goes on along the minus strand of NW_021635416.1, from coordinate 272,110 downwards.
ACTTACCGTTAGTTGAATTCGTTTAAGATGACAGTTTTCATATAAGTATTTGAATGGTGCCATATGAAGCACTCTATGGGAGGAAGTATAGATCCCCCTTGTGCTAGATAGAGTTTAATGAAAGAAGTAAGTATAGTCCTAATATAGTAGATCAGACTTCCCAGTAGACCAAAGTTATTTAGCAAAGACTTCTAACGGCTCAAAGTAGACAAAAGAGCTACTCAGATATTAAAGGAGACCGTTAAAGATTGAGGTTGGTGATTAAAGTGTAACTAACAACGGAAGTCGGTCGATCCCTAAAGCTTGAGAAGTTAAGTTCAAACTACGATAGACTGTTTCAAATTTTGTCCAAAACTGGACCAGTAGGTTATACGTGACTATTCCCCAAACTGTAAGTCAAATTTATGATGTCTTCTATAACTCCTAATGAAAGAAGTACCATTTAGACCCGACACATGTCATAAACTATGATGACATTGTGCTCTAAGACAACCCGTCTTTGAGATCAGACTAAAGCAAATCATTGATAAGAAAGTTGAACAGTTAAGAAACAGGCAGTTTCCATTAGTTGAGGTTGTCTGAAAAGGTCTTACACTAGAACTATGAGGGAGATAGAGACTAAGACAGAGGAAAAGTATTCTGAACTTTTCCAATAAGATACACTTTAAATTTCGAGGACGAAATTTATTTTAGAGGGAGAGAAATGTCACATCCAGAAATATGGCATTTAGGAATAGGGATATTCCCAAATAATTAATGGTCAAAAATGACAAAGAGAAATAGAAGAATTTTGGTGGAAAATAATTATTATAATTTTCCAAGCCAATTATGAAAAGTTTGACTAATTAAGGAAAAATTGGTCAAGGATAATTATGCAAAAATATTTTCAAGCCTTAGAAAATTAAGAAAAAATAAGGAAAAGGTTCCTTGAGAATTATATGGGATTATAAAATTGGTTTTATGACCAACTTGCCCCTAGAGAAATTACAAAGGAATTTAAGGTCAATTTAAGCTAGTTTAAGGTCTTTATTTGGAAAATTCCAAATAAATATTTTTTAAGAAGAATAAAGTCCCAAGAAAATTCCTATGATATCCCAAGGAATTATAAGGGATTATCGAATTAAAATAAGACCCTCAAGTATCCAAGATTTTTCCCAATTCCTCAGAAAAGTGGAAAAATCACTAAAGAGAAGGAAATTAGTTTTCCATTTTATTTAATTATTGGAAAATTTAAATTGAGATGAAGAGGGAAATTTGAGAAGATAAAAATGAGGAGAATAATTTATGGATCTGACAAAAAATAATTACAGAGGCCGGAGCACTGTAATTATAGAAAAGAAATTAAACCCGGAGTAAAAGTGCACCGATAAAGTGTTAATCGGAGTCTTGCACTTTAGTTGGCCTACAAGTTGCCACTTGTCAAGCCTTTAATGGGTGGTATTTAGAGCTTTCCAAGTGTCAAGCTACCAATAGAGAGGATCTTGACTTTTGAAATTAATTTCAATTGTCATTAAGTTAATTAAGAGGGAAAATTAAGAAAGAGTAGGCACTTGACACTTGGCTCCTCATTAAATGTGGTAGATGAGATATTTTTGGTTCATTGATGAGCTCCTCCTCCCCCCATTTTCTGGTTATTGGTTCGGCCAAGTGAGAAAGGAAAGGGAAAAGAGAGAGCTCAAGGGAGAACCAAAGAGAAGGCATCAATTTTAAGCATACAAGTGAGATCTAAGGTAAGTTTTCAGTTCTAAGTTGTTCCTTGCCTTATTTGCTTGAGTTGTATGGTTGAAAATCCTAGTTTCTCTTCTCCTTTGATGCTGGCCGAAACATATATATGGTAGAGGAGGAAGTTTTATGGTTCAATCTTGCTAGAACACTTCAAACTATGGTAGATCCAAGTGGTTACAAGTGGTTGTAGGTTGGTTTTGAAGTGTTTTCCTTGCCATGTTGCTTGAGTTTCATTTCAGCCAAGGCTAGATCTGGACCCTAGGATGAGTTTTTCAAAGTTTTGAGGCTTTCATTGTGCTCAAAATGGAAAATAGTGTAGGATAAACCTAAAGAACAAGTGTTGGAAGCCATAGAATCAAAGTTGTAATTTTTAGAAAGTGAACCATAGTGGTTCGGCCAAACTGAAACTGAAGGAAGGAAATTTATTTTGTTAAATCCAAGTAGATATTTAGAATCTACATGAAAAATCATGTAGGCTTGAGTCAAGAAGTGATTTTTAGGGTTTATGGAAACCAACTCTAAAAATTCAAGAACAAAGATAGAAGCTTTAAGGGGGTTTAAGAGTTACTTGAATTACGTTATTGATTTTATAAGGAATGGTTGATGATTCTTGCTGCCATTTTTGTGGATTGCCATGTTAGGGTTTGGCATTTGTGGAAGCAAAAAAGGAGAACAAGAAAATCAAAGAGCATTGGATTAAGGTAGTAAGATTTAATTGACCTTAATGTTGAATGTTGCATTGATTGCTTTGCAATTTCATGTGCTATTATGTGGTTGAACTAAATGATGAGGATGATGATGATTGTGTAGCTATACTCCTTGCTTTATGTGCCTTGGCTATTGCATGTTAGAGTGCTACATGTATGAAGTAAAGTAGTTCCCTATTAATAGCAAAAGGTTGGAATGCTTGTAATTGATGCATGTTAATGTTTTGGTTGATTGATCTTGCTACTAGGATTTTCAAAATCTCATCTCATCCCCCAAATATAATGTAACATTTTAGGGCCTATAACTTGCAAGAGCAAGCTGCAGAATGGAGGCTAAATTATGGTGATACACCATAAAAATTCGTGGACATTTGGTTATGTATAATTATCAAGGGTTGGTGCTGTAACCCCTAAGCAGGACGTTAGTTTAGAGCCGCGTTTTATTTAGTTACTGAATGAGTTTCTGCACGAGATTTGGTATGGTTAGATTTGACATCTTGAGCTTCAAATTGATAGGCATCACGTTAAAAATGGCCAAGTATACGAATTTTAATGATTTTTCAAAGTTAAAGGTGAGAATCTGGAAAAAAGGGTTTTTGGCAAATGGACAGTTTTGCATTTCACAAAAACTTGACACTTTCTCATAAGGAATTGGATCATGAGATTATTTTTCCTTAAAAGGGGACTTAAATATCTTTAAATATAATTTTGAATCACCCCTTTTGGATTTTTGTGGGATAAGTTATGAATTTTTAAAGTTGGGCCAGAAAAACTTGATTTTTACCTGATGAATAGTAAAAATCCAAAATTTAGCGTTTTTAAGGTGAAAATTGAGCCCAAGACCATCCAATGTGGTCTAAAGTGGTTTTAAATGAAACCTAAGTCGATATAATAGTAAGGTGTGACAGTTATCCTTGCTGATTTTTATGTCTTGGATATGCCTAATGAATAAGGTGGGGATGGGACCTTAGGTTTAGGTAGACCCTTTTTAAGAACTGCTAATACTAATATTGACATGCAAAAGGGGTCTATCACTGTGTCTGTTGGGGATAAATTTGCTTATTTCAATATGTATGAACAAATGAAACAACTGCATGTAGATTTCTCGATGTGTGATATTAATTTGTTAATGGGTTGTTCATTGATGAGCTTCATAATGTTAATAAAATGCATGTTTCATCCCCTACTCCCGACTCTGCTTCCCCCTTCCTCTCTAATGGTAGTGACGTGGGCTGTTCTACTATTCATCAGTTAGATTACACCTTTTCCACCCCATCTGGTTCTACTATTGCTAATAGTACACTTGGGAAGTCTTCTACTAACCCCTTTGAGCCCAGAAAGGCTTTGTTTCTGATGTTAATGCAGGTGGTAGTAGAGTTGTGTAACATCCAAAGTTTTAGGCCTAGAAGTACCAGTAATAGCCTGAATTAGATAGGCTATCAGACCCCTTTTTAGCAGAAGTCCCAAAGATGAGAAAGAAAGTCAAAGTAGTTTCAGGGACTAAACTGCAAAGTAAAAGTTTTAAGGGGCTAAAGTGTAATAAAGTTAGAGGCTCCAGTAAAGTCTCGAAGGCCCAGAGAGAGAAAAGAGACTAGATATAGGCCAAAGGTTGAGTTAGAAGCCTCAAAGAGAGGATTATATAAAGTTAAGTCCAACTAGGGACTAAACTGTAAATTCTGAAAGTTATAACCAACAGGGGTAAAAATGGAAGAGTACGCAGAGAATTCCAAAAAAATCCTAGAAAATGGGAAATAATATTCTAAGGCTCTTCTATGAAGAGAAAAGATGAAAATGCCCCTGAGGCAGCTTCAACGGAATTTATGAGGTTATTACCGGTAAAAAGTATACCATATGAGGTAATTATTTAAAATAGCAAGAGACCTCAACAATGTATACAAAAATGAGGTTAAATGGTTGAAAGGTTGTACTAATTTATAAAATTAGTCCCGCAACCAAAAGGTCAGTGGAGTGGCTTTAATAAATTAAAGAGCCGGTTTTGCCGATAAAAGGACATTTTGGTAAATGAATTTTTATGCAAGGTTTAAAGGAAGTGTTATGGCCTAAGAAAATTCATAGATATTCTCTAGAATTAAAGGAATTTATAAAGCAGACAGAACAATTTTGAGCTCCGAAAGGCCATAAAGAAAGCCGGAGAAATGTGAGCCAAGTAAATTTGGAGGAAGCTTATGAAACAAGTTTGATCCAACGGTTAGGATCTAATCTCCCATCTCCTCTACCACTTTCATGACACTTGGCATCTTCTAGAAGGTTAAGGTAAGCATGATGTAATAAGATGATGCAATGATGATGCAAAAGTCCACTTGAACTTCCAAGTTTGCCCTTACCCTTTCTATTAGCCACCAAGGGCATTTTGGTCCATTCAAGCCAAATTTTTTGGCTATAAATAGAGCCTCTTCCCCTTCATATTTTCAGCCAACATGAGTTTAAGAGGGGAAACTTTGCCAAAATTTAGAGAGAAAAACGTAGGGGTGAAGGCCAAGAAGAAAGAACAAAGTTCAAGCTTCAAGATCAAGGTATGTGGTGGCTGTAGCATCTGATTTGATACCTATTTTGAATTAGTTACTGTGCATATCTGATTCTGAAATTTTGCATGCTTAAATTACACTCTGTGATCTTTAAATCCATGGGTAGAACACTTCATTTGGATATGTGTACGATTTATGGTGATTTTTCAAAGTTAGAGATTGAAATCTGGAAACAGTGTTGAACTTTTAGAAGAGTGTTGAGTTCCGTACAATTCCGGTGCTGTTCAGCATAGAATTGGTTCCTGAAACTATTTTTCCTTTAAATTTAACTTAATTAGCTTTCAGTGAGACTTGGAAGCACTCAATTTTGATTTTTCTAGATTTAATTATGAATTTTCAAAGTTGAGCAAAAATTCTGGAGATTCTGCGTGAATAGTACCCGCGAACCAAAATTTCCAGATTTGATATTCTTGAATCTAAAGTCATCTAAAGTGGTCCTAATTGACGAGAAATGGATCATAAGGATGGGAAATGATAAATTTATGTTAGAAAAGCTAGAAAGAAATCCCTAAGACTAAGAGAAAGGGCTGAGGTTCAAGAGAGCTAGCTTTGAACTTTATGTAATCTAATGGTCCTAATGGATTGTGTCATCATTATGGTTATGTTTAGGACCTTTGGAACATCCAAGAGGATGTTTAGTGATGTTGACCAAAAGCTAACATGGTTGGAAGGTCAAGGGAGTCAAAGGAAAAGTAAGAGGAAGGCTTGAGGTGCAAGGTAGTGAACTTACCTATTGTCATTGCTTGATGTGGTATGCTTGTGTGTTGCCGTGTACATGTTATTGAATGTTATTGTGACATGTTTTAGCTACTATAATTGCTATTCATGATGAGTAGATTATGTCTCCATGGCCATGCATCAAGAAGTTAGCTTTGAGCATGCTAGTATGTCACTAATTAACAAGAGAAAAACAAGTTGCGTGTAGTGCATGAGCATCCATTTAGCATGATTAATATGGTATTGTTTGCTACTGAGATTCTCCCGAATCTCACCCCCTCCCTAACCAACCATTTAGGTTAATCAATGATGGGCACTAATGGCATGAGAAGCAAGGAGAAGAATTGGAAATTAAATTAATGCAAATGATGATATGAATATTCAATGTATAATTCTCCTATGCATAAAGGATAAAACGTAGGTCCTGAAGCAGTTAGTTTTGAGCTTCAGTTTGACCTATCAAATGAATAATTTAAATCACGAGATTTGTCAAACTTATAGTTCACATCCCAAGCTTCAAATATGAGTAAATCACCTCATTTGGATGTGTATACAATGAGATATGAATTTTCGAAGTTAAGGCGCAGAATCTGGAAAGTCCAGATTTTACCAAATGAATAGTAATTTTAATCTAATAAACTGTACGTTTTCAGTGAGGATGAGTTCAGTTGAATATTTTTCCCTTAAAGAGCATTGAAAGAGCTTTCCGTAGAATTTTGGAACATCTCCATAATTTTTCTAGAATTAGTTATGATTTTCCAAAGTTGGACCTGTAATCTGAAAACTAGACAGTGAACAGTAGTTTTTCGAAAATTAACGTCCAAATTGAAATTTTCAAGTTTAAGACCATCCAAAGTGGTTTGGAATGGTTCTAAATGACTGCTAAGGTACTATATAAGTAAGGTGTGACAAGTTGTAAAGACTTCTAAGAGAAGAAAGTGCTTCAACCTTGTCGGGAAGCTACGTGCCCTAAATGCGGTGCATGGACCAGTTACAACTCCAGTTGCTCTCCACTCTGCAGTCTCTACACCCTCAACTAAGAAACCTAATCAAGAGACAGTGGTTACTTCTATGAAAAGTAAGAAAGTGGATTCTGAGGAAGAGAGCAAAGAGCCTACATCTCTCTCAGGCTCTTTTCTAAGGCGAAGAAGAAGAAAATTAAGATACCCTCTAGCACTTTCCCTCCTCTCTCCATTGACCGCTACACGATTATTGATCTAGTCTATGAAGACCCTTTCTTATTAACTCCTGAGGAGGCTGTGAAGATTAAAGCTAGTGTTGAGGTATGGGGCCTGCTGTCCACTTATCAGATGCTAAAAGCTGAGAAAAGGGCCAAATGGATTAGACCTTTAGAAGTTCATTCAACATGCCAGCATAGGAAGGTTGTAATGAGGGATGCTGAAGGCCGGTTCTTCCAAGTTAAAAAAGAGCACCTTTGTTTCTTCAAGGAGAGCTATCAGCCTCCATGACACCTTAGGTCGCTTCTTTCCTTTACCTATCTTGTTCACTATGTTCTGCTTTGTTTTGACTGATTTAATTATTGCATGTGTTAGTGACATAAGTGGAGTTGACCAGTAGGAAAAGTAGTTTAGCTTATTTTAGGCTGTAGTTTTTCAATTCAATAATTTTCTTCTCTTGTTGTTCTTGTCCTATGTCCATCCTTCCTTGTGCTTAATTGTTCGCTTAGTCATGCAGTAAGGGCACTACCATGCTTATGTGTGGTTGGTGTTATTTGTTTTAATTATAGTGGTTGTTATTCTTTTTTTTCCTTTCCCTTCGACAGTGAGGACACTGTCAAGTCTAAGTGCAGGGAACGGATGGAAAAATTACTATTGATTGAGTTTTAATGTTTTTTTATCTTTTCATTACATTGTCCATGATTTTGTGGTATTTTTCTGGCCCTTTTTAATGATAATTGTGTTTAATTTAGATTAGAGTCCTTACTTTTAAGTTAGTGTCTTTTTTAGGATAAAATTGTCATAATTGGTTATTAATTACATTGTCCATGATTTTGTGGTATTTTCTGGCCCTTTTAATGATAATTGTGTTTAATTTAGATTAAGAGTCCTTACTTTAAGTTAGTGTCTTTTTAGGATAAAATTGTCATAATTGGTTATTAATGTATTCAATTGATTTCTAGGACAATTGATACTTCAATTTGTTGCTTTTTATTGTAGGACACTAAAGATTGGGGCCAGAATTGAAGAACTCAAGGCACAAGAAGCAAGAGAGGAGCCTTTGCCTCAGTGTGCCGCGGCGAACATCGTCTGTCAAGAAGCAAAGCTCTCTTGCCATGGTTCGCGCGGCGAACCCCTCGTATCAGCAAATTTCAGACCCGACCATTTCGGGAAATTCTGACCTACCCACCCCCAGGAACCGACCCATACACGCAATTTTCGGGTTAGAAACCCTATTTTGGGTATGATGAGGTTAGACCCTTATTATTCATTCAGCCACCACCTATGTTTCTATCATCATCTTCTCTCATCTCTCCCACAAAAACCCTAATCCTCCATCTCCATCTCCTTCACCTTCCATTTTTCCTGCACTTTTTCTTCATCCATTTTCATTTCCTTCATCTGCTACTGTTATGGCTGAAGATCTACCTCTGGTTGGAGCTGATTCCAAGGCTATGATGAGCTAAGCTTTTCAACTCTTGAAGATGGTGGAGTAGCATGAGTTCCCAAGCTTCAAAGGGGAGTTTTAGTTTTAATCTTTGGTTTCTAGCTATGTGTTTATAATTTCCTAGGTATAGGAGTTGTAAAGTCTTAGTTTGGCACTTTGATTAATTCTGTAATCAGTGGTTACTGATTATCATTTATAATTTGGATTGATTGATGTTGAACTATGAGCTTAAATATATGTAGTTGCATATATGCTTATTGTAACTCTCATGATTCTCTCCTATCTTGCATGGTTGTGTTTGGGTACTGAGTTGATTGTGTGTTACATTGAGCCAATTGCATGATTATTCCAAATTTACACATTAGGGAAGCTAAACAAAGCTTTCATTAATGAGTTCATTAATGAAAGCTTTGGACTCATTGAGTTAATGAGGTTCTTTTTAAGAAAACCTAATGGATTTTGAAACTCCCAGTATTTTAAGTGAACCATGATTGCCAACAAAACCATTTTCAAGAGATTTCCTATCAATCCCTTCCATTACATCATTATTATCTTAAAAACTCCAAAAACATAGTATCTTAGATTTGTTTTCATTGCATTCAATTTTGGCACATTTCATTAAATGTTAAAAACCCAAAAACCCCTTTTCATTACTTTGCATAGCATTTAGTCTAACTTAGGTAATTAATTAAGGCTCCCAAAAGAGAAACGACCCGAGTTTGCATTATACTGCATAGCTTGGATTTATTTTTGAGTGAGAACCCCAAAGTGAACGACGAAAGGCTCTCTTCAAGTGGCGCCGTTGCCGGGGAGCCAAGAAATTGGTTCTCTAGGTTAGCTTGTGCTACTTGGTTGTCAATTGAAGTTTTGATCTTTTTGGGTAGCATCTTAGGTAGTTTAGTTGCATATTTGTTCATAGTATAGGTTTTCATCTTGCATAGCATCAAAATTTTTGGAAATACAAACAAATATACTGATTTTCTTGATTTTCAGCATCTCTCACGTTGCATCAGTGAAGTCCAGTATCTGATAAGCGTTCTGTGACACTTCGCCGCGGCCAACTTTCTCCTTCGCCGTGGCCAACTATTTGAAAAACTGAAGGATTTCTCTCGGGATACCTTCACCGCGGCAAACATTTTCTTTCGCCGCGGCCAACTCCCTGCACTCAGATATCTGGTCGCCTCTGTCAACTTTCGCCACAGCCAACCTTTTCTTTCGCCACGGCGAACTCTTCTGGAAAATTTTGAAGCTTACACTTTTTGCTTCTTTTTCTGTGCATACATACTCATACTCACCCATACACTTGCATTCATCACATTGCACGCTTTTAGTTGACTTTGTGTGCTGTAAGTCAATTTTGTTTGCTCTTTCTCTTGTGACTTTTATCTTGCATGCCACAAAAAACAAAACTTGTGCCCTATAACCTTGAGATTGAGAGAAGACTCAGAGAGATAAGAAGAGAGAAAAGAATTGAGGGGACAAGTGAGTTGGTGATTGAGTAAGAGAATATTTCTGTGGAATCTAGCCTATCTAGTAGTGAGAGTGAACCTACTGATCAAGAAATAATGGCTGATTTACCACCTAACCAACCTAACCCTAACCCCATTGCCAACTAAATGAGGAATGGAGGCAATGGAGGGAATGGAGAACAAGAGAGAGTAGGAGAAAATAATGGAAACTCTAGGAGAAGAACAATTAGAGAAGCCACAACTTCTGATGTAAATTTTGATCCTTTTACTGCGGCTTGTCTAAATTTTGAAGTTAACTTTGAGATTAAAGGTTTATTGATTAACTCTCTTTTCAAATTTCATGGCTTGACAGGAGAAGACCCATACCTCCATCTGTAATCTCTTTCCATGATTTGTCAGAGTATGAAGCCTGTGGGAGCATCATTGGACCAAGTACTATGGAAGGTTTTTCATCTATCCTTGGAAGGCAAAGCTAGGGAATGGTACATGAGCCTTCCAAGACATGTAGCTGATGCATACCATAGTTGGGGCAACTTAAGGAAGGCATTTTTGGAGAAATACTTTCTGGCTTCTCGTACTTCATCAATGAGGAAGGAGATTTATTCTGCCAAGCAAGACTATGACGAATCTCTCTATGATTACTGGAATAGATTTTAGGACCTACTTTCAAGATGCCCACATCATCAAATTCCGGATGAACAACTGGTGTAGTACTTCTATGATGGGTTGAAGAACCAAGAGAAGGGTATGTTGGATGCTGCATCAGGAGGATCTTTGATAGACTCCACTGCTGAGGAGTCTTGGGATTTGATAAAGAAGATGGCCCTGAATCATCAACAACATGGTGTGAGAGATACTAGAGGAGTGCATGAGGTGGGAGCTGCTTCGGTGCACAGTAGGAGAATGGATGCTTTGGAATCAAAAGTAGATTCTTTGGGAAGTAAAGTGACATCTCAATTATCTTTGATCACTGCTGAATTGAAGAATATGAGTGTGCATCGCCCATCCGCTCCTGTGGACATTACAGCGCCTAGTTGTGAAACATGTGGATCAGTCATGCATATTTCTAGCGTTTGTCCAGACCGCTATGAAGAAGTATCTGTAGTCTTCCAAGGCCGTCCAAATCAAAAGTGGGACCCCTACTCCAACACTTACAACGAGGGATGGAAAGCAAACCCTCGATTGGGCTGGAGGAATGATGATAGTAGACCTCCAAACAGATTTCAGAAGAGTGGAGGAGCTGGTCCATCTTCAAACCAATTCCAAAACCAATCTCAAGCCCTAACTGTCCCACTTAAGGATGAAACTAATCAACTCCTACAAAATATGATGGCCTTAATGAAGGAAGAAAGGACTGCTAATGGTACTCAGTTCAACTCCTTAGCTTCACTAATTCAACAAGACTCATCCAAGAATGATGCTAGATTTAGTGCTTTGGAAAAGAGGATGGAACAATGGGAGACTAAATCTGAGAACATTAACTCCTATGTAACTCAGTTGTCCAACAACATGAGTGAGCAACAAGCAAGGAGCAGTGGCGCAATCCCCTCCAACACTGTTATCAATCCTAAGGGCTTGAATGCTATTACTATTAGGAGTGGGAAGCAAGTGAAATTCAAAGAAGAGGAGGATAAAGTTATAGATGAGGAGATCTTGTGTGATGAGCTGCCATAAGCACCTTCAAAAGAGAAGCATTCTGAAAGCTCCAAGGAGAAGAGGCTAAAGCTGAAAGACGCCTCAAAAGAACATGATGGCAAGGGGACAACTGTGGAATCTGAGCCAAGCAATCATGGAGCCTCAAGCAAGGAAGGTAAGGAGGTAAACATCAATGAACTACCTTTCCCTAATGCTTATTTGAAAAATATGAAAATGGGTAAGGAGAGGCAAGATCATGAGTTGCTTGAGACATTTAGGAAGGTGGAAGTGAATATACCCTTGCTTGACCTGATTAAAAAGATTCCTAAGTATGCTAAGGTCTTAAAAGAATTATGTACTCAAAAGAGGAGATTTAAACCTAATGAAAGAGTCCAATTACCCTCTAATGTGTCTGCTTTGTTTAAACCCCAAATCCCTGTAAAGTGTCAAGACCCTGGATCTTTCACTATCCCTTGCACTATAGGAAAGGTTACTATAGGGGGAGCCCTGTTAGATCTAGGTGCAGCCATTAATGTCATGCCTAAGTCCGTATACACATCTCTAGGAGTCAAGACTCTTAAGTCTACCACTGTTGTGCTCCAACTAGCTGATAGGACTATTAGGTATCCTGAGGGCATTATTGAAGACATCTTAGTCCAAGTTAAGGGATTGGTGTTTCCTGCTGATTTTTATGTGCTTGACATGTCTTCTGAACGTGTGAATGATACTACACTCATCCTTGGTCGACCTTTCTTAAGGACTGCTAATACCATGATTAGCATGAAAGAGGGCACCATAACTATGGAGGTGGGTGATAATAAAGTTTCTTTTAACATGTATGAAGCAATGAAACATCCTTATGAGGACTATTCACTTTTGGGGGTTAACATGATAGACATTGCTGTTGAGGATGCATGCTCTGAAGTTGAATTGCAAAATGACTCTTTCTATTCTGATATTTACATTGATGAATCTATTGATGAGGATGAATCCATTTCTTCTTTTTCATCTCTGTACTCTACACCTTCTTCTTGCTCATGTGGTGGTGATGTTACATGCCTTGATTGTACTGTGTTTAATTGTATGCTTTCCATCCCACATGCCTTTTCTGTTTCCTCCCTTGACTCCAAGTTAGACTGTGATTCCTCTATTATCAGTGATAATTCCCTTGGGGAAAGGTTTCCTATTGTTATTTCAGATATGGAGGAAGAAGTCATGGAGAAGAATCCCTCTAAGGCGGTTGCTGTAGATCAACTGCAAGGTTGAGGAACTCTCACTGGTTGAAGGAAAGGGGAGTAATCTGTTCTCTCTTGAACTTCATAAATTGATTCCTTCTATTGTGCAACCACCTACACTTGATTTGAAACCCCTACCCCCTACTGTGAAGTATGCTTTTCTAGAGTCTGATGAGCGATTACCTGTCATTATAGCTAACTCCCTGTCTAAGGTTGAGGAAGAAAGACTCCTTACTGTATTGAGAGAGCATAAGAGGGCTATTGGGTGGACTTTAGCGGACCTTCCGGGGATTAGCCCTGCCATTTGCACACATAGGATCTTGCTTAGTGAAGGTTCCAAACCAGTGAGACAACCCCAGAAAAGACTAAACCCCCTGATTCTTGATGTGGTTAAGAAGGAAATTACTAAACTTCTAACTGCTGGGATCATCTATCCCATATCTGATAGTGAGTGGGTTAGTCCGATACATGTAGTACCTAAAAAGAGTGGGGTTATTGTGGTTAGAAATGATAGGGATGAGCTTATTCCTACGAGAGTTCAGAATTCCTGGCGTGTGTGCATAGATTATAGAAAACTCAACGATGCCAGACGAAAAGATCATTTCCCTCTTCCTTTCATAGACCAGATGCTTGAGAGACTTGCAGGCAAATCTCATTACTGTTTTCTAGATGGTTTCTCTGGGTACTTTCAAGTACCTATTACACCAGAGGACCAAGATAAAACTACTTTCACATGTCCTTTTGGTACCTTCGCCTATCGTAGGATGCCTTTTGGGTTATGTAATGCTCCAGGGACTTTCCAACGTTGTATGATGGCTATATTCTGTGATTTCTTAGAGGAATGTATGGAAGTCTTTATGGATGATTTTACTGTTTATGATGGTTCTTTTGATGATTGTTGTAACACCTCATGTTTAAATCAATTAAATTTCCTTGTGGAAGCATTTGGAATCACTTTTGAAGGCTACAATTGATGAAAAATCAAGTTTGAAAATTTTCATTTACGGGTTACTATTCATTGTCACCTTAAAATGTGACAAAATTCAAAAATTCATAACTAATTGTAGAAAAATTAAAATTGAGTGATTCTAAGTTCTATAGAAAGCTCTTTGGATAAAATTTTGAGAAAAAATAGTTTCTGAACTGATTGCCTTGAAATTGGAGCTCAATTTCCTTTGAAAAAGTTACTGTTCATTTGGTCATTTTCGTATTTTACTGTATTTTTGCCTAACTTTGGAAAAGCATAACTTTCTGCTCGATTATCAAAATTGGGCAAACTACCCCTCATTTTAAAGAGAAGCATCAGATCTCTTTGCTTGCCAAATCTTATGACCTAACTCACTCGTTTGATAGGTCAAACTGGAGCTACAAACTCACTACTCCAGGACTTACGTTTTATCCCTTAACATCTCTTTAATTCTTTTTATTTCTTTGGCATACATAGCATGGCCTTACTCTTTTCCGTTCATGCTCATACACTTTCATTCATGTTGTAAATATTATAATTAAATACATGGCATCATTGGCATCCATAACATAGTTCACAAAATAGTAGAATTATACATTTGTCAACAGTCTCATCTATTAACAAGAATAATTCTTCGCTTACTTCTCCTTGCTTCTCATGCCATTATTGCCCATCATTGATTGACCTAAATGGTTGGTTAGGGAGGGGTGAGATTCGGGAGAATCTCAGTAGCAAACACTACCCATAAGCATGCAAGACATATTGCACATGCATGACATGTTATAACATTAACACATGAATGCCATGGAAAGTAAGCTAAAGCATTTCATGCTTCCATAACATATTGCCAAGGCAAAACATAACATAAACTTGCAAACATAACTTTGCAAACATTTCATCATAGCTTAGTCACATCATGGCAACACAATCACATCATGCAAGCATACATATCAAGCACACAGTATAGGTAAGTTCACTACCTTGTAACATGGCTTTCCCCTTGCTTTTCCTTTGATTCCCTTGTCTTTCTAACCATGTGGACATTCGGTCAACATCACCAAACATCCTCTTGGATGTTCCAAAGGTCCTAAACATAGTCACATTGATCATACAATCCATTAGGACCACTAGATTACATAAAGTTCAAGACTAGCTTTCTTGAACCTCAACCCTTTCTCTTAGTTTTAGGGTTTTCTTTCCAACTTTTCTAACATAAATCTTATCATTTCCCATTCTTAAGATCCATTTCTTGTCAATTAGGACCACTTTAGATGGCCTTAGATTCAATAATACCAAATCTGGAAATTTTGGTTCGCAGGTACTGTTCACGCAGAATTTCCAGAATTTTTGCTCAACTTTGAAAATTCATAATTAATTCTAAAAAAATCCAAATTGAGTGGTTCCAAGTCTCACTGAAAGCTCCTTAAGTTAAATTTAAGGGAAAAATAGTTTCAGGAACCAATTTATGCCGAACAGTACCGGAACTGTATGGAACTCGAAACTCTTCCAAAAGTTCAATACTGTTTCCAGATTTCTAACCCTAACTTTGAAAAATCACCATAAATCGTACACATATCCAAATAAATTTTTCTACCTATGGATTTAAAGCTCATAGAGTTTGCTTTAAGCATGCAAAATTTCAGAATCAGATACGCACAGTAACTAATCCGAAATAGGCATAAAATCAGGTGCTATAACCATCACATACCTTGTTTTAGAGTTTGATATGGCTTGGAACCACTTGGCCTTTCTTTCTCCCTCTTCTTTCTCTCTCTAGAAACCATTTTGCAAGAGCTTCCCCATGGATTCCTTATGCTTGGACGAAATGGTAGGGAGGGGAGGGGGTATTTATAGAAAAACAGACTGAATCTGGACCGTTGATCTTAAAAATACGTGGCTCGATCTGGACCGTCCATTTTCTCTTTTGATCTTATGGTGACAAGTGTCCTATGACATCATGCTTACCTCATCATGATGACATCATGCTTACATCATCAAGCCACATGTCTTTAATCCAACCGCACATGTGTCTTGCATCCGACGGTACATGTGTCTTCCATCTAGCCGTACACGTAATATTTTCTTTTTCTCATCTAACTGTACACTTGTCACTTTCATGTCCTTTCATCATTTATGGCATTAAAATAGGGAGAAAATAAATGGAAAATTCGTGTAAAAATATTTTCTTAATTATTTCTCCACCTATCAAGCCAATCTTGCACCGTAACGGATATTTTTCAGGTCCTGACTTACCCTGTACCGTTAGGACAACTTCTTCTTAAAATTCTGGCCAATAAAAGGTACATATATGGCGCCATCTCAAAGGAGCATAGATGAAAATAATTACTCTACTGACAGGCTACTTAACCTTATTGAGTCATACAGTAGAGATTTCACTATAACGGGTAGACAAAAGACTGTCTAAAATATTCTCATATTGCGTTCTGATTTTTATGCTGCCCATAAATATCTTCTGGTGACTCAGCATGATGACTCGTCGGTGTCATGATTACGCTTGCTGACTCAGCATGCTGACTCAGCATCGTCATGATGGCTCTTAGATATTTTCTTTGGTTTTGTCTCCTATTTAGGGGACAAAATTATTTAATATTTGATTGGAGCATTTATTTAATCTAGAGCTCCAAAAATTCATCCAAAAATATCATAAAATTTCTCATATTCTAGAGAAAATTTGTGAATTTTCTCAGGTCATAACTCAACCTGTAGCTCTACTTAAAAATCATTCTTTAAAATGCCCTTTTTCGGCACAACTGGCTTTTAAGTATTCTTAAAGCCATTTTGCTGGTCTTCTAGGGATGAGACTAATTTTATAATTTTCTATAGTCTCTTAGATCATACATCCCTATTTTACCATAATTTTCTGAGGTTTCCTTATGACTCAAACAATTAAATCTACCTCTACATCTCAAATTGAGCCATAAACTTATAAATTCCTTTTAACTTACCTCAGGGGTATTTTCATCATCTCTCTTCACAAAATAGCCTTAGAATATTATTTCCCATTTTCTGGGATTTTCTTAGAATTTTCTAAGTACTTTTAATTTTTACCCCTGATGGCCGTAACTTTCTGAATTTACGGTTTTACCCTTGCTTAGGCTCAACCTCATAAAACAATCTCTTTGAGGCTTCTAACTTAACCTTTGGTCTGCATCTAGCCTCTTTTCTCTTTCTGGGCCTTTGAGACTTTACTGGAGCCTCTAACTTTGATTACACTTTAGCCCCTTAAAACCTTCACTTTGCAGTTTAGTCCCTAAAACTGCTTTAACTTCCTTTCTCATCTTTAGGACCTCTACTAAAAAGGGGTCTGGTAGCCTATCCCATTCAGGCTATTTCTAGTACTTCTAGACTTAAAAATCGGGATGTTACAATTGTCTTGCTAGTCTTGAAAAAGTTTTAAAAAGATGCATTGAAAAGAATTTGATTTTAAACTTCAAAAAGTGTCATTTTATGGTCAATGAAGGGATAGTGCTAGGGCATTTGATTTCTAAAAAGGGAATTGAAGTTGATAAAGCTAAGATTGAGGTTATATCTTCTTTGCCTTATCCTACTTGTGTTAAAGATATTAGATCATTTTTAGGTCACGCGGGATTTTATAGGCGGTTTATAAAAGATTTTAGCAAGATTGCTTTACCTCTCTCAAAGTTTTTACAAAAAGATGTGAAATTTGATTTTGATGATTCTTGTAGAGTTGCTTTTGATGATTTAAAGTCTAAACTCATTTCTCCTCCTATTCTTGTTGCACCTAACTGGACTTTGCCCTTTGGGATTTCATGTGACGCTTCTAATTTTGCTGTAGGAGCTATGTTAGGCCAGAGGGAGGAGAAGCTCTCAAGAGTCATTGCCTATGCTTCGAAAACATTGGATGTAGCTCAAGTCAACTATACAACAACAGAAAAAGAGCTATTTGCAGTTGTTTTCGCTTTGGAAAAGTTTAGGCCTTACTTGTTAAACTCTTATGTGACTGTTTTCACTGATCATGCAGCTGTTCGCTATCTTCTTAAGAAACCACAATCTAAGCCAAGATTGATTAGGTGGGTATTACTTCTCCAGGAATTTGACACTGAAATAAAGGATCGAGCAGGGGCAGAGAACCATGTAGCCGATCACTTAAGTAGGCTACCAGATGATACATGGGGAGTAGACTCTTCTAAACTCACCTGTGATTCCTTTCCTGATTCAGTATTATGTGCCTTAGCTATTAAAGAGCCTTGGTATGCGCATATTATTAATTATCTGATAACTGGACTCACCCCTCCTTTTATGTCTAAATTTCAGGCACAAAAACTTCGAAGCGAATCGAGACACTACATTTGGGATGCCCCTCATCTATGGCGGATATGTAGTGACCAGGTTATAAGAAAGTGTGTGCCTAGTGAAGAGTTTGAGTCTATCATTGCAGCTTGCCATTCCATGGTTTGTGGTGGTCATTTCAGTGCAAGGAGAACATCTAGGAAGATTTTAGATTCTGGTTTTTATTGGCCAACCCTTTTTAAAGATTCTTATGACTTTTATCGGTCCTGTGACAAATGTCAACGTTTTGGAGGGTTAGGTAAAAGACACGAAATGCCTCAACAACCTTTACTGTTTTGTGAAATTTTTGATGTTTGGGGAATTGACTTCATGGGTCCCTTTCCTCCGTCCTTTGGTTTTATATACATTCTTTTAGCTGTTGATTACATCTCCAAATGGATAGAGGCTGTACCTACTAGAAAAGATGATGCCCAGGCGGTTTCTAAGTTTCTTAAGTCTAACATTTTCTGTAGGTTTGGGATTCTAAGGGCTGTAGTGAGTGATAGAGGTACACATTTTTATAATAAGGTAGTAGATAACTTGTTTTCTAAATTTGGTGTCACCCACAAAGTCTCCACTGCATATCACCCCCAAACCAATGGCCAAGCTGAAATATCTAATAGGGAAGTGAAGCATATTGTCACACCCTGATAATTTTATTCTAATTGATGAATGATTTGTGACTGACTAAGGCCAAATAGTATAGTAGACTGGTAGAGGACCCAGGCTATGAGGAAAAATCAGGATAGGGACATAACGGTCATTTTTGAAAAGATCAGTCAAGAAAGGGCAGTATTGGAAATAATGTCCGAAATTCCTGAAAATTCCCAGAAAGTCATGAAAAATAGAAAGGAGGGTACAGAATAATGTTTGAGGCTTAGAAGATGAATATGAGATTAAAAATAATTTATCAGGGAATTATTTGTAATTATTGGAATTTTTGGTTAATTAAGGAAAATTAGCCAATTTCTATTATTTAAAATATATAGAGGCCTCAAAAATTCAAGGAAAAATATGGATAAATTATGTGACATATTATCCTAATTTATAAAATTATTTCTCACCTTTGGATGTACAGAGGTTAGCTTAAAGAATATTTATTACCGAATTATTATCGGTAGAATAGTGATTTTTGACAGAATAAAATTTAGAAAATTATAGAGGGAGGTAAAACTTGAGAAAAATCATGGATTACCATTGGAATGAGGGGAATTTAATGAGGTGTTGAAATCGAAATTTTGTGACAGTAAATTGGACAGGATTGTTGGAAAATCGGACCGGAAATACACAAATAATAGTGGATTGCACTGATTATTGGATGGGTCATTTTTTTTCCAATATTGAGAGCAATATTTCGGCCAAAATTAGAAGGGGAGGACAAAGTTGGAATTTTCCAAATTGTTCAAGGGCATAAAGGGAAATAAGAGACAGAACAATAAAATAATATTTTATTTCCACATGAAAATCACATGGTGATTAGGTGTCCATCCATGTGTCAACTTCTTATGGTGTGTGCCCTAAGATTTGTCCATGTGTAAAGTAGAAAAAAATGGACGGCCGAGATCGCATCTTTTTCCCGAAGGGCATTTTTGGCATTTTGAAATATCAAAGCCTATAAATACCCCCTTCCATGAACAAATTTGGCCAAGAGGTTTTGTTGAGAGGGAATTTTGTGTTCTTGAGTTCTAGGAGAGAGAAAGGAAGAAAGAAGAGAGAGAAAGGGAGAAAGCAAGGTTAGACACCTCTAATCGCCGATTAAGAGCTAATTAAGGTATGTTTATCTCCCTAAGTGTCAATTATTTTTAGTTGATTGTTTATTTGAGGAAGATTAGGATTAATTACCTTGATTAATTATGGTTTAGTGATAGCTAAGATTAACCATGTTATTTGATTAAGGATTAGTAAGTAATTAAGGTTAGCTACCCTAATTAATTAGTGATTAGTTATGATAATTGAAGGATGATTAATTATGGTTAATCATGTTGATTAAGGATTAATTAAAGCTTAATCATATTGATTAGAGAATGATTAATGATTAATCATGTTGATTAAGGAATGATTAAAGGTTAATCATGTTGATTAAGGAATGATTAAGGGTTAATCATGTTGAGTAGAGAATGATTAATGGTTAATCCATAAGGGATTAGTGACTTAATCCTAGAAGATTATGTTGTACAAATGACTATGTGACTTGAGGACCTTAATTAAATATTGGATTAAGGATTAAGGGTTAGTGATTAACCAAGAAAGCATGATTAATCATGGATTAAGGAAGAATTCCAAGACCTTAACTGAGGATTAAGGCTTGGTCAAACCAAGGTCAAAGGTTTAGGAAAGGTATACAGAAATTATAAATTGAAAGGCACAAGGGTAGCATTATATTGAGAAAGAATGGTATACTAGATATGGAATTTACCATACCTTTACTGTATGGTTGATAGGCAATTTTCTGGAAACCTAGGAGGATCTCCAGCAAGGAAACAAGGAGGAAACATTAAGCGTGGAATTGAGGTAGCGTGAACTGCAATTATTTTGTTGATCTGCATTTGGTGTTTCTACTATGTGTGTTTATGTGCCATGAGAATGTTTATGTACAGATGATGTGAACTCCTTGCAATGTATGCCTTGGCTCTTGCATGATTGAGTTGAGACCAGAATGATTATATGCTCCATGATATGATGACATGGATACAGAATGGTTATGGCATGGCATAAAGACTAGAAATGTTATTATACTGCATGTAGCATGACATCTTATGCATGTTGACTTGATGATTGTATGTTCAATGCTACTGGGATTTCTATGAAATCTCATTCCTCCTATAACATGATATCCTAGGTGCCACTACTGCCAAGGAGAAGGGAAAGGAAATAATCATGGCTTGAGGAAGTTATGAATTATGTATTGTATTATACGGTTTTGAACCTTTCTCTTTCAAGCCATGTAAGCATACTCTCATTGTGAACACATGATGTGATAACCTTTTTGAATGTATATTAATGGTAGAGTAGCTTTATGTGTAATTATGGTATGCTTATAGTAAAAAACGAAATGCTGTTAGAATTAGTGAAAAGGGGGATAAAAATGGTCTAGATTTGACCAAACTTTGACCAACAAAGACCCTGGTCAAATGGTTGACTTTTTCCCTGAAATTTGGCATGCAAATAGATCTTATTTTTCCCTTTAAAATTAGTGGTAAAGCGTCACAATCGGAGCTCTGTGTAAGAAGTTATGCCTTTCCGAAGTTAGGAAAAAATCCTGGAAAATAGAAAAATGACCAAATGAACAGTACTTTTTGAATTTGAAAACGGATGCGTTTCTGATTAAAGCGGAACCTGAGGTCATTTTTCCTTGAAAGATGATGTTAAGAGCTTCGAGTGAGACTTGGAACGACCTTATTTCGATTTTTCTAGAATTAGTTATGATTTTCCAAAGTTATGCCAAGTTTAAGGTTACGGTGAATAGTAATGCGGGAAAAGAATTTTCAAATTCAGGTTTTTCAACCCGGTAACCTTAAATTGCGCTTCCGAATGTCTTAACTTGGCACAATATAAGGTCGTAAATGTAAGGTGTTACACATATTCTGGAGAATATAGTCAAACCATCCAAGAAAGATTGGAGCCTAAGATTAGAGGAAGCATTGTGGTCCTATAGAACTGCCTATAAGTCACCAATTGGAATGTCTCCTTATCGCTTAGTCTTTGGCAAAGCATGCCACCTACTAGTAGAATTGGAGCATAAAGCATATTGGGCAGTCAAACAATGTAACATGAACTTGGAATCTTCTGCGATGGAGAGGAAGTTGCAGCTGCAAGAATTAGAGGAGTTGAGATTGGAGGCTTATGAGAACTCTCGACTTTACAAGGAGAAGACAAAATTTGTGCATGATAAGGGTCTCCTACGAAAGAATTTCAAGGTGGGAGACAAGGTACTGATGTTTAAGGCCAGATTCACATTTAAGCAAGGAAAGTTCAATACCCGTTGGGATGGGCCTTACACAGTCACAAAGGTGCATAATTTTGGAATGGTGGAGCTTCTTAATGAGGAAACTGGAGCAAAGCTTAAAGTTAATGGCCATCAATTGAAGCTCTACCATGAGAACCAAAAGCCTCCTTAACTCCCTGGTCGTTTCTTTCCTTCACTCATTTACATGCTTTTGCTTAATTATTGATTTTGCTATGTTTTGTGCATTGTATGTTGAATGAGTGTGGGGGAGAAACCCTTTTCAGTAGGAAAGTAGTGTAGTTATTGTTTGAATTCAATAAGACCCCTTGGAAGTTTTGATCTCTATCCTATCTTATTTTGTGCTTGATGATTTGGTGCTTGTAATGACTTATATGATTCAAATTGATTAAGAAAGTTTGTCTGTGGTATACTGCCTAATCATGGACTTCTTGAACACCTTCTGATCTCTTTTGATGCACTTTAAAGTTTTTTGAAGTATTCAGCTTCGTCTGTAGTTTGGTGTTGTGTTTCTCTGATGTTTGAGTGTTTTATGTATTGTTCTGTGTTTTTTGTGACACTTCGCCGCGGCGAAGTGCTTCTTTTTCACCTGTGTTGCTCTTGGGATGTTTTCACCTCGGCGAAGGTCGCCAGTCTCTGTGTGTTGCTCTCAGGATGTTTTTGCCGCGGCGAACTTATAATTTTGCCTCGGCGAAACGTCCTTCTTCCCCTTTGTTTTCGCCTCGGGCATGTTTCGCCGCGGCGAACCCGCCATTTTTGTGCTGGACGGTTTCGTTTTTTCCTGATTTTTTCCTGATTTTCCCGTTTTTCCCCCCATTCTGAGTCACCCACCCTTCTCTCCTGAGCCCTTTTCAGTCTTTTCCCCTTCCCATTCCTTTAAACCCCCCCTTTAACCTATTCATTTCATTCGAAATCGCCGGTTCCTACTATTTTGCACATCCCCTCTCATATTCTGAAACCACTCAAGCCTTCTCATTCAGTAACCCCATGCCCTCTCCCCTCACGTCGGCTCCCTCTGTCTTCTTATCCCCCTAACCCGTCGACCGTCCCCCTCTCTTCTCTTCTCCCTTCTTCCAGTTTTCGGTTCTCTCTCTCTCTTTCTTCAGCCGTGCGTCTAGTTTTCTCTCCCCCTCTCGGTATGTTTCTCTCTTCCTTTGTTCTCTCCTTTAGTTTAATTTTGTTTAGGTGTTAATTAGCTTGTTTGTTCTGGTATTGTGTTGTTGGGTTGAGTTATTTTGTTGTTAGATTGTAGTTACGTAGCTTGTAGGTTATCTAATGATTCATAGTACATTGTGTTTTTCTTTAATCTCTTTGCTTAATTTTGAAATCTTTTGATCCTCTGAAAACCTATGAATCATTATATAACCATTTGCTACTGTCTAGGTTGTAATTTTGTTTTTTTCTGGGTTGTTTAGGTTGTGGTTGTTTGTTCTGTGTTTAATGTTTCTGTTGTTTGTTGCTACAGGAAAATGCCTCGCACCAAACGCCCTGAACCCTTACCCGTGTCTGACTCTGACTCAGAGGAAGCCTTATCTTATGACGACCTCTATAAGTTAGTAGACCAGCGCCCCCTCCTTAAGGAGAGACCCTTTCCTCTTGACCCACCAGACAACCCCTTTGTCCAAAGACTCTGGGAATCCCAATTGACCAAATTGGTTCGCCCACGAGAAATGGGCAATGATGCCTTCGTCCGCCACTTTTACACCTACGCCCGCCTTAATGGCATGTTATCCATCGTGTTCCGTGACCACCGTGTGAATTACTCCTTCACCACAGATAACATATCCCGCCACTACCGCCTTCCTGAGGTTCGTCATTCCCACTATTTGCATTACAGAGATAATTACCCTTTTGATGAGATTGTCCAGACCCTGTGCCGGGATGGTGCCACTTGGCATCGTTCCCGCACTGCTGAGCTTTACTTGAAACGCTCCGATTTCCGGCCTGAGGCGAGGCCGTGGCTGCACCTGGTCTGCAACAACATCTTGCCCACTTCCCATCTCCAGAATCTTCCTAAACACCAAGCCCTTTACGTTTATCTCCTCATGACCGGAAAAACTTTCGATGTAGCTGAAACTATCCAATCAGCCCTCTATGATTCCGTCAACACCACCAAACTCACCAATAGCATCATTTTGCCCCACCTTATCTCTGACATTTTCGCGCACGGGGTACCTGAATTTGATAATAACAGCTATTTGGAACCTGCACCCCTCTTCCGGTATGAGCACCTCAAATAGCCTACTATTGCACCCCACCCTCTTATCCATCCAGTTTATGATGTTAGTGCAGGCCAGGCAGTTGGTGAGCCAGCCGAGGAAGGCCAAGATGCTCCTGAACCTTCCCAGCCAGTCACCGTAGACACACTTGTGGATGACATTGACGAGCTGTCCGAGGATGTTCACCAGTTACGCATTACACTACTCCGGGAGATTAAGCGGCAAAAGGACCATGATGCATTGTATGACCGAGATCGTCGCTATCGCCGCTGTATTGATGCCTTGATCGCGGACCGGTTGAACTTTGTCTTACCAGCTGAGGAGGAGGAGCCACAAAGTAGTATGGGTATGGACGGAGCAGGCACATCAGGTGCAGGACCATCAGGGTCCGAGGCAGATGATCCTGGGCAGTAGCTTTAGTTTTTAGTCTCTGTGTTTATGTTGTTTTCTTTTGTTCGTTTGTTCTGTTGTTCTGAGGCTGGATATTTTTGAACCTTTATTGTGCTCCGTTAGTTTTGAACTTGTTTAGATGGATGCTTTCTCATTGGTTTGTTATGATCTTTGCTTTATTGTTCCCCCTGCACTTCATTTCTGGTATTTGCTGTCATTGATTCACACCTTGAGGACAATGTTGTGTTTAAGTGTGGGGGAGGGACTTATTGTGGATTTTAGCAAATAATTCTCATGCATCCATGCATCTTTGTGATTTTGAGGTGTTTTTGAACTGATAAATTAGTTGAATTGTGAATTTTTTTGAACTTGGTTTGCTGAAGAGTTGAAAATTGCACAGGATTTCGTTTTCTGCCACCTTTCGCCGCGACAAACATTTGCCTTCGCCTCGGCGAAACCCCTTTTTTATCACGTTCATGTAGCTCTCGGCCACACTTTACCGCGGCCAACTTATGTTTCGCCGCGGTGAAGCAGGGCCTTTCTCCAGATTTGGCTCTCTGTGAGCCTTCGCCGCGGCGACCCCCCTTAAATCGAAAAAAAAAAGGAAATTTTTTTTTAAAAATAATAAATTCTTTGCAATTTCAACTGGTCTTCAGAAATTTTTCCTGGCTTAGATTCTTTATGCTCCTGCATTCTTTTTAAAATTGATAGAAAGTTCAAAGTCTACTTGTGTTTTTAGAAAACTTCCTATGCTTTTAAATAAAGATTGAAATTGGGCTAGTTATTTTCATGTTTTTGACAGATAGTAAATGATGATATGCTTTGAAATTATGACTGTGTGGTTCTTAACCCTTGAGATTGATTAATTGAGATTTTAGCCTTGTTTGAAGGATTTTTGGGCCTAAAGTTATTAAATTGAGTGAATCTGCTTATTTCATATTTCTCTAGAACTTGTTTTAATTCTTAATCGAAGCTTAGTGAATCAATTTTTGTAAAAATGATAGAGGCATTCGATTTCAAATCCTTGTTTCCCAAACACAAACCCAATCATTTTACCGTTGTAAACCCCTTTGGACCTTCATCTTGAGTACATGCATGCAATTATTTTGTAGTAAAAGAAGAAGAAGAAGAAGAAGAAGAAGAAGAAGAAGTTGCTTAAATCGAAAAACAAAAGAAAGAAAAAGAAAGAAAGAAAGAAAGAAAGAAAAAGAGAAAAAGCAAAGAAAAGAAAGGATAAAGATATAAAAATTATAAAATAAAAACTAAGTAGCTTCTTCCCTTGCTTTTATTTAGATTAATTCTGTCTTAATAATTTGTGTGCTTGTACTCATTTCCATTTTCATTCTCATTCCATTCATTCCACTTGGCCTTCATTCAAGTTCTAACCCTTAAAAGTCCTCTTGATTTGCAAAGTTTGCCTCCTGTGGTAGAGAGGTAGAATTATTACAAGCCTATAGTAGAAATTGGATTGAGTAGATTTAGAGTGAAATAATCCCAAAACAAGTGAGTTTAGAGCAAAACACTTATCCGTGAGATAGATCTTTCTTGATCAATCTTTTGAGTTAATTGTCCATTGTGTTCCTTTTCCTAGCATATCCTTGTTTTACTAATATCAAACCCTGTGAGAGTTTCTTACTAATCTTCTGCTTTCATCTTTAAGAATGGTAGTGTTTCTCTTTGTGCTAGTATCTCTTTGAATTATTCTTGAGCTTTGTCCAGGAGTACAAAGGTCTAAGTGTGGGGGAATTTGATTGAGCTCAAGTTTTTATTATCCTTTCATTACATTGTCCATGATTTTGTGGTATTTTCTGGCCCTTTTTAATGATAATTGTGTTTAATTTAGATTAAGAGTCCTTACTTTAAGTTAGTGTCTTTTTGAGGATAAAATTGTCATAATTGGTTATTAATTGTATTCAATTGATTTCTAGGACAATTGATACTTCAATTTGTTGCTTTTTATTGTAGGACACTAAAGATTGGGGCCAGAATTGAAGAACTCAAGGCACAAGAAGCAAGAGAGGAGCCTTTGCCTTAGTTCGCTGCGGCGAACATCGTCCGTCAAGAAGCAAAGCTCTCTGCCATGGTTCGCCGCGGCGAACCCCTCGTATCAGCAAATTTCAGACCCGACCATTTCGGGAAATTCTGACCTACCCACCCCCAGGAACCGACCCATACACGCAATTTTCGGGTTAGAAACCCTATTTTGGGTATGATGAGGTCAGACCTTTATTATTCAGCCACCACCTACGTTTCTATCATCATCTTCTCTCATCTTTCCCACAAAAACCCTAATCCTCCATCTCCATCTCCTTCACCTTCCATTTTTCCTGCACTTTTTCTTCATCTATTTTCATTTCCTTCATCTGCTACTGTTATGGTTGAAGATCTACCTCTGGTTGGAGCTGATTCCAAGGCTATGATGAGCTAAGCTTTTCAACTCTTGAAGATGGTAGAGTAGCATGAGTTCCCAAGCTTCAAAGGGGAGTTTTAGTTTTAATCTTTGGTTTCTAGCTACGTGTTTATAATTTCCTAGGTATAGGAGTTGTAAAGTCTTAGTTTGGCACTTTGATTAATTCTGTAATCAGTGGTTACTGATTATCATTTGTAATTTGGATTGATTGATGTTGAACTATGAGCTTAAATATATGTAGTTGCATATATGCTTATTGTAACTGTCATGATTCTCTCCTATCTTGCATGGTTGTGTTTGGGTACTGAGTTGATTGTGTGTTACATTGAGCCAATTGCATGATCATTCCAAATTTACACATTAGGGAAGCTAAACAAAGTTTTCATTAATGAGTTCATTAATGAAAGCTTTGGACTCATTAAGTTAATGAGGTTCTTTTTAAGAAAACCTAATGGATTTTGAAACTCCCAATATTTTAAGTGAACCATGATTGCCAACAAAACCATTTTCAAGAGATTTCCTATCAATCCCTTCCATTACATCATTATTATCTTAAAAGCTCCAAAAACATAGTATCTTAGATTTGTTTTCATTGCATTCAATTTTGGCACATTTCATTAAATGTTAAAAAGCCAAAAACCCCTTTTCATTACTTTGCATAGCATTTAGTCTAACTTAGGTAATTAATTAAGGCTCCCAAAAGAGAAACAACCCGAGTTTGCATTATACTGCATAGCTTGGATTTATTTTTGAGTGAGAACCCCAAAGCAAACAACGAAAGGCTCTCTTCAACTGTGAATTGGATCATTTGATGCTTGCTAAAAGGGTTTTTACTTGTTAATTGTTGGCTAAAGCTTTGAAAATTTTGCATTGGTAGTTTCTCTAGCTTCAAGTCGCGACCTCACTGCTTCAGGTCATGAGTTGAAGAGTGACTTTGGCTAGGGAGGGCTCTCTGTGATTTTAGGTCACAACCTATATGATCTCACGTCGCGACCTCAGCCCCCTTTCCTGACTTGGTGTCTCCGTGTACCCAGGACGTAACCTCACTATGTTCAGGTCACGACCTGGACTCTTTTACTGTGCACTATTACCCTTCTCCTTTGCTTTTTGCATTACTGTATAGGAGGAACCTTTTTAAGCTACCTTTGCATCTTTTTCAAGCAAAGCTTTGCCTTTTTCATATACCCTCATTGCATCAAACAGTTTTTCTTGAAAACCATGCCATCTTTGGACTTTTAAGCATACTGGATTTTGAAAATGATTTTTCTGAAGACTTTTATAGTCACTTTTGGGATTCAAGTATGTTCTTAAGTGATTATCTTGATCTTTTTAATCCTCATCTTATGGGTTGCTTTTGTGATAAGTGTCTTAATGCCTTGTGACTAATGCATATTGATTGAAACTTCTTGTATGAACAATTGAGATGTGAAACCCTTGTTGGAAGGATATTCTTGAGCCTTAATTCCTATATTGAGTGATTATTCATGTGGTTTACATTCTCTAGAACTTGTTTAAGCTCTTGGTCAAAATTATGTGTGCATTTATGATTTTGAATATGATGGAGGCATTCTTTTCTACACCTTTCTACCCAAACACAACTCACAACCATTTATCTGTTGCTTAACCATTTTTGAGCCTACACTTCCTTCATTTTGTCTACCATTTTGAGCGTTTTGAACAACGATGTTAATTGAGTTGAATCCGTCTCGACAATTATGATTTCCTGATCTTGATCGATCTTAATTGGGAATTTTACTTTTATTTCAATTTGAATCAAAGAAAAAAAGAGAAAAAGAGAGAAAAAGAAAAAGAAAAGAAAGCAAAAAGAACAGAAGAGTAAAGAAATACTTCTTATATATACATAAGCTATAGTAGCAAAATAAATTTGAATAAAGTATTTCCTTGGTGATTGAAGGTTGGGATCTGAACTTTCTTGCCTAAAAATAGATGTTATTTAACTCACATTCCTTTAATTCTTAACACTTGATTTCACCTTTTTCTGTTCCATTTAGCCTTTCCATCACTATAACCCTAAAAGTCCTCTTGATTCTTTATATGGATGCTGAATAGTAGTGGAGATTTTAGAGTCATCACAAGTTTATGGTAGAATGTTTATTGCTTAGATATTTGAGAGAAAAGAGCCCTAATAAGGAGAGATGAGCGATTCAAACACTTATACCTTGTGAGCAAATCCTTGTTGTTTATGCATTTTGAGTCAATTGCACCTTGTATCTGATTACTTGGCATTGTTCATTTTATCATTTTTTGTATTTCTAAAAGAGGTTGATCAATTAGCTCTTGAGATCACTTTTAAACATGCTAGTCTCTTTAATTGTAGCTGTACTTTCTTTAGAATGATTCAAGTCTTTGTCCAGGAGTATAAAGGTTCAAGTGTGGGGGAGTGATAGAACTCAAGTGTTTTCTAATGTTTTGCAACAATTTTACCCTCATATGCATGCATTTATATCCATTTGATTACATTGAGTCATGCATTGCATTTTACTGTTTAAGGGATAAAAAGGGTTATTTTTCTCTTCTCAATTTTAATTCCCTTGATCTATAATCAGTTGGTCTTTAGAAAGCTCTTTGTTGTGATTTTCAGGTAATTGAAGAAGGGCCCAAGAACCATGATGGAGCATGGATGGAGCCAAAATGTTGCAAGGACCAAAACACAAGAGTTAGGAGTGTTCTGGCTCTCTAGATCTCGACATAGACTCCTGAGGTTGTGACCTAGATGTCTCTTAGTGAAACTACGCGTTTTGGACCTAAGTCAAGATGAAAGCTCTCTGTCTTCCTAGGTCGGGACATGGAACTTATCATGTCGCGATCTTACCCCTTTGAGTCGCGCCCTTACATTCCTGAAGTCATGACTTGAGTGTGTTAAGTGAAGCTGTGCATTTTGGAATAAGTTTTTCAGCTTCTATACCTAAAGGGGTAGCCACCACGAAAAGACACTCTTCCATTCTGTAGATTTGCACAAGGCTAAGCCACCATCATTTCCTCTTAAGTCTCCATTAATCCTATACCCAAAAACTTCTATTTTTCTTCATATCTTTATCATTTTCTACATTTCTAGATCAATCAAACCACTCCAACCACCTTTTTCTCCATTTTTCTAACTTTATGTTTAGCTTTAACCGTGGCTGTTCATTCTTGGAGTGATTGCGATTGGTTTGAAGGCATGAGAGGCTAAAACCCTTAGCCTCTTGGTGATGGAGAACGAAGCTTGAGCTCAATGACTTAATCGAGGATTTTTTCTATAGTCTAAACTGGTGTTTAATGCTGTGTTGAATATTTCTAGATTTAGGAACTTTCTGCACTTATATCAAACTTGGTTTATAATTGTAAATCTGGTGTTTAGACTATTTTATTATATTTGGATTGAATGATGCTAATATTGATTAATCTATTTAATATTCCAGTTTGAATCCTTGTGTTCAGTTTGATTTTTAGTGATTATTGTTGATTAATATGTGTGATTGGTATTCTGTGTGTGTCGATTGACATTCAGAGCGCATTTGCACCATCCATTCATGTACACTCAAAGTGGTTTTCAGCAGTGTCTTAAGAGATGTTAATTAACTTGATTAAAGTGAGTTTCCAATCAATCAATCAAAGTGCAAAATACAATTCAATTCTTAGTTTCTATGTAAATCAACTGACTTACATCTCAATA
This sequence comes from Neltuma alba, assembly GCF_004799145.2. Classification (NCBI taxonomy): domain Eukaryota; kingdom Viridiplantae; phylum Streptophyta; class Magnoliopsida; order Fabales; family Fabaceae; genus Neltuma; species Neltuma alba. Next base: position 241,514 of record NW_021635416.1, on the reverse strand, counting down.
CAATCACGAATTACAAATCTAAACCTTAGAAATTACAATCTATGAATGTAGAGAGTGAAACTAAGATTAAGGTAGAAGAAACTCTTAATATAATTTTAGGAACTCAAATTAGCTTCATTGACCATCAAGGAATCACGATCTAGCCTCTCATGACTAAAATCACAACTCCAACAAGCTCAGCAATCTCCATGGCCATGGCAGCAATGATCTAAGAAGGAATAGAGGAGAATAATTGGTAAAAAATAGAAGAAATTGAGTAGAAATGATGAATTCACTACTAGAAAAAAGGCTTTTAACAGCGGTTATTAGTGGTTTTTCACGGCAGTTTTGGAGGCAAATTGGATACAGTTGACATTGAAAGGTTTACAAAACACGACAGTTGAGAACGCTATAGACACAGTGGTTATGTAAAAAACAGTTATGGAAAGTTTGATTTCCATGGCGGTTATTAACAAAACTGCTGTGGAAAGTTTAACTTTTAACAGCAGTTTTATTAATAAATGTCGTTATAGTATAATTTTCCATGGTGGCTTTTTACATAATAGCCATGCAACATGTTTTAACAGCGGTTATTTAAATAACCACTGTTAAAAAGTTAATTTTTTTAAAAACATTCTGCGTGATTTTCTTTTTACCACCCTATAGTTTACAGATCCAAATAAATGTAGGTAGTACAGAATACACAGAACAAGACCATATGAACAATTAATCAACTAGCTAGTTAATATATACAGCAAGCATTGAAATTTCTTTTAACATAGGCATAAAGCAAAAATAGAGAACCAAGAGAATTAAGGAACATGTATAGGAACCTAAGACCAAAGTATAGGAACATGTATAGGAACCAAGAGAACCAAGACCAAAGTAGAATCAGCATCTTGAAAGAAAAGTAACAACTTCTGTCTATACAATAGAAATAAGGAACATGTATATGTTGGAAATTGTGCCCTAGGGGACAATCATTGTGTTATGAACATTGTTGATTTATGAATTTCTTAATTATGTTATCATATTATTTGCATGTTTACTATGATGACTATCCTTGGATAACTCATGATTTATCCTAAATGTTCCTGGTCGGTCATCTATGTGGGAGCAAAGATGAAATAAGACCAGTATGACTTTGAAGATATATAGAGATATAAATCAAAGTCATAGGCACACGTAAGAGTACAAGGTGTTGGACCGACCCGCTATGAGAGAGCTGCATGGGTTAAGTCATAAGCTTCTCTCATATACAAACCATGTCACTGTGCCCTTTGACCTGAGATCATTATGGATTCCTACATGAGAAACGCTCAGCTTTGACCTAGTCAAAAGTCACTTTTAACCAAGTGATCATAAAGACTATGTTCAGGCTTAGTGGTTTTTCATGCGGAGGAATGTGAATGGTCAAGATGGAATTTGTCCCTCACATTCGTAGAGAGATATTACTGGGCCCCTCGATGAGTGAGTCTGAGAAATGTATGGCCATACTATAATGGAAAGGTAGTTCCGTTTCTATACTCAGACTACTCAGGGATTGAGAAAGTAACGGTCATGAATAGGAGGATGACGTTCTCCTGCCTCATCCATGACCAAAATGTCGTGTGACAAAAGGGACGTGATATGGTTGTATGAAAGGTTACATCGTTCAATGATCCTCATATGATTTGGGTAGTCATGATGTCTTGCTAGAGACCGCTTACGACTTGTGAGTCATTATAGTTAATGGCCCACTGCCAACTTCATATGGGCCTATAGGGTCGCACACAAAATAGCCCAACACGAGCTATGATGTCCAGATTTAATGAATAACATAGGGTGGATTGTGTATATATATATATGTATAAATTCATATATATATACATATTATATAAATATAAGAGATATTAATTGTTAGATTTAATTTATAAGGATAAATTAGATCTATATCAATTTTAAATTGGTAAGATATAATATAATATCTCAAATTTGATTTATGAGAATAAATCAAATATAATTCCTCATATCTTTATTTTGAATTAAATAAATAGGTGATCTGTGGGAATTTAAATAAACCATAATAATTGTTTTCTTATCTGATTAGGCAATATTTGATATTGTATTAATTTCGGAATTAATTTAGGATTAATTTTGAAATTAAATCTCCTTCATAATACCTATAAGTGAAAAACTTGCAGATAAGAATGGCCAAAAAAATAAAGAAGGGAGGACGGATTCTTTGAACATAAACCCTAGAAGGACAAGAGGTGCTAGCACGTCGTTCGTGATTGGAATGCTGTTCGTGTGGATACCGGTAGAGGAAGCCGATCCGAGTTTTCAACTTCGAGCGATAAAAGAGGCGAGCAGAGGCATCCTGAACGGCGGAATCCCCGAGCCACCAAGAAATCGAACACCGAAGGTAATACTTCTTACTACTTGACTTAAACACAATCGGTAGATCTGGGCAAGGGATTGAAAATGTTAAATTTATTTTCCGTTACGCGTCTTTCAATTCCCTTTAGTATAGGAGGGAACTAAGAGAACATATCTAACAATGAATTTTTTAAGGAATGACCTAACTATTTGAAAGTTTCAATATTCTGTAGCAATGTTGCTGACAAGGTGTCCCTTATTAAATTGATGTCATTCATGGGATATGGTGTAACATTTTGAAATACCTGTTAATTAAAAATCACATAGTGAACTTAATAAAAAATGTGAAATGAATTGAAGAATGTCATGCAATCACTGCTAGAAAAAAGGCTTTTAATGGTGGTTTTAGTGGTTTTTAATAGCGGTTTTGGAGGTAAAGTTGATACAGTCAACATTGAAAGGTTTACAAAACACGGCGGTTGAGAACCCCTGTGGAAAATTGATTTTCCACGGCGGTTTCCACAGTGGTTATGTAAAAAACTGCTGTGGAAAGTTAACTTTCAACTGCAGTTTAATTAATAATCGCTGTTATAGTGTAATTTTCCATGGTGGTTTTTTACATAACTGCCATGAAAAATAGTTTTAATAGCGGTTATTTAAATAACCGCCCTTAAAATTTATTTATTTTTTAAAAAAAATTCTGAGTGATTTTCTTTTTTATTACCCTGTAGTCGACAGTTCCAAATAAAAGTAGGCAGTGCAGAATACGCAGAACAAGCCCATATGAACAATTAACCAACTAGCTAGTTAATATATACAGCAAGCATTGAAATTTCTTTTAATATAGGCACAAAGTAAAAATAGAGCACCAAGAGAACTAAGGGGAACCTAAGACCAAAGAACACATATAGGAACCAAGAGAACCAGCATCTTGAAAGAAAAGTAACTACTTCTGTCTGTACAATAGAAATAATGAACATGTATAGGAGGGAACCAAGAGAAAATATCTAACAATGAATTTTTTGAGAAATGACCTAACTATTTGAAAGTTTCAACATTTTATAGCAATGTTGTTGACAAAGTGCCCCTTATCAAGTTGATGTCATCCATGGGATATGGCGCAGCATTTTGAAATACCTGTTAATAAAAAATAACATATTGAACTTAATAAAAAATGTGAAATGAATTGAAGAATGTAATGCAACGTAACTTATCTTTACCTCGTCTAATTTCTTAGTCACTCCTGTCTCAATGTCATTCATGTAGTAGATGACATAATATCCACATTCAACATGTCCTTGTTGACAATGGTACTAACAAAATGAAATATAAAATTGAATATTAGACATTATTGATTATAAACATTAACTAAAAAGGTTTAAAAGTATATATTTAGCTCAAAACAACATACCTTTAGGAGAATCCATGTTGGTGGTTGTATATTTTGTTTAATTGCCACAACATTGAAACCATGAAAAGTCCTATCAATAGTATAAAAGAAAATGATATTAGAGCATGTTTTTATAAACTTCGCACGTAATAAATATATAAACATAAACTAACGTGTTGATGATATCTCTGGTTTCTTCAGATGGACTTCCACAGAGGGAATTGAACTAGTAAACTTTGTTATCAAAAGGGGCACAAATAATTAGAGTCCAATGATAACTGCAAAATACAAACCATATTAATTATAATCTTACACATACAACTTGTGTATCTCAAATACAATAATACACTTACCATTTCACATAAGGTACAAAATATATTGGCTTTTTGGTCTAAGTCATTATGGTCATCATGTAGATCGACCTCGCTTCCAAGTATTTAGCTCTTTCTACACCCTTTGAGGACACATAAAACCATATGTTCCTTCAAGTCCTTCATTTCGACAGATTTGAGTAAAGTGCCCATTGTTCAAATAAGAAACATTAGGACATGCATAAAGTATAACATGAAATAAGAAAGTGATATTGTAACTTACAAAATAGAGAGCTGCATGAAGACTATATCAAGCTCCTCAAAGTTAAGGAACTAAACGAGGTCCTTCTTGTCAACGGTGAAGTCATATATTATATTTGAAGCCAATATCCTCAGTGCCATCTTGAAAGTAATGGGCTTATCTATGTTTGGCACTATAGAATGAAGAACCTCCAAACTGGAATACATAAACGCAACATCACTAGGAAGAGGCAAGAGTGCGGGATCTGACGATGCACTCTTTGTGGCCTTCTTTGCTGCTGCCTTCTTCACTACTGGCTTTACAATAAGTCTCTTTAGCCACAAAATGAAATGTCCTTTAGCTTGGGCCAATAGTCAAACCTTATCAGTAGGATTGGGCACTAGTGTACCGCCCTGACCACAAGGAATCCTCTCCACTGTCACCCTTGCTTGATCGCTCAAAATTTTCTTGCCGTCAATCGTTGTGCCCATGAATGCTCTACCATTAGTGACATGAACAGGTGAATTTTCATAATCCACATAGAGAGCACATAGCATTCCATTGTCTTTGACAAGGTCAGGGCTAGGGTCAGGGTCAGACACTGTCAGTTGCTATGTCTAATTATTACTGGCCTTCCCGCTTTTTATCACAGGTGAACCCTGAAACATAATATGAAATTAGTTAAGGCACATTAAATAAGTTTAAATAGATCAAATGAACCTTTAGAAGATTTGAAAAGATGTGTGATTATTATTTAGGAAGGTTTAGATACTCAGGGCATTTAGAATCCACTCGTGCCCATCATCATCATACCCTGTTGAAACTTGGCATCAAATTCCTCATGTATCTTTTGCATCTGTGCCATGTGTTGTTGATTGAGTTTAGCTCAAACTCTCTCTATTTCTTCCTGTAATTGTTGGTCGAGCTCCTCTTTAGATACCATGTTAGCAAAGGATGATCCAGTGCTTTATCATTAAGTAGAGCCAAAAAATTGTTTAATACCAATCCTTTTAGGGGTCCCTCTGACTCTGCCGGGATGGTCAGCCTTTCTAATAGCAGTGGCCAAGATATCCATCCATCCTTGAGGGACAAATGTACCTTGGGATAATTGCTCCTCAAGTGTATCCTGTAACATTAAAGCAACAAATTCAATTTAAGATAATTGAAAAAAGCAATTAATGAAGCATAATTCTTAAATATTACTAACAATCCTCTCAGCAACAACAACAGACAGTGGAGTAACATATTGACCCTTTTTAATCCTCGCCACCTTTCATTTTTCTTAGCGAGAAGGACACTCAATGGGTGGAATGTAGCTAGTAGGATCTAAAGTAGCAGCCATATGTGCATTCTTCATCCGCTCTTCCATCATACTTCTTTCCAACCCACCATACCCTGCACGAGACATAGTATGTGGGTACACATTCTACTTAGATATTTGTTTGTTCTTCTAACTCAATGCCTATGACAATGAAACAAATTCGACAAAGTTAGTTTAGTTAAATAAAATATGACTTGATTAAAAACTAAGTTTGAAGAAACCAAACTTGAAATGCAGGGTCTTCACGTTGCCTCACAAAACTCTGCCATATCTCGTCACTAATAAACCAGTATCGTTCCTTAGGATGCTCACCCTTTCTTTTTCCACAAATATAATGTTTTGTAAGTGTGGCTTTAAAATCCCTCCATTGTTCATCAAGTTGTTTAAACAGACGGTCTCTCATTTCCTCAGTGGCGGGAATATCAAATGTTAGTTGAAATATAATAGCATAGAGTTATAAAGTAAATAAGCAATTATAATTGAAACAAGTAGAGAAAACAATTCATAATGTACCAAGATATCCTCCTAAATGTTTTGCTTCAAATCTTTGTCCACCTTCTTCCAGCTAGGAATGTCAATCCCAATCTAACTGCGTGTGACATAACCCATATAGCTAGTAAATTAAGCCCCAGTCTTTCCTATAGGCTTCAAATCATCACCAAACTCCATTGTAATCTTCATAGGCTGTGTAGTCTCATCACGTAAAGCAAAATACCTCATACGGGATGGCCCTCTACCCTTTCTCTGGTTAGTAAAAGAGTTGTCATCGCCAGAACCCTGTTGACCGAATCCGTCCATTTCCTATTCAAAGAACAATGAATTCATAAATGTAAGAATAAGAAATATCAAGTTAATATAAAACATTTAGTATATTTAACAAAAAAAACATCAAATAATTCATTTAAGCCTTACAACAATTATCCTCCCAAATTCCTTCACAATTATCATCTCTAACAGCATAGTCATCATTTACCAAATCTAATTCAACTATTTTAGGTCGAGTAGCTATGAAAGGCGGGGTTTCATCAAGATTAAACTCTATGTCACCATCATCTCCACCAACTCCTCGCCTCTTACTCTGAAGCACGACAGACAATTTCTTTTTTGCTAGATCGGGAATGAAAAACACTTGTTTTGCTTGACTTGCCAAAATAAATGGCTCGTCTCCATATCTAAACCTCTCAAGATTGACCGAAACATATCCAAATTCTTCATCCACTTGCATAGCATTATTATTAACCCACTTGCATTTGAAGACGGGAACTTTAAACTTGGTATAACTAACCTCCCATATCTCTTCTATTATTCCATAATAGGACATTGCCGCCAATGTTGGGTTTCTATCTTTAAAACTAGCAAAATGCATAACCTCCACTACTACCATCACCCCACTGTTCTGCATGGTACTCTTATTGTCTTGGGTTTTTGAGTAAAATAATAACCATTTATGCCATATCTGCCCCAACACAAAACCTCAAAAGAAGGTCCTATAGCTAGCCTCTGTATTGTCTCAAAAGGATTGCCATCTTTTAACACTTCTTGCTTGAACCACTCTACAAATGACTTATTATGTTTATTAGCTAGTTGCATATCATTCTTTCTTGAATTCAAGTTCTTCAGCATATTCTTGTGAGCATTCAAGTAAGGCAAAACTTCATCTGTGTTGTTTAAAATGTATAGATGTGCCTGCATTACAATTTTTCTTAACATATACCTCACTATGACAGCCCGTGTTCCCTTGCTTCTCCCCTGATCATGTCGAGATTGAGGAAGACCAACTGCCTTTACCCTATCAAGATATACGTTACAAAACTCAATTGCCTCCTTAGCTACATATCTCTCAACAATTGATGCCTCAAGCTAATAAGGATTCTTAGAGTATCCTTTTAGGATTTTCATGTATCTCTCAAAAAGTTACATCCATCTTAAACACAGAGGGCCACAGAGTCTTATCTCTCGTACAAGATGAGCTATCAAGTGGACCATAATATCAGAAGATAGAGGAAAATGCATTTCCAATTAGGAGAGGATCACATAACCTTTATTTTCTAATTCATCCAACTCAATAGGATCAATGACTTTGCTACAAATGGCACTAAAAAACATGCAAAGTCTTGTAATAGTATTTCTCACATCGGTTTTCATAATGCCTCAAATAGCAAGTGGAAGTAATTGTTGCATCAACACGTGACAATCATGAGACTTCATTCTCGTTATCTTCAAATCTTGTATTGAAACAAGTTTACTCAAATTAGAAGAATAACCTTGTGGCACCTTAATACTATTGACAAAACCATAGAAACTTCTTTTCTCTTCTTTTGATAATGTGTACGTAGCTGGATGAAAATAAGCCCTCTTACCATCTCTTTCTTGTGGGTGGAGGACTTTTCTTATTCCAATTTCGACTAAGTCTCATCTTGCATTGATTCCATCCTTAATCTTTCCACTTATATGTAAAAGTGTACTAACAAGGCTCTCACACACTCTTCTCCACATGCATCACATCTAAACTGTGCCTCACATCAAGACTTTGCCAAAATAGAGGATAAAAAAAGATAGATCTTTTTTTGCATATATTCCTCTCACCGGCAGTCTTCTTCTTCTTTTTACCGAAGACCACATTAATTCCCTCAACTCGCTGATAAACTTCTTCTCTAGTTAATGGTCTTGGAGCCATTTCATATTCTTGTGAGCCATTAAATGCTTTTTGCAATCTACGATAAGGGTGATACCGACTAAGAAACCTTCTGTGACCAAGGTATACCATTTTCCTGTCATGTTTAAGTTGTATATAGTAGGTGCCTTCTTTGTATATTGGACATGCTTTATGCCTCTTAACACTGTATCTTGACAAATTTTCATATGCCAGAAAGTCATTTATTGTGATAAAGATCATGGCACGTAAATTGAAGGTATCTTGTTTATATGCATCAAACACATCAACACCTTCCTCCCATAATTTCTTCAAATCCTCAATCAAAGGTGCCCAATACACATCGATATCATTTTTTGGCTGTTTTGGCTTTGAGATCATCAAAGATAGCATGATATACTTTCTTTTTCCTATTCCTATATAAATTTTATGTATGTGAATATGAATCCATCTTTCTTTTTCTCCATAACAAATCTTCTTATTTACGATTAACATCTTCTGGAGTCCTTTTTGAGTGAATCGATAGTCCTCCACATAAATTGCTTTGAATGGGTAAATTAATCATTTGTCCTTGTGGATCCGACACATAACAAAGGAGCCAAGTTTTAAATTACGAGGAGCACTGGCCAAGCACTGTGTGTGCTACTAAGATTACCATAATGGGTTAATTTCGTCTGTGCAATTCCCTAGCTGAAGGTTTCTTGGCTCGCCACTGAATTGAGAAAATTTTTGATCTATTGGTTTCCATTGAGGAGAATCTGCTGGGTGATGAAGGTTTCCATCACATATTTTCTCATCAAAATGCCATCTCAAGTTCTTTGCATCTGTGGCATTAGCAAATAGATGCTTAAATCGTGGTATTATTGGAAGATACCACAAAACCTTCAAAGGAGAACCTTTGGTCATCTCATTATAATCACCTTCATCTTTCTTAACTTTGTATCTTGAAGTCTCACATTTATGGTACTTATTCAACCCTTCATACTCATTTCTAAATAATATGCAGTCACTAGGACACGCAAGTATCTTCTCATATTCTAAACCCATCGGACACAAAATTTTCTTTACCTCATACATTCGTTTCAGAAGTGAATTACCTTTTAGAAGAATATCACTCATCAATTCAAGCAATTCTGTGAAACTAGCATCGGTCCAACCATTTCTTGCCTTCAAGTTCATTAATTTTAACACGGTTGCCAACCTTTGCACCTTAGGAATAAAGGCGTCTTTGCATCACTACACAAAGTTTCAAAAGTAGGAGAGAATTGTGTAGAGGATTCAGACCTTATCTCACAAAACATATCCAAATTCTATCACTAAAGTCTTCATTCACAACCTTCTCCTTTGTAGACAGTTTAGTCTTTCTAATTTCTTCATGTCATTTCCAATTTGTATACTTCAAATTTATCCCACCACAGATAAATATTGAAATAATAAAATCATTAAATGTTAGCCAATAAATTAAAATTGACTAATACTTAATTACAAATTAAAGGGAATGTCTCGTTTTTAAAAATAAAAAATTTGACAAAATTTTCCCTTAAATATATAACAAACCAAAAATTAGAGTGAAAGACCAAGAAAAAATTATACTTATCATAAAAAATCTTAAAAATTGTAATTATTTAAAAGGACCAAAAATAAACAATTAAATATACAAACACCAAATAAGAAACAAAACGCACTCAAAATTTTTAATCAAAAATAAAATTTTCTCAACCCTTAATCTTATTAAATAAATAAAAAATAAAATATATAATTATTTTTAAAAATTAGATTAAGTAATTTCTTAAAAATTAGTATATATAGTGAATGAGTGAACATGTTAATAAAAATAAAAAATCAAACAAATATATATAAGTTTTGTGAAATAGTTAAACAAAAATTATTCTAATCAACATTAAAACTATTCTTCATAACATATTTCAACATGATAAATTTGAAGAATTATAACAAATAAAACAAAAATAAAAATTCAATTTCAAACCAATTCAATGAATAAAGATTCTTAAAGCTAAAACTTTTAAATCTAAAACGGGAACACAAATGATATCCATTTGTAATGAAATTTTAAACAACATTTTAATTACCCTCAATCAAAGTTCATAACAAAAAAAAATTCACAAAATACCAAACAGATTATTTATTACTAAATTCTCAAATTTATTACAAAAACACTACCAAAAATTTGAAATAAATATCAAAAAATTATAAAAAAAATAAAAAACTTGAAAACTAATAAACTTCAAACATTTAAACATGTTTCTAATACAGTGTATAGGAAGAAATCGAGGTTTTCTCACACCAAATGCCCACCAATCAACACTTCAAGCACATAAAAAACGTAAAATCAACAATACAAGCTAACCACAATGTAAAACTAACAAACCTATTTGAAATAAACAGATTTTTATGGTCAAAACATTCAATAAACCAAGAAAAATCAAAAGAATGAAAGAAGAGGATACTCACAGAGTAGAGAGGATTCAAATACGAAAAGAAGGGCATTCAAATGGCAACGGACAGTAGCAAGACACCACAAGCTAAATGGAGGAGTTTAAACGGTGAGAAAGGAGGGGGAATGGCCGGTAATAGAAGTTCTTTGGTGGTAGGACAGAGGGGGACCACGGCAGGCTGAAACGAAACTGTGAAAATGAGAGAAAACAAACCCGCGGTAGGGTTATTTTAAAACTTTCCATATCGGTTATTAAGAAAACCACCATGGAAAATCAAAAGTAACGCAACTTATTTACAAAAATGCCACCTCTTTTTTTTCCACATTGTTTTTCTGATTAACCACCGTTATTTGGCGACGTTAAAAGTTTTTTTTTCTAGTAGTGATCGATGATAGAGAAGAGTAGAGAGGTGAAGAGTGACCAAGTTGAGAGGATTTAGTTAGAGAAATTCACCAGAAAATGGGAAAATGATGGAGTATGATTTCTAGTACATGTTCTGGAATTTAAATGCAAATTTTCATCCCTCCACCATAGCGCACTATCAAGTTTGCAACAGCGCACACCAAAACGATGCTGTTTAGATTAGTGAATCTGCGCTCTTTCATTAGTCACGTTCGTCGTGCCAAAGATTAGAGTTTACTATGGTGCTTAAGACAGAATCATTCTTCCTTGATTTCTTCAACCTTTAATCACCCATAATAGTCAAATTGAGCTCATAGTCATCTAATTCGGAGTATATAGGATACATAAGAGTCAATGAATGAATAAAACTCACAAATTACCACATAAAAATAGACAATTGACTCTTATATCCTTGATACACAAAAACCTCTAACTTAACCCAAATTACACAACTAAAAGCTTCAAAAGCATAAGTTTGGACTAGGAAATATAGGTGAAATATGAGACTTATCAAGTATCAACAATGGTGAGAACTAGATGATTTGTATAATCAAGGAAAGCTCAGGAAAGACCCCTTATGGATCCTATTAAAGTAATAGTGACTAGATTGGAGGAATAACAACAAATTATACAAGAGATACGAGCTACCCAAGCTCGACAGGAACAAGAAAGGGATGCTGCAATAGTAGTGATAGTAGCAATAGCTGTGGCCTAAACCAGGAGTAGTCGGGGTAGTCCACCCAATCCAACCTCAAGAACCTATAGGTGAGCGGGCATGACTTAGAGTAGAACCTGAAAGCCTATAACTAGAGGCTCAATAATTCTAACATCTCTTTTATTATCCTATCATACATCAATTGGAACCACTATAATGCATTACCTAACATTTTCTAGTGAGAAATTTCAATTTCAAAATTTCACATTTTAGTCTGTCCATACACTATTCATCCGAATTTAGGACAACTTTGAAAATTTATAACTAAATCTAAAAAAAGTTAAAATAAGGTGGTTCTAATTTTCACGTGAAGCTTGCTAAGAGTTCTTTAGAGAAAAAGATATTCATTGGACTTAATTCCACCAAAACAGCACTAGAAAATTCGACAAAGTGCATTGTTCATGTGGTCAATTTTCAATCTTCCAGGATTCTAAGCCAACTTTAGAGAGGCATAACTCTTAGCACAAGACTCTAAAATTTAATGATCGACCACTTATTTTAAAGCTGAAAATGAGCTCTATAAGATTGCCAAGTTTCAGATCAAAATTTGCCCATTTGCTTATTATTTTATGTGGCATAAGATTGGAACTGTTTAGGGAAATTTTATCCCCTAATTCCATAATTCATTACAGCTTAACATAAAGTTTGATAACATATTACATAACATCCCAAAACAATATAACATTCACAAGCTCTTTCACCCTAGCACTAATTCTTTGCCTTGATCCATGGATGAGCCACTCCCTAATTGAGACATGAATTGACATAAGAGGAATGAGATCTTAAAGAAATATTAGTAGCAATTGAACTATAAATATCATGTATATCAAGCAAGTTACAATGTGATATGTTATCACACCTGAAGTCATAACTAAACCACATATAATCATAGTTAATATCATGCAAGGAGAGAAACACCAACACTTCCACAATAACATAATTCAATGCATTTGGCCAAAGCATAATCTAAAGCCATCCAATCAACCAAGATCACAACATAATTCCTCAATCCAAGCAAACAACATAATCACATTAAACAAGCAAGATAAACAATCAATTTATAATTCAATGCTACCTTTTAACACTTGATTAATTTGGTCTCCTCAAAAGGGTTATATTTCTCCTTGATTTCTCCTCACAACACTTATTGATTCAAGCATAAATACAACTACATTAACAACTAAACAATTTAAATACAACACTTTATCTTTAACTTAGCATTTTCCTCCTTTTTCTTTGATGTTTAACAAAATAGTTCCTCCTTTAGAATCAATGATCTCTTAGTTTAATCCTACACAATTTTTCATGAGGAATCCAAATATCTAATTAGTTTTTCAAAAATCAAAGCCCTTCCCATGAAATCATGTTGGTTGAATATACAACTTCCAAAAATTTCGTTTTTGATTCCAATGATTTTAAACACTTCCCAATAGTATATCCCTACACAAAAATATATTTTAAACCCATTGGAATCATCAAATCAATGCAAAACAAACTCCTTCAGCAAGAACACCCCTTGGCCGAATTGAACATATATAGTCTTGGGTTGATTTTCTTCCAAAAACCACTTCATACCACTTAAACACGCTTGTTTCATATCATATTTAAGGTTTATATCTTTTCCTAATAGCCCAGCATGCTAACTAAATTTGTGCATTATTTTCCCTTGATTTTTCATGTCAAAAACTCAACCAAAACTACCTTAAAATTTAGGGATAGGAAAGCTTGAACATACCTTGATGTTCTCTTGATAAAAACTGAATGATTCCTTGCCCTAATACCTTAAAATTTTTAGTTGACTAGAGCCGGAACCAAAGTGACAGAACCTCCCCTCTTTTTTTTTTTAAAAATAATTTTCTAACATTTTCTTGTGTATTTGGGGGTATTTATAGGCAAAATAAATTTGACCTCCCCCCTTAATCTGTCACATCCAGTAATATGGCATTTAGGAATAAGATATTCCTAAATATTTAAGGGTAAAAAATGACAATGAGAAATAGAAGAATTTTGGTAGAAAATAATTATTATAGTTTTCTAAGCCAATTATGAAAAGTTTGACTAATTAAGAAAAATTGGTCAAGAATGATTATGGAAAAATATTTCCAAGCCTCAGAAATTAAGAAAAAATAAGAATGATATCCTTTGAGAATTATATGGGATTATAAAATTAGTTTTATGACCAAATTGCCCTTAGAGAAATTATAAAAGAATTTAAGGGCGATTTAAGCTAGTTTAAGGTCCTTTATTTGGAAAATTCCAAATAAATAACTGGAAGGAGAATAAAATCCCAAGAAAATATGACATCCCAAGAAATTATAAGAGATTATGGAATTAAAAGAAGACCCTCAAGTATCCAAGATTTTTCCCAGTTCTTTTGAAAAGAGGAAAAATCACTAAAGAGAAGGAAAATAGTTCCATTTTTATTTAATTATTGGGAAATTAAATTTGAGACAAAGAGGGCAATTTGGGAAGATAAAAATGAGGAGAATAATTTATGGATCTGACAAAAAATAATTACAGAGGCCAAAGCACTGTAATTATAGAAGAGAAGTTAAACCCGGAGTAAAAGTGTACCGATAAAGTGTTAATCAGAGTCTTGCACTTTGCTTGGCCCATAAGTTGCCACTTGTCAAGCCTTCAATGGATGGTAATTAAACCTTTTCAAGTGTCAAGCTAACAATGGAGAGGATCTTGACTTTGGAATTTAATTACATTATAATTTAAGTTATTTAAGAGGGAAAATTCAAGAAGGAGTAGGCACTTGACACTTGGCATCTCATTAATGTGGGTAGATGAGATATTTTGGGAGCATTAAGTGAGGTCTTCCTCCCCTATTTTTAGATCTATATTTCGTCCAAAGAGAGATCAAGAGAGAAAGGAGTGAGCTTGAAGTGGAAGCAAGAAGAAAGCAACCATCTTGGATCAAGTAAGCTTAGAGTTAAGGTTGGTAGTTGATTCTATGTTGTTCCTTGCTTGATTCTCTTGTTTTTGATAGTTGAAAATTCTGGTTCTTTCCCTTTTATTGTGTTGGACGAAATAAATATAAAGAAGGGAGGGAATTTTTGTTGTTCAAACTTGCTAGAACACCTCAAAGCATGATAGATCCTAGTGGTTACAAGAGGTTATATGTTGATTTTGAAGTGTTTTCTTTGTTATGTTGCATGAGAACCATTTCGGCCAAAGCAAGATCTGGACCCTAGGATGTGTTTCTCAAATTTTTGAGGCTTCCACTATGTTCACAATGAAAAATGGTGTAGGGTAAACCTAAAGAACAAGTGTTGGAAGCCATAGAATCAAAGTTGCAATTTTTGGATTTTGAACCCTAATGGTTCGGTCAGTTCAAAACTAGAAGAAGGGATTTTATTTTGTTATATCTAAGTAGATATTTAGAATCTACATAAAAAATCATGTAGGAATGAGTCAAGAGGGAATTTTTAGGGTTTAAGGAAACAAATTCTAAAAATTAAAGAACAAAGATGGAAGCTTTAAGGGGTTTAGGAGTTACTTGAGTTATGTTATTGATTTTTATGAGGAATGGTTGATGATTCTTGCTGTCCTTTTTATGGATTGTCATGTTAGGGTTTGGCATTTGTGGAAGCAAGAAAGGAGAACAAGAAAATTAAAGAGCATTGGATTGAGGTAGTAAGATTTAATTGACGTTAATGTTGAGTGTTGCATTGATTACTATGCAATTTCATGTGCTATTATGTGGTTGAACTAAATGATGATGATGATGATGATGATTGTGTAGCTATACTCCTTGCTTAATGTGCCTTAGCTATTGCATGTTAGAGTGCTACATGAATGAGGTAAAGTAGTTCCCTATTAATAGCAAAAGGTTGGAATGCTTGTAATTGATGCCTATTAATGTTTTGGTTGATTGATCTTGCTACTGGGATTTCTTAAAATCTCATCCCCCAAATACAATCTAACATTTTAGGGCCTAAAACTCCTAAGAGCAAGCTACAGATTGGAGGCTAAATTATGGTGTCACACTATAAAAATTAGTGGACTTTTTGTTATGTATAAATATCAATGGTTGGTGCTGTAATCTCTAAGCAGAATGTCAGTTTAGAGCCATGTTTTATTAAGTTACCGAATGAATCTTTACACGAAATTTAGTATTCTTAGAGTTAATGTCGTGAGCTTCAAATTGATAGGTAGCACGTTAAAAATGGCCAACTACATGATTTTTAATGATTTTTCAAATTTAAGATTTAGAATCTGGAAAAAGGATTTTTGCCAAATAGACAAAGGTGAATTTCACAAAAACCTGACACTTTTTCAAATGAAATTGGTTCATAAGATTATTTTTCCTTGAAAGAGAATTCAAAGATCATTTTATAGAATTTTGAACCACTTCATTTTGATTTTTCTAGATTAAGTTATGAATTTTTGAATTTGGGCCAGAAAACTAGATTTTTACCTGATGAATAGTAAAAATCGAAAATAAGCGTTTTTCATGAATTTTTGAGCTCAAGACCATCTAATGTGATCTAAAATGGTTTTAATTAAATCCTAAGTTGATCCAATAGTAAGGTGCGACATCATCTATAGGCAAATTTTAACCAGTAAAATGGCCATGTGGCTACCATCCCCTAATTTTCAGATCATGACAAGTGTCTAGTCTCTAAAACTTTCCTACTGATATTTTCACTGAAATTAGGCTTAAATCTAATTAAACAGAAGGGTCTAGAATCTACACAAAATTGGGCCTTATTTAGGCTCAATATGGGGCCCACAAATGGTTTAGGATGGCCCATAAAGATGGCTCACAAACCAAATTACATTCCCAAACCATTTCGAAACTTTTATTAGTGACTATTCACTAGTAACATTCCATAACTTTTCTAGGCCTTTAAAAATTTATTTTTCTCCATGAAAAATCCCATTTTAATATAAGGACATGATCTAAAATTTTTTAGGGTTTTTCTCTACCTCTAACTATTTATTTTGAATTTTTCCCGACTAGGCCTTTATTCGTAAAACTGCAGGAGAATAAACTCTCTAAAATAAATTCCTGTGCTTCTAAGACCTGAACCAATTTTATAAATTCCCATAAATGCTTAGATAATTAATCCATTTTTTTAAGAATTATTGAGGCTTCTAGCTATTTAAAATAATTATTTTCTTTTAATTTTCTACTGTTTTCCTGAAAAACCTCTGTATTCGGGAAATTCTGTAATGATTTATTTTCACACCTATTTAACCTCTAGGGCCTCCATTGAGGTTTCAAAACCTCTAATTCACTAATTTTCCATTTTAAAGAAAATTTCCATAATTTTTCTCAAATTTTCCTATTTTGCCCTTCTTGGACCTGTAAATTTGAAAATGCTGATCTGAATCCTTTTTAGGTTTCACACCATACCTAATTTTCTTAGCAAATCTTATTTTCCTATTGGCTCTTAGCCAAATTTTTCATCCCTTTTATCAATGCTAAATTCAGCAGGATGTGACAACCTATTTGTCTCTTTAGGTGCCTAAGCCAATCTTCCTTAGGAGTTCTCTTACTCCTCTAGCTGCTCTTACCATTCCTAGCCAATTTAAAATGGTACAGAGAGAGGACTTATATAACTTCTCTTTCCTCTACTTCACTTCTTAGTAGGAGCATAGCTTAACCTGCATAATGCCTGGCATTCTAATGCAAGGAGTGCAAGCTCTTACTAGTTGCTATGTTTATAGTGTGCCATCCAGACATCTTATCCCTACGAAAGGGAGCCTCTTGTCATCTCTACAGTTGATTTTGGAAGTTATAGGGAGAGAACTTATGAGGTTCTCTTTTTCTTTTTTTTACTTGCTTTAGTACTCTGCTAAGCTCAAGGACATTTAACTTTAGCTTTGTTCTTGGCTAGTCATGATTCTATTGGGGTGAAGTCAACTCCACTTGCCCTACCTCACCTGCTCTTCTCTATTCTCAATACTGGACGTGTCGCTTTTGCTACAGTAACATCAACTCCATCACGACTGCTTCCCTTTCCTACTTGGATAGGTATCTGGCTCTGTCTAAAGCAGTGCCAATTCTAACTCAGGCACTACTAAAAAAAAAGGATCATTTTCGTCTATTTTGGGGGGCCTTTTTTCATCTGTTTAAGGGGGGGTGGATGAAAGAGACGTAAATAGGAGTTTAATATGCTTATGTTAAAAATAGACGAATATAGGACATCATATTCATCAATTCAAGCTAAATAGATGAATATGTGAATCCATACTCGTCTATTGGGGAACAGACAAATATTCTAGCAACATGCACAACAGACGAATATAATGCACATATTCATCTATTCTGCATGAACAGACGAATATTATTGGCATATATTCGTTTGTTCAAGTTGAACAGACGAATATGTTAAGGGGGAAAAAAGTTTTTGCATGCGAAATTGTCCATTTTCTTTACAGAAAACCCTAAAAGATAGAACCAAAATAGAGAGAGTACAAGCTGAATGCAACCAAAATAACAATAGTAATTCAACAAAATCAGATATCCATTCCATACAAAAAGAATCCACAATCTTAATAAAATTCTAACAATATGTTTTGACTATCAAAATAACCCTACACTGCATGCATGATAAAGAAACTTCAGTACCATCTAACCCTTTTAACCTTATGTATCAATCATTTTGAGAATAAAACTCTTGATGAAATTGTCCTGCCAAACGATCTCGAATAGCATCAATCTCTTCATCCGTGCAGCAGTTGTCATCATTAAAAATTTGTAAGCAACAAGAATATTGAATTCATCAAGATTCTGAATTAAAAAGAAAAACAACAATTCAATAAAAAAGAAAGCAAATAATCATAATTAAACTAATTATTACCATCTCAAAATTTTTAATACATTAGGACTTAATAATTTTGTACATGAAACGGATAATATCCACACTCTGTACTTCATGGTTGTAGATGACACTGTAAAATTAAAGTGAGTAGTAAAGATGAATATGTGTATATGTAGTTGATGACATTAAAGAATTGAAAATGAAAACACTTACTTTTGGTTTGTGCCGCATAGTCTTGCCATTTTTCCCTCGCGCTTCCCACCCCATATATAATATGTCTTGAAAGACCTATGACGAAACTGAAATGACCAGACATTAGAACAACTTAATGAAGTAGGAAAACTAAATATATGATAACAAAACTTATGTGGTAAAGACACATTTCATTTTGCCACTTGGGGGACAGCTTAATGAATCAAACCAATAAATGACATTATCTCGGGGCAAGGAATGAACAACGGCCAATATCCACTGAAATATAAAAAGAAAGGAAACCAACAAAGATTCATTAAAAATTAAATATATAAATATACAAATATAGATATAAGCTACTCACTTTTCGATGATAGGAGCAAAATAACAAGGAAAGTCAATGTCTGTAATGGTATTATCCACGTATCTTATCTGCCTATCAATATTATTCTTCAAAGGTTGCAAAGCGGCTGGACACACGAATCCATACAAATATCCCTTTCCCGTAGAAGAGCACAAGTTGTGAAAGTACCTATCATCATCAATTTGATATGAAACAAAACTTAGTTCGTACATATAAGTTGAAAATGAACAATTAGTTCGTATATGAAACAAAAATTAGTTCGTACATATAAGTTGAAAATGAACAATTAGAAAATATAAATCATAAAATAGAATCACATTATTGCCAGTTGAATCTATGCAATGTCTAGCTGATCCAGGGATAGAAAGTCCTTGAGATCCTTTTGGTCCAATCCAAAATGATATGTCCTTTGCTTCCCCATAATCCTAATAGGCATTTTTACATATTAACTTTGTTAACTGATTTGTAAGTGTTATACAGTTGTGCCAAACAGGAAAATTTAGTAGTATCTTCAATGTCCTAATAGAAAGATAAATAAAGATAAGTAACATAAGCAGTATATGAAAGAGAAATCAGAAAATGCTAGTGTTTTGTACTATGGGAGATATGACGTCTATCACACCTCTCTTTATAACCCATTATACTTCAATTGGAACCAATATAAGTCGTTTTGTAACATTTCCAGATGAAAAATTTGAAATTCGAATTTTACTGTTCATCCTGTCAGTATACTGTTCATCCGAAAATAGGCTAACTTTGAAAATTCATAACTAAATCTAGAAAAAACAAAATGATGTGGTCCTAATTTTCATGCAAAGCTTGCTAAGAGTTCTATGGAGGAAAAATAATCATTAGGTCCAATTCTATCCAGAATAATTGCAAGAAGTTTGTCAAACTGTACTGTTCATTTGGTAAATTTTTGAATTTCCAGTATTTTTTGCCCAACTTTGGAAGGGCATAACTCTTAACACACAACTCCAAATTTAAAAATTTCACGTCCAAAATCTAACAATTTCTCATTATTTTATGTGCCACAATTTTGACACTTTTTAGGGAATTTCTATCCCCTAATTACCATTTTCTTGATTTATTTCCCCTTTTTCCTTCAACCACATTCCTTCCACAATGCCTCAAGCATAATTCCAACATTAGAACATGGAATAACAATATAATTTACATCAAAATGTTATCCATAACTTATTACAAAATCCATGTAAGGTTCATTATACATTGCAAAAGTTTCTAACATAACATAATATTCATAAAAGCCATTTCATGCCAAGGCCAATCCTTCCCTTGATCCATGCTTGGTCCACTTACTAATTAGGGCATAAAATAACATAGGAGGAATGAGATTTCAAAGAAATCTCAGTAGCATATGAATTATAATTGTCATGTAAATCAATGCAAGTTTAATTGTGAAATGTCATGCAATCCAAACCATTCCCAACTCATAGGAATTCATACCAAATATCATGTAAGGAGAGGAACATCATATTATCCACATTGATATATCACAAAGCATTTGGCCAAAGCATAACCAATGTTAATCAAACAATCAATGTCACCACAAAGTTCCTCCAATCCAAGCAACAACAATCACAACAAACAAGCAAGATAAACAATCAAATTATAATTTAAAGCTACCTTTGCAAAGCTTGTCCAATTAATTCCTCCAATGCTTCTCCTTAATTCCTTCTCTCAATGCCTATTAAACCAAGCATAATCATAGGTCATATTAATCACAAAACAACTTAATTCCAATACTTAAACATTAACTCAACAATTTCCCTCCTTTTTCTTTGATTTTTAATAAATTGATTTGATAGAACCTAATCTTTATATGGTTTTCTCAAATGTTTTCTAATGTTTTACAACAATTTTACCCTCTGCGTGCATTTATATCCATTTGATTACATTGAGTCATGCATTGCATTTTGCTAATTAAGGGGTAAAAATGGTCTTTTTTCTCTTCTAAATTTTAATTGCCTTGATCTGTAATCAGTTGATCTTTACAAAGCTCTTTGTTGTGATTTTCAGGTAATTGGAGAAGGACCCAAGAGTCATGATAGAGCATGGATGGAGCCAAAATGTTACAAGGACCAAAACACAAAAACTAGGAGTGTTCTGCCTCCCCAGGTTGCGACATGGACTACTTAGTTCGTGACCTGGATGCCATTTTACTGAAACCACACATTTTGGACCTGAGTAAAGATGAGAGCTCTCTGTCTTCCTAGGTCACGACAAGAAACCTCTCAGGCTGCGACTTGACCTACCTGAGTTGCGACCTTACATTCCTGAGGTTGCGACCTGAGTGCATTAAGCGAAGCTGTGCATTTTGGAATATGTTTCTAAGCTTCCATACCTTAGGAGGGCAGCCACCACGAAGGAGAACTCTTCTATTCTGCAGATTTGCACAAGGTTGAGCTACCATCATCTCCTCTCAAGTCTCTATTGATCCTACACCCGAAACTTTCATTTTTCTTTATCTCTTCATCATTTTCTATATTTCTAAACCGATCAAACCACTCCAACATCCTTCTTCTCTATTTTTCCAACTTTATTTTTAGCTTTAACCATGGCTATTCATTCGTGGAGCGATTAAAATTGGTTTGAAGGCATGAGAGGCTAAACCCTTAGCCTCTTGGTGATAGAAGACAAAGCTTGAGCTCAAGGACTTAATCAGGGAGTTTTCTTTCTATAGTCTAAACCATATTTTAATGCTGTGTTGAATTTTTCTAGATTTAGGAACTTTTTGCACTTGTATCAAACTTGGTTTATAATTGTAGATCTTGTGTTTAGACTATTCTATTGTATTTAGATTGGATGATGTTAATGTTGATTAATCTATTTTAATATTTCAGTTTGAATCCTTGTGTTTAGTTTGATTATCAGTGATAATTGTTGATTAATCTGTGTGCTTGGTATTCTGTGGCTATCAATTGACATTCAGAGGGCATTTGTATCATTCATTCATTTACACTCTAAGTGGTTTTCAGCAGTGTCTTAAGAGGTGTTAATTAACTTTGATTAAAGTGAGTTTTCATTAATTAAGACATTGGACCCAAGTGATTACTTGGGGTTTTCTTCAGACTTAGAGGTTTTCCAAACTCCCAATCATTCTAAAGAGCAGTGATAGCTGAGCTTTCATCATCAAGAGACTGTTTAACCATAATTCCCTTTTAATCCAAAACATTTCCTCATTCATTCAAAATACCAAAAAAAGGTTAATTTTCTGCATTTTGCATTTGTTGCACCACTTTTAAAACAACTAAACCCCCCTTTTTACAATGTTTTTGAAACCCAATCTAGACTAGGATTTCCAATAACAAGCTCTTTGAGAAGAACGACTGGTTGCATCCTATACTGTATCTTTTCTGGTGCAACTCTCTTTCTTCACGATCCGGAAGGCGACAATCTAGCACATCGATCAATTATGCCATTGCCGGGGAGCCATTAAATTGGTTCCCTAGTAATTGGTTTTCTTCACCATTGTGATTTGGGTCGATTCTCATAGAGGTTGAGTTTTTGAACTTAAATCTTGTATTTTATAGCATCAAAAGTTTTCAGAAATAGAACCAAATATCTTGTTTTTCTATACAGTTGCATTTGCATTTTTGGCATAGCATTTGGCATTTTATTCTAGCTTGATCCTAAGTGTTTTAGCCAATTGCTTGAAATTTTGAACTCTGTGCATAGATGTTTAGCATCTGGTTGAAGTACTTAGTATTTTTCTTCAAAGATTTTGCGAAAATAGCTCTCTATGATCTTGAGTCGCGACCTCATATATTTGGTGTCGCGACCTAAGTGGTTGAGTCACGACCTGACTTGTGGCTTGTCACGACCTCAACCTGCTATTATCCAGTGTTGCTCTCGGTCTGCTCAAGTCGTGACCTGGGATTTTGCAAGTCACGACCTCGACTTCCTTTTCTTTCAGGGTTGCTTTCTGTTCATTTAAGTCGCGACCTGATCTGATTTTCCACTGAAAATCTTCATGAGTGTCCAGACTTACTCTTTTTGTATAACTTTGCTTTCTACACATACTTTGAGAGTGTATAGCACTTTATACACCTCAAACTCACTGAGCATTATTTGAAATCATTGAGTTTGCCTCAATTTTGAACTACACACTTGGTAAATACACAGTTTTGAACTTACATCTTTCTTGAACTCTATCTATACTTGAATTCTTGAGTAATTGTACATGCCTAGAGTGCGTAGAGGCAAGAGAGGTAGACCTACCGCATCTCGTAGCCTGCCTATTTTACGAGACCTAGCCCATTCGTCTAGTGAGAGTGAGGAAGTATAAGAAGAAATTATGGCTGAAGTACCTCCTCATGGTCCAAACGGTGGGAATGGGAATGGTAACCATAATAGACCTAATAATGGTGGTAATGAGGGGCAAGGAGAAAATAATGGCCAAAATAGGATTAATGAACAACTTAGGGGTAGAACCTTTAAGGAAATAACTCAATCTGATGGGAACTTTGAACCTATGCCTGGTGCTTTTCCTACTTTTAATGCAGATTTTGAAATCAAAGGTCAATTAATTCACTCATTACCTAAGTTCCATGGTCTTGCAGGAGAAAACCCATACTTGCACCTCCGGACTCTTTATATGCAATGTTTGTCCATGAAGCCAGTAGGAGCCCGTATTGATGACGTCATGTGGAAGGTTTTTCACTTATCTTTAGAAGGCAAAGCTAAAGAATGGTATGTGAACCTGCCACTCTATATGGACAATGCCTATGAGTCATGGACCAGTTTGAAGAAAGCATTCTTGGATAAATATTTTCCCTCCACAAAGATTTCAGCCACCCGTAAGGAAATTTCAGCAGCTAAGCAAGAGCCATTTGAGACATTCTTTGAATTTTAGAGTCGATTTCAAGAGATGCTTACCCCGTACCCC
This sequence comes from Neltuma alba, assembly GCF_004799145.2. Taxonomy (NCBI): domain Eukaryota; kingdom Viridiplantae; phylum Streptophyta; class Magnoliopsida; order Fabales; family Fabaceae; genus Neltuma; species Neltuma alba. The sequence continues at coordinate 217,444 of NW_021635416.1, read as the reverse complement.
AACCATCAAATTCTTGAGGAGCATTTGGTGTAATATTTTTACAATGGGTTGTCAACATATGATGCACAAGTTTTGGATGTCGCTGCTAATGGGTCTGTGAAAAATATGGAACCAAGGGCTGCATGGGAGTTAATAGGGACCTTTGCTCTTAATAGACAACATATGACCGTAAGAGACTGAAGAGACCCCAAATCTGAAAGAGAACCCCCTCTTGGTCAAGTTAGCACAAGACATGTCTAAACTTGCCAACACTGTTGAGAGTCTCCGTTCCAACAAGACTCAATCCCTTACATTAGTAGCTACAAGTTGTGAATTTTGTAGTTCACCAATACATACTACTGCTAATTGCCCTGGGTAGGTTGAAGAAGTGAATGCCATGTACCAAGGAAGAGAGGGGCAATATTAGGAAAGGGACCCCTGATCGAACACCTACAACCTTGGTTGGAGAGATCATCCAAACTTCAAATGAGGTGGGGGAGCAAATAGACCAAACCAGTTCCAAGGCAATCAGTTCCACAATCCTGGGGCCTTCTCAAACACATTTCAAGATCCTTCAAGAGCAATGGTGACAACTCCACCTAACACCATGGCATCTCAACCACCGCCAAGAAGTGATGACACTTCTCAGCTTTTAAAAAGCATGGCTGCTCAGATGACAAACATAGAGGGGCGAATGAAGGAAGGTGATGACAAGTTTGTTTCCATTACCACCATATTACAAGGGATGCAGAAAGATAACTCAGATGTTCATAAGAAACTGGAGAAGGTCACTTTAAAGAACACTGATATCACCAGTCATTTAACCCAACTGTCTAATGCGGTCAATGACATACAAGCTAAAAGTGGAGGTAGCATTCCTTCCAATACAGTGATCAATCCAAAGGGGCTCAACACCATAACTCTAAGAAGCGGTAAAAAAGTTCACTTTGAAAGTGAAAAAGTAGACAGGGATGATTCTGCACAACGGGTAGAGAGTCCTTTACTTTCCCCAATGAGACTTGGCAAGTCTGAGAGCTCATAATGAAGGCAAGAGCACACATTGGCCCAGAAGAGAAGTCAACTCAAGCACAAGAAGAAGCATCTCAAGTAGCGGTAAGATGCCTACAACAGCTCAGACATCTACAAGCAGAAAACCAAGCTTGTCCATGATGCCAACATCTTAAGAAAGAAGTTCAAGGAGGGTGACAAGGTGTTGAGGTATCAAGCTTGATTCAAATTCAAGAAGGGTAAGTTCAAGAAGAGCTGGGATGGACCCTACATTGTGACGAAAGTGCATAACTTCGGGATGATAGAGCTTAAGGAGGGGGCCACAGGCAAAATGTTTCAGTTCAACGAACATCTCCTCAAGCTCTATGAAGAGCCCGCATTGCCTTCTTAAGGCCAGGTCTTCCCTTTCCTTTACTTCTACTATTCACATGAACTTACTTGTGCTTAAATTACCTTGTTGTGACTTTTGGAAATTGTGAAAGGGATGCTCTTAGTAGAAGTAGTTTTAAATTCTCTTGTTTTGTTTGTTTTCAATAATCTCCCCAGCCTTGAGTTTGATATGATTATATTTGTGCTTCTATTTTGTCACCACCATGCACCTCCCTGTACTCTTAAGTTTACCCACCTTTGTGCTTAGCTCTTTTCCTCTCTCTAGAAGGGTGACATGTTGTGCTTCAGTCTTGAACTGAACTTCACAACTTCTACTTTTGTTGTTTTGTGTTTTGGCCTTGTGCTTTGGTGTGACTGTGTACCGTAATGTAGACATTGCTTTGAGTATGTGGGGGGGAGTTCTTAAAAGTTGGTTTTGTGTTTTGATTGTTGGATTTTGTGGTTTAGGAGTTTTGTTTTGAATTGTTAAGAATTTGATGATGGATTGCTGAGTTGGGTTGTTATGGTAGGCATTTTGGTTAGTGATTTTGGTTTAGGGACTTAAATTTGAAGTTTTTCAGGGTCTAGAGTGTCAGAGCCTCTCTGTGCACTCACGTCGCGACTCAAATGTTTTTAGGTCGCAACTTGGGGGTTAGTCTGAATTTGGGAGTTCTCTGTGTTTAAGTCGTGACTTCAATATATATAGTTGTGACTTGGGAAGAAATTAGGTAAAGGCTCTCTGTGAGTTTAGGTTGTGACCTCACTATTTTTAGGTCGTGACATAGAGTCTTCTGAAACCCTAAATCCCCCTCTGGCTCCTGAAGTCGCGACCTCGTATACCTCATGTCGCGACCTGACATGAAAAGTCAGGATTTTTCTGTGGGTTCACCTCTTTACCCTTTCTTATTTGGGAAAATCACTAACAGGTCCCACAGAAGGCAATTTATTACTCTAAGGTCCCACGAAATGTCAAAATCACTAACAGGTCCCAAGGGACCTTAGAGTAATATTTTCGTTTTGTAAAATGACATTACTGCCCCTCATATTCCAGATTCACATTTGCTCTGTCATTACGATTTACAACCTCAGCAGCGACTATTAACAACCTAATGAGAGGGCGTTAACAACCCTAGCAGTATCTGTTAACAACTTACTTTATAGAATTATATAACCTCTACATAAGAGTAAATTATAACCAAATAATATAATACAACAACTTTAACACTAAAATAGGAAGCTTTTTGATATCATTAAGAATTTTAACTAGATCCAATAGGATTATAGTAATATTTTAATGCGAAGATCCATTTACAACCTCAACAATGACTATTAACAACCGAATGAGAAGGCATTAACAACCTAAGCAGTATCAGTTAACAACTTACTTTATAGAATATATAACCTCCACATAAGAGTAAATTATAACCAAATAGTATAATACAACAACTTTAATACTAAAATGGGAAGCTTTTTGATATCATTAAGAATTTTAACTAAACCCAATAAGATTATAGCAACATTTTAATGCGAAGATCCATTTACAACCTCAATGGTGAGTATTAATAACCCCAAGAGAGTTGTTGACAATCTAGGCAGTATCTATTAACAATTGACTTTATAGGATAATATAACCTCTAACAACTATATAAGATTAACTTTAAGACTATTTAGTTATAGTTTAGTTAGTTATAGTTAGAAGTTATATTATCCAATAAAGTTAGTTGTTAACAGATACTGCTAAGGTTGTTAACAATTCTCCTTAGGTTATTAATACTTACTGTTGAGGTTGTAAATGGATTTTCACATTAAAATGTTGCTATAATCCTATTGGGTTTGGTTAAAATTCTTAATGATATCAAAAAGCTTCCCATTTTAGTGTTAAAGTTGTTGTATTATACTATTTGGTTATAATTTACTCTTACGCGGAGGTTATATAATTCTATAAAGTAAGTTGTTAATGGATACTGCTTAGGTTGTTAATGCCTTCTCATTCGGTTGTTAATAGTCGCTATTGAGGTTGTAAATGGATCTTTGCATTAAAATATTACTATAATCCTATTGGATTTAGTTAAAATTCTTAATGATATCAAAAAGCTTCCCATTTTAGTGTTAAAGTTATTGTATTATACTATTTGGTTATAATTTACTCTTATGCAGAGGTTATATAATTCTATAAAGTAAGTTGTTAACGGCTACTGCTTAGGTTGTTAATGCCCTCTCATTCGGTTGTTAATATTCGCTGTTGAGATTGTAAATGGATATTCGCATTAAAATATTACTATAATCCTATTGGATCTAGTTAAAATTCTTAATGATATCAAAAAGCTTCCCATTTTAGTATTAAAGTTGTTGTATTATATTATTTGGTTATAATTTACTCTTATGTAGAGGTTATATAATTCTATAAAGTAAGTTGCTAATGGATACTACTAGGGTTGTTAACGTAGGTTGTTAATAGTCGCTGCTGAGGTTGTAAATCGTAATGACAGAGCAAATGTGAATCTGGAATATGAGGGGCAATAATGTCATTTTAACAAAAATATTACTCTGAGGTCCCTTGGGATCTGTCAGTGATTTTGACATTTCGTGGGACCTCAGAGTAATAAATTGCCTTCTGTGGACCTGTTAGTGATTTTCCCTTCTTATTTCCACCCTAATTACCATGTTGCCCCTTGAACCTACCCCCTATTCAAGCTAGATTCACTGCAAGGACCCAAAACCCTAGCCTCCCTCTTTCAGTTTTTCATTCCTTCTCACGTTCATTCCATTCTCCTTCTAGTCGTGACCCTCCAGCCTTCTAGTTTCTCTCTGAAGTCACGACCCTCCAATCACAGATTCTTCAACAGCTGCTTCTTTTCAAATTCCCTCCAAAGTCACAACTTTTCAACTCCTATTTAACGGTTGCTTCCTCTATAACTGTTCAGTTGCTTCAGTCCTTCGGTCTCCATTGATTTTTGAGTGCCTTCACTTTGAGATTCTCCTCTTGTAGTGTGAAATTAAGCCTCTTCTCCACCCTTGAGTTCTATTCTTCCATCCTTCCACTCTCTCAAGGTCTGTTTAATCTTCTCTCTTCGTTTTTGGTTTTTCCTGTTCTTCCTAGTTTAGTTTTCTGCGTTTTGTTTTAAGGGTAGTTAGTGTTGTTTTGTTAGGGCTTTGATTTTGGTTGAGCGGAGTATTGCTGGACGTTGAAAATATTGTTTAACTGATTTTTTGAACTGCTTGGGACTGCATTTTCTCAAAAAAGATTTAGTTTTTGAGCAAACTAGTTTGTGCTACGTTTTCTAAAATTTCTTGGTTCAGGTCACAACCTCACTCTTTTCAAGTCGCGACCTCGATGTTTTCTGAAATTTAAAATGTTCCTCTGTCTACTCCAGTCACGACCTCACTGTTTTCAGGTCACAACCTCGATGTTTTCTGAAATTTAAAATATCCCTCTGTCTATTCAAGTCACGACCTCACTGTATTCAAGTCGCGACCTGAGTTCACAGAGGAGGTTTTGAACCTCTGATTCACTCCTGCTGTTTCCATACTGCATTTTCTCAATGGATTTTGACTTTACATATTGAGGATTTGAAAGAAATAGGTTTTGGCAATGGAAAATTATGAATACTTGGGTTTTCTCATGATTTCCCTAATGGTTTTAAAATGCAAATGTCCCAGTTCAAAATCTTCAACTATTTTGCTTAAGTGAGTCTGGCAATGGGTAAATGTAGGCCTAGTGTCGGGGAAGGCTTGGTTTCTGGGCTTAGTGTAGTTTTTAGTTTCTTTTCCTAGGTTTATTTATTTTGTGTGTTTACTTTGGTTGCTTGTTGGTTGTTTGCTTTGTGACCAGATGCCTCGCACCAAGAACCCCAAGTCTTCAAGCTTGAAGAAGGAGCTTCGCCCTCGTGAAGAGACCATACTTTCAAGGAAGGAAGTGGTGGAGTTATTTGCCAACAGAGGGGTGGTTCAAGAGCAATTTTTTCCATAAACGCAGTAGTACCATTTTTATGAGCTTGCCAAACAAAGGGGCTTTGAGGAACTTATGAAGAAGAGGAACAAGGCCAATTTGACATTGGTGAGAGAATTCTACACTTGCTCTGCTATGGACGGACACAGGGGGATCACTTTTAGAGGCAGTGAATGTTTCTTAACTCGGGAGGTTGTTAAGAAGTTCTACAAGTTGCCTGATGTCCCTATCTATGAATACCAATGATGGAAGATCATACTTACTGAAGTTCCCTGGGCATAGGTCTTCCAAACCATTGGGACAGGGGACGTTGGGTAGACCGTAAAGGAGAGTGGGTGGAAAGTTTTTGAGTGCAAGCACATGAATGATGAAGCCAGGATTTGGCTGAACTTTATGGTTTATATTGTGATACCATCGGCCCACATTTTTGATGTTTCTGAAGAGGGTGCACTTCTACTACATCTCCTGATGACCATGCAGTCGGTTGACATTCCCATTATTGCCCTGAACCAGATTGATCGCTATATCAACAACATCCAAACTCTTATGGTGTTTCTGCACTTGATTACCGATCTGTGTGTAGCACATGACATACCAACGTGCAGGTCTGACACTCTCTTGGACCCCGTCATGACCAGGTGCTATGCCGCCTCTAAAACCAACAAAGAGTGGAAGAGAGGAAAAAGGGTGATTAGGGAAGGTCCAGAAGAGGAGGCAGCTGAGGGTGGCTCTAGTCTCAACCTCGCCTCCTTGAATGATCAGATTACCAAACTCAGTCATCAAGTGATAAACCTAAGTGAGGAGTTTGATGCATACAAAGCTATCTCTATGTCTCACGATTTCAGAAGGCAAAGGCTTTTAGATCCGCTGATGTTGGAGATGGCCAGGGCTCTTAAGGTCAATTTCCCCCATGAGTATGAGCGGGCTTTCTAGGAGAACACCATTACTGCTGCCAGTTATTTTAGTGAGGGTCCAGGATAATCATCCGGTGCTGGTGCTGGTGCTGCTACTATTGATGCTGAGATGGGAGAAGGAGATGTCCAGGCAGGAGGGGATACTATCGAAGAAGAGATAGGAGGAGCAGAAGACTGAGAATAGTCTTTGTTTTCTTTTTAGTTTTTCTTTGGTCTTTGTTTTTCCTTGATGTCTATAACTGAAGGCTTAACTTTTTTGTATTTTAGCTTTTCTACAATGACTATTTTGCCTTTCCTCTTCTTTTGTGGTTGTTGCTGTTCTTTTCCCATTTCCGTTGACAGTACGGACACTGTCAAGTCTAAGTGTAGGGGAGGAATTCATTTCGCTTTGTTGCATTATCTCTGTGGTTTTTTTTTCTTGAAAATCCAATCTTTCATCATCATTATTTGGCTTTGAATTGATTGTAGATGTTGAATTGTTGTGAATTAGATCATTTGATGCTTGCTGAAAGGGTTTTTACTTGTTAATTGTGGCCATAGTTTAAATTTTTTTTTTTTTTGCATTGGTAGCCTTTGTGACTTCAGGTCGCGACCTCACTGATTCAGGTCGCGACTTGAAGAGTGACTTTGGTGAGGGAAGGCTCTCTGTGATCCCAGGTTACGACTTATATGATTTCAGGTCGCGACCTAGTTCCCCTTTCATGACTTCGTGCCTCTGTGTGCACAGGTCATGACCTCATTGTATTTAGGTCGCGACCTGGATTCTTTTTCTGAGCACCGTTGCCCTTCTCTTTGCCTTTTGGCATTGCTGTGTAGGAGGAACCTTTTTAAGCTACCTTTGCGTCTTTTTCAAGCAAACCTTTGCCTTTTTCATATACCCTCATTGCATCAAATAGTTTTTCTTAAAAACCGTGCCATTCTTGAATTTTTAAGCATATTGGATTTTGAAAAGGATTTTTTTTCTGAAGAATTTATAGTCATCTTTGGGATTCAAGTATGTTCTTAAGTGATTATCGTGATCTTTTTAATCTTCATCTTATGGGTTGCTTTTGTGATAAGTTTCTTAATACCTTGTGATTAGTGCATATTGATTGAAACTTCTTATATGAGCAATTGAGATGTGAAACCCTTGTTGGAAGGATATTCTTGAGCCTTGATTCCCATATTGAGTGATTATTCATGTGGTTTACATTCTCTAGAACTTGTTTTAGCTCTTGGTTAAAATTACATGTGCATTTATGATTTTGAATATGATGGAGGCATTCTTTTCTACAACTTTCTACTCAAACACAACCCACAATCATTTATCTGTTGCTTGACCATTTTTGAGCCTGCACTTCCTTCATTTTGTCTACCACTTCGAGTGTTTTGAACAACGATGTTAATTGAGTTGAATCCGTCTCAGCAATTACGATTTACTGGTCTTTATCGGTCTTAATTGGGAATTTTCCTTTTATTTCAGTTTGAAAAAAAAAGAAAAAAAGAAAACAATAATAAATTAAAAAAAAAAACAACACAAGAGTAAGGAAATACTCCTTATATATATATATAAGCTATTAGAGCAAAATGAAGTTGAATAAAGTATTCCCTTGGTGATAGAAGGTTGGGATCTGAACTTCCTTGACTAGAAATAGATGTTATTCAACTCACATTTATTTAATTCTTGGCACTCGATTTCATTTTTTTCTTTTTCTTCCTTTCGATTCCATTTAGCCTTTCCATCACTATAACCCCAAAAGTCCTCTTGATTCTTTACTTGGATGCTGAATAGTAGTGGAGATTTTAGGGTCATTACAAGCTTATGGTAGAATGTTTGCTACTTGGATAGTTGAGAGAAAAGAACCCCAATGAGGAGAGATGAGCGATTCAAACACTTATACCTTGTGAGCAAATCTCTGTTGTTCATGCATTTTGAGTCAATTGCATCTTGTATCTGATTACTTGGCATTGTTCATTTTATCATTTTTTGTATTCCTAAAAGATTTTGATTGATTAGCTCTTGAGATCACTTTTGAACATACTAGTCTCTTTAATTGTAGTTGTACTTTCTTTAGAATGATTCAAATCTTTGTCCAGGAGTACAAAGGTTCAAGTGTGGGGGGTGATAGAACCTAATCTTTATATGGTTTTCTCAAAATGTTTGGCAATAATTTTACCCTCATTATACGTGCATTTATATCTATTTGATTACATTGAGTCATGCATTGCATTTTGCTGTTTAAGGGGTAAAAAAGGGTCATTTTTCTCTTCTAAATTTTAATTGCCTTGATCTGTAATCAGTTGGTCTTTACAAAGCTCTTTGTTGTGATTTTCAGGCAATTGGAGAAGGACCCAAGAGTCATGATAGAGCATGGATGGAGCCAAAATGTTACAAGGACCAAAACATAAAAGTTGGGAGTGTTCTGCCTCCCCAAGTCGCGACATGGACTACTTAGGTCGCGACCTGGATGCCATTTTACTGAAACCACACGTTTTGGACCTGAGTAAAGATGAGAGCTCTCTGTCTTCCCAGGTCGTGACCTGACCCACCTGAGTCGTGACCTTACATTCCTGAGGTCGTGACCTGAGTGCATTAAGCGAAGCTGTGTGTTTTGGAATAGGTTTATGAGCTTCTATACCTAAGGAGGGCAGCCACCACGAAGGAGAACTCTTCCATTCTGCAGATTTGCACAAGGTTGAGCCACCATCATCTCCTCTCAACTCTCTATTGATCCTACACCCAAAACTTCCATTTTTCTTCATCTCTTCATCATTTTCTATATTTCTAAACTGATCAAACCACTCCAACATCCTTCTTCTCCATTTTTCCAACCTTATTTTTAGCTTTAACCATGGCTATTCATTCCTGGAGTGATTGCAATTGGTTTGAAGGCATGAGAGGCTAAACCCTTAGCCTCTTGGTGATGGAAGACAAAGCTTGAGCTCAAGGACTTAATCGGGGAGTTTTCTTTCTATAGTCTAAACTATTGTTTAATGCTATGTTGAATTTTTCTAGACTTAGGAACTTTTGCACTTGTATCAAACTTGGTTTATGATTGTAAATCTTGTGTTTAGACTATTCTATTGTATTTGGATTGGATGATGTTAATGTTGATTAATCTATTTTAGTATTTCAGTTTGAATCCTTGTGTTCAGTTTGATTATCAGTAATAATTGTTGATTAATCTGTGTGTTTGGTATTCTGTGGCTGTCGATTGACATTTAGAGGGCATTTGCATCATTCATTCATTTACACTCTAAGTGGTTTTCAGCAGTGTCTTAAGAGGTGTTAATTAACTTTGATTAAAGTAAGTTTTCATTAATTAAGACATTAGACTCAAGTGATTACTTGGGGTTTTCTTCAGACTTAGAGGTTTTCCAAACTCCCAATCATTCTAAAGAGCAGTTATAGCTGAGCTTTCATCATCAAGAGACTGTTTAACCATAATTCCCTTTTAATCCAAAATATTTCTTCATTCATTCAAAACACCAAAAATAGTTAATTTTCTGCATTTTGCATTTGTTGCACCACTTTTAAAACAACTAAAACCCCCCTTTTTACAATGTTTTTGAAACCCAATTTAGACTAGGATTTCCAATAACAAGCTCCTCGAGAAGAACGATGGTTGCATCCTATACTGTTTTTTTTTGGTGCAACTCTCTTTCTTGACAATCCGGAAGGTGACAGTCCGACTGAAAATCGCCTTGACTTGTCTTTGTTTACACCTTGGGGCCAAATTCAAAATTAATCTAAGGATTGTACTATAGGCACAACCTCGGGTCCTCGATTAACTAATACCATGGTTATGCAAATTGAGCTGGAAAAGGTTGGGGGTTCTCATTAAGACTTGTAATTAAGATAAAAAAAAGAATGTAAATGCATTTTTGGATTTTTAAGATGATTAAGATGAAATGGATGGAAATCAAGTACTGAATCAATTGATAAAACCTCTTGAAAATGGATTCTTGGCAATCATAGTTCTCTTAAGATGTGGGAGTATTAGAAATTCATTAGGTTTTCTTGATAACAACCTCAATAACTCATTGAGTCTAATGCTCACATTAATGAACTCATTAATGAAAACATTGTTAAGCTTCCCTAATGTGTAATTAAGAATGATTAATGCAAATGGTTCAATGCAACAGAAAATAAACTCATCATCAAAACATGACCATGCAAGATGAAGAGAATCAATAAAGCTACAAAGAACATATATGTAACTACATATATTGAAGCATGAAATCCAACATTAATCAATCCAACTACAAATATGAATCATCAACTAATGATTACATATCAATCAAAGTCTTTCACTAAGAATTTACAAATCCTAGACCTAGGAATTCATAAATACATAGCTAAAACTAAGATGAAACTGAAACTCCCCTTTTAAGCTCTTAGAACTCATGCCAATCATCCATCTTCAAGAGTTGGAGGAAGCCTAGCCACTCATGGTGTGCAGAAACATCTCCATTGAAGTTGACTCAGTGTTGCCCATGGATGAAGGTGACAGTGGAAGGTGAGGGATTAGGATTCTGGTGGGAGAGATGAGAGAAGATGAAGAGAAAAACATAGATGGTGGCTGAATATCCGTGTCTGACCTCATTCATCCCGAAAATAGGGTTTCTAACCCGAATATGATATGTCTAGGTCAGTTTATGGAAGTGGGCAGGTCAAATTTTCTCGAAATGGTCGGGTCTGGATGTACTGATACGAGGGGTTCGTTACGGTGAACCATGGCAGAGAGTTTCATTCTTGAAAGCAGACGTTCGTCGCGGCGAAGGCAGAAGTGTGCCGCGGCGAACCATGGCAGAGGCTCCTCTTTTTGCTCTTTGTGCCTTGAGTCTTCAACCTTGGCTCCAATCTCAGGTGTCCTACACTGAAAAGTGACAATTTAAGGCATCAATTGTCCTAGAAATTAATTGAATACAATTAATAACTAATTATGACGATTTTACCCTCAAAAAGACACTAACTCAATGTATGGACTCTTAACCTAAAATAAGCTCAATTATAGCCAAAAGAGCCAGAAAATGCAACAAAACCATGGATGATGTAATGAAAAGATAAGAATAATTTGAGCTCAATCAAATTCCCCCACACTTAGACCTTTGTACTCCTGGACAAAGCTCAAAAATAATTCAAAGAGATACCAGCACAAAGAGAAGCACTACTATGCTTAAAGATGAAAGCAGAAGATTAGTAAGAAATTCTTATAAGAGTTGACAATAGTAAAACAAGGATATGCTAAGAAAATGAGCACAATGGACAATTAACTCAAGATTGATCAAAAGAGATCTATCTCACGGATAAGTGTTTCACTCTTAACTCACTTGTTTTGGGATTATTTCACTCCAAGTCTACTCAATCCAATTTCTACCATAGGCTTGTAATAATTCTACCTCTCCACCACAGGAAGCAAACTATGCAAATCAAGAGGACTTTTAGGGGTTAGAATTTGAATGAAGGCCAAATGAAATGAATGGAATGAGAATGAAAATGGAAATGAGTACAAGCATACAAATTATTAGAATAGAATTATCCTAAACAAACATAAGGAGAGAAGCTACTTATTTTTATTTTTATTATTTTTATTTCTCTATCTATTCTTTTCTTTTCTTTTTCTCTTTTTTCCTTTTTCTTTTTCTCCTTTATTTATTTATTTTTTATTTTTTTTAAGCAACTCTCCTCATTTTTTTATAGGATAAAATAATGACAAAATAATTGCATGCATTTACTCAAGATGAAGGTCCAAAGGGGTTTACAATGGTAAAATGATTGGGTTTGTGTTTGGGAAGTGTGGGTTTGAAAACGAATGCCTCTATCATCTTTACAAAATTTGATGCACTAAGCTTCAATTAAGAATTAAAACAAGTTCTAGAGAAATATGAAATAACAAATTCACTCAATTTAATAACTTTAGGCCCAAAAATCCTTCCAACAAGGCTAAAATCTCAATTAATCAATCTTAAGGGTTAAAAACCACATAGTCCTAATTTCAAAGCATATCATCATTTACTATCTGTCAAAAACATGAGAATAACTAGTCCAAGTTCAAACCCCATTTAAAAGCATGGAAAGTTTTCTAAAAGCACAAGTACAATTTGAACTTTCCATAAATTTCAAAAGGGATGCAGGAGCAGAAAGAATCTAAGCTAGGAAAAATTTCTGAAGATCAGCTGAAATTGCAAAGAATTTATTATTTATTATTATTATAAAATTTTTTCCCGTTTTTAAAATTTTTTTTTTGGGTCGCCGCGGCGAAGTATGGCCAAGAGCTATATTAATGCTGACAAAAGGGCTTCGCCGCGGCGAAGTCAGATGTTTGTCACGACGAAAGGTGGCAGAGTGCAATATTCAATGCAATTTTCAACTCTTCAGACAACTAAACTCAAAATATTCACAATTCAACCAATTTATCAGTTCAAAAACACCTCAAAATCAAATAGATGCATGGATGCATGAGAATTATTTGCTAGAATCCACCATAGGTCCCGCCCCTACACTTAAACACAACATTGTCCTTAATGTTTGAACCAGTATAGGCAAACCAATCACAAAGTGAATCGGAAGTTGTGAAGTCCAATTGAAATTGAAGCACAACACATCGAATTCACAAAAAGGAGGGAGAAAGTGATAGGTTGCATGCAAAACAAAGAGGAAAAGAAAAATAGAAGTTGGGACCAATGTAAGAGTAACAGCAAAATGTAAAGGCCATCAGTAGCCAAAGAGTCAAACAACATCCAATGTAACATCCAAAAAGTTTAAGTAACCAACTACACCAACTAAAAAGAAACACAAGAACAACAAAGAAAACAAAACACAAGCAAAGAGCTACTGTTGTGTCCCAGTATCATCCGCTCTAGACCCGGATGGTCCTGCACCAGAAGTGCCTGCTCCAGATGTCCCAGCTTCGCTCTGAGGGTCTTCCTCTTCGAGAGGTAGGATGAAGTTCAACCAGTCAGCAATCAGCGCATCCACATGCCGGTGGTAACGTCGATCTTGATCATACAAAGCATCGCGATCCTTCTGCCTCTTCCTCTTGCAGAGGAGGGTGACTCGCAACTGGTGGACATGGTCTGCTAGCTCATCAATATCATCAGCCAAGGTGTCCAAGGTGACAGGTTCAAGAGCTTCTGAATCTTGCTGTTCTTCTTAAGCTTCAGGAGCTGGTGCACTGGCTGCATGCACTGCGCCAATATCATACACAGGGTGGATGGGTGGAGGGGGTCCAATGACAGGCTGTTTAAGGCGGTCATAACGAAACAAAGGGGCTGGTTGAAAGTAGCTGTCATTGTTGTACTCATGGACATTGGTAGCTCTAAAAAGGTCAGTGACTAGGTGGGGAAAAATGATGCTGTTGGTGAGTTTGGGGGTGTTGATGGCATCATCGAGGGCTAAGTAAATGGTGTCGGCTACATCAAAGGATCAACTAGTCATGAGAAGGTAAACGTAAAGGGCTTGGCACTTTGGAACATTGGCTAGGTGGGTGGTGGGTACTAGGTTGTTGCAGACAAAATGCAGCCAGGGGCGAGCCTCAGGTCGGAACTCGGATCGCTTAAGGTATTGCTCGAAAGTACGGGGGCGATGCAAAGTGGCTTCGTTATGACACAAGGTTTGGACCACATCATCAAATGGGTAGTTGTCTCTGTAAGCCGAATAACCCGAATGGCGACAAGGGGGAAGGCGGTAATGGAAACGGATGTTGTCAGCGGTAAAGGAATGGCGGACAAGGACATTGTGGAAGTCGACGACCATAGAACCATGGAAATGGGCATAGGTGTAAAAATGGCGAACAAAAGCGTCATTACCCATAGAACGCTCTTGGACCAAACCGGTCAATTGGGAGGCATGGAGCTGGCGGACAAAAGGGTGATCAGGGGGGTTTAAGGGAAAGGGTCGTTCCTTATGGAGGGGTCTCTGGTCAATCTTTTGGTATAATTCCTCAAAAGTGTACTCATCCCCCGAATCAGATTCAGACACAGGTGCAGGGTTCTTAGTACGCGGCATACTCTGAACACAAGAAGCAAAACACACTAAACAAAGGCCACACAAACAGCAACTAACACTACCCCAGAAAAACCAAAATCACAACCTAGACAGTAGCAAATGGCTATGTAATGATTCATAGGTTTTCAGTTTATCAAAACCTTTCAAAATTAAGTAAAGAGATTAAAGAAATACAAAATGCACCATGAATCATTAGATAGCCTAAGAGCTACGTAACTACAATCTAACATCAAAATAACGCAACCCAACAACGCAATAGCAGAACAATTAAACAAACTAACAACTAAACAGAAATAAAAGAAAGAACAAAGGAAGAGAGGAATTATACCACAATAAAGAGAAAGAGGGAGCTTTAGAGCAGACTGGAGAATTGCAGAGGAAGAGAAGGAGTGGCCACTGAAATCTAAGAGGGAAGAGATAAAGGGAGAAGAGGAGATAGGGAGAGAGTGTTGGAGAAGAATATCGAAGGGGAGGAGGTCGACGGTCTGAAGGGTGAAGGCAGAGAGAAGCGTCAGTTTCTGAATGGGAGAGGGCATGCAGTTGCTGAATATGAGAGGGGCCGATGGTTTTGAAAATTGAAGGGGTAAAGGGAGTATAATGGGATGGGGAAGGGAAAAGACCGAAATGGATATAAGAGAATAGAATGGGTTGGTAGAAATGGAGGACAAAAAGGGAATTTCCCAAGGAAAAATAGGGTAAAAATGAAACTGACCAGCACTGAAACGGCAGTTTCACCACAGCGAACCATTCTCGAGATGAAAACAAAGGGAGAGAAGGATGTTTCGCCGCGGCGAAACCATCCCGAGAGCAAAACCCAGAAACAGGTGACCTTCGCCGCGGCGAAGGCTGGAGTTCTCCGCGACGAAAGGTCGCAGAGAGCAACCTAACAAACACGGACCACTTCGCCACGGCGAAGGCTTAGGTTTGCCACGGTGAAGTGTCACAGAGAGCACAGAACAACACAAAAACACCCAAACAAGAGAGAAACACAACACACAAATAACAGAGGTAGCTAGATACTTCAAAAACTTTAAAAGTGCATCAAAATATTAAAAGGGTGCTCAATAAGTCTATGATTAAGCAGTATACCACAAACAAGCTTTCTCAATTAATCTGATTCATATAATTCATTACAAGCACCATATTACCAACAAGCACAAAATGAAATAGGATAGAGATCAAAACTTGCAGGGGGTCTTATTGAATTCAAACAACAACTACATTACTATACTACTGAAATGGTTTCTCCCCCACACTCAGTCAACATACAATGCACAAAACATAGCAAGATCAATAATTAAGCAAAAGCATGTAAATGAGTGAAGGAAAGAAACGACCAGGGAGTTAAGGAGGCTTTTGATTCTCATGGTAGAGCTTCAATAGATGGCCATTAACTTTGAATCTGGCCCCGGTCTCCTCATGTAGTAGCTCCACCATAACAAAATTGTGCGCTTTAGTGATTGTGTATGGCCCATCCCATCTGGTGTTGAATTTTCCTTGCTTGAAAGTAAACCGAGCCTTGTACAACAGCACTTTATCGCCTTCCTTAAAATCCTTTCTCAATATACCCCGATCATGCACAAATTTGGTCTTTTCTTTGTAGAGTTTGGAGTTCTCATAAGGTTCAAGTCTAATCTTCTCCAACTCTTGCAATTGCAGCTTCCTTTCCATACCAGAGGACTCTATATTCATGTTGCATTGCTTAACCACCCAATATGCTTTGTGTTCCAGCTCCACTGGCAAGTGACATGGCTTTCCATAAACCAGGCGGTAGGGAGACATGCCAATGGGTGATTTGTATACAGTCCAGTAAGCCCATAATGCTTCTTCTAAACGTGAGCTCCAGTCCTTCTTGGATGGTTTAACCATTTTCTCCAGAATATGCTTCACTTCCCTATTAGATATTTCAGCTTAACCATTGGTCTGGGGGTAATAGGCAGTAGAGATTTTATGAGTGACACCAAATTTGGATAACAGGTTATTGACTATCCTATTACAAAAATGTGTTCCCCGATCACTCACTACAGCCCTAGGAATCCCATACCTACAAAAATATGTGATTTTAGAAATCTATGAATAGTTGGGGCATCATCTTTTCTGCAAGGTATAGCTTCAATCCATTTGGATACATAATCTATAGCTAATAAAATATATACAAAACCAAAGGAAGAAGGAAAGGGTCCCATAAAGTCAATTCCCCAAACCTCAAAAATCTCACAAAACAGAAGGGGCTGTTGAGGCATCTCATGTCTTTTTCCCAACCCCCCAAATCACTGACACTTGTTACATAATCTACAAAATGTAAAAGAATCTTTGAAGAGGGTGGGCCAATAAAATCCAGAATCTAAGACCTTCCTAGATGTCCTCCTTGCACTAAAATGATCACCACAAACTATGGAATGACAAGCTGAAATAATAGGTTCAAAATCCTCCTCCGGCTCACACTTCCGTATCACTTGGTCACTGTACATCCTCCACAGATGAGGGGCATCCCATATGTAATACTTTGACTCGCTACAAAGCTTTTGTGCCTAAAATCTAGACATAAAGGGAGGAGTGAGTCCAGACATGAGATAATTGACAATATTAGCATACCAAGGCTCTATAGTAGCCACAGAACATAAAGCTGAATCAGTAAAAGAGTCACAAGTCAAGTCAAAAGAATCTACTCCCCTTGTGTCTTCCGGTAGCCTACTCAGGTGATCGACTACTTGATTCACTGCCCCAGGTCTATCCTTAATCTCAATGTCAAACTCCTAAAGCAGTAAAGCCCATTTGATCAATCTTGGTTTAGATTGTGGCTTTTTAAGTAGATAGCGGACAGCTGCATGATTGTATACACAACCACTCGAGAATTGATTAGATACTGTCTAAACTTATCTAAAGCAAATACAATGGCAAACATTTCTTTCTCAGTGGTGGTATAGTTGACTTGAGCTGGGTTGAGTGTCTTAGAGGCATAGGTTATGACTCTAGATTGCTCCTCCTCTTTCTGGCCAAGCATAGCACCCACTGCACAATTAGAAGCATCACATGAGAGTTCAAAATGTAAATTCCAGTTGGGTGCAGTCAAAATAGGAGGTGAAACAAGCATAGACTTGAGAGTATCAAAGGCATGTCTACATTTTTCATCAAAATTAAATTCAACATCCTTTTTAAGAAGAGTAGAAAGGGGCAAAGCAACTTTACTAAAATCTTTAATAAAGCGCCTATAAAACCCTGCATGCCCAAGAAAAGATCTCAAATCTTTAAGACAGGTGGGGTAAGGCAAAAATGAGATAACTTCAATTTTAGCCTTATCAACCAATCCCCTTACTAGAGATGAGGTGACCTAACACTATGCCACTACCCACCATGAAATGACATTTCTCAAAGTTCAAAACAAGATTTTTGGCTATGCATCTCTCTAGAGCCTGCATTAGGCTATGTAGGCACTGATCAAAGCTCTCCCCATAAACCGTAAAATCATCCATGAAAACCTCCATATTGTGCTCTAAGAGGTCACTAAAAATCGCCATTATGCACCTTTGAAAGGTGCCTGGAGCGTTACATAACCCAAATGGCATCCTTCGATAAGCAAAGGTACTAAAGGGGCATGTGAAAGTGGTTTTGTCCTGATCCTCGGGGGCTATGGGTACCTGAAAATAGCCGAAAAAGCCATCTAAAAAGAAGTAATGTGATTTACTAGCTAGTCTCTCCAACATTTGGTCAATGAAGGGTATAGGAAAGTGATCCTTACGTGTTGCATCATTAAGTCTCCTATAGTCTATGCACACACGCCATGAGTTTTGAACCCTTGTAGGAATTAACTCATCCCTTTCATTCCTTACTATTGTTACCCCACTCTTCTTTGGCACAACATGCATCGGACTGACCCACTCACTATCAGAAATTGGATATATTATCCCAGCACTTAAAAATTTAGTAATTTCTTTCTTAACTACATTCAATATGAGAGGGTTCAATCGTCTTTGGGGTTGTCTCACTGGTTTTGATTCCTCACTCAGTAAAATTCTATGTGTGCACACAGCAGGACTAATTCTTGGTATGTCCGCTAGTGTCCAACCTATTGCCTTTCTATGCTCCCTCAAAACAAACAAGAGTCTCTCTTCCTCACTCTCAGACAGTGAGTTAGCAATTATAATAGGCAGTTGTTCATTAGACTCAAGGAAAGCATATTTCAAAGTAGGTGGTAAAGGTTTCAAATCAAGTGTAGGTGGTTGCACAATAGAAGGAATCAATTTATGAAGTTCAAGAGAGAACAGATTACTCCCCTTTCCTTCAACCAGTGATAGTTCCTCAGCCTTGTAGTTAACTTCCTCTCCAAGCATTGAACTAACTCCTAGTTGATGTACAGCAACCGCCTTAGAGGGATTCTTCTCCATGACTTCTTCCTCCATATCTGAAACAACAACAGGAAACCTTTTCCCAAGGGAATTATCACTAATAATAGAGGAATCACAGTCTAACTTGGAGTCAAGGGAGGAAGCAGAAAATGTATGTGGGATAGAAAGCATGCAATTAACCACAGTACAATCAAGGCATGTAACATCATCACCACATGAGCCAGTAGAAGGTGTAGAGTAAAGAGATGAAAAGGAGGAAATAGATTCATTCTCATCAATAGAATCATAAGTGTAAAGATCAAAATAGAAAGAGTCATTTTGCAATTCAACTTCAGAGCAAGCATCCTCAACAGCAATGTCTATCATGTTAATCCCCAAAAGTGAATAGTCCTCATAAGGATGTTTCATTGTTTCATACATGTTAAAAGAAACTTTGTTATCACCCACCTCCATAGTTATGGTGCCCTCTTTCATGCTAATCATGGTATTAGCAGTCCTTAAGAAAGGTCGACCAAGGATGAGTGTAGTGCCATTTACAAGTTCAGAAGACATGTCAAGCACATAAAAATCAGCAGGAAAAACCCATCGCTTAACTTGGACTAAAATGTCTTCAATAATGCCCTCAGGATACCTAATAGTCCTATCAGCTAGTTAGAGCACAACAGTAGTAGACTTAAGAGTCTTGACTCCTAGAGAGGTGTATACGGACTTAGGCATGACATTAATGGCTGCACCTAGATCTAACAGGGCTCCCCCTATAGTAACCTTTCCTATAGTGCAAGGATAATGAAAGATCCAGGGTCTTGACACTTTACAGGAATTTGGGGTTTAAACAATGCAAACACATTAGAGGGTAATTGGACTCTTTCATTAGGTTTAAATCTCCTCTTGTGAGTACATAATTCTTTTAAGACCTTAGTATACCTAGGAATCTTTTTAATCACACTACTAGAAAAAAAGACTTTTAACGTCACAAAATAATGGCGGTTAAGCAGAAAAACAACGTGGAAAAAAAGGCGGTAGCATTTTTGTAAATAAAATGAAGAGGGGCTACACTTTCCACAGCGGTTTTCTTAAAAACCGCCGTGGAAAGTGTGTTCATTTCCCTTTCGCGGCGCTCGACTTGCTTCACTTTCTTTCTCATTTCTTCAGTGCGCCGTGGTCCCCCTCTGCCCCACCACCGAAAAACTGCCATTACCAGCCATTCCCGCCACTATCCTACCGTTTAAACTCCTCTATTGAGCTTGTGGTGCCTTGCCGTTGTCTACCGTCGTCCACCGTGGTTCGAACGCCTCTCATTTCGCCTCATTCTTGCTCAGCCGTGGTCCCCTCTGCCCCACCCCCGAAAACCGGTCATACCCCACACTATCCCACCTTTGAAACTCCTGCATTGAGCTTGTGGTGCGTCCGCCACCGTTCGAACGCCCTCACTTCGCGTTTGAATCTTCTCTACTCTGTGAGTATCCTCTTCTTTCATTCTTTTCAATTTTTCTTGATTTATTGAATATTTTGGCCATGAAAATCTGTTATATATGAAATGGGTTTGTTAGTTTTACATTGTGATTGGCTTGTATTGTTCATTTTGCATTTTTTATGTGGTTGAACCGTTGATTGGTGTTGATTGGTGGGCATTGGATGTGAGAAAACCTTAATTCCTTCTTATATACTGTATTAGAAACATGTTTAAATGTTTGGAGTTGACTAGTTGTGAAGTTTCTAAATTTTTTTATAATTTTTTGATATTTATTTCGAATTTTTGGTAATTTTTTTGTAATAAATATAAGAATTTAGTAATAAATAATTTGTTTGTTATTTTGTGTTTTTTTTCTTCGTTATGAATTTTGATTGATAGTAAAGTGTTGTTTAAATAATCTGTAGAACAATGGATCGTAGTTGGATGAAAGCTAAGAGAATTAGCAAGGAATATGCAGATGGGGTTGAAAAGTTTCTTGAGTTTGCTCAGAGAAATGCCCCTAGTAAAAGAGATGGATTGTACTATTGTTCTTGTGTCAAATGTTTAAACAATAGTCGACGGAGTATTTCTGAGATAAAAGAGCATCTTATTGTGATGGGATAAATTTGAGGTATACAAATTGGATATGGCATGGAGAAATTAGAAAGACTACACTGTCTGCAAATGAGAAGGTTGTGAATGAAGACTTTGGTGATAGAATTTTGGATATGTTTCGTGATATAAGGTCTAAATCCTCTACACAGTTCTCTTCCACCTTTGAAACTTTGTGTAGTGATGCAGAGACACCTTTATACCCGGGGTGCAAAGATGATTACACAAGATTGACAACCGTATTGAAACTGATGAATTTGAAGGCAAGAAATGGTTGGACCGATGCTAGTTTTACGGAATTGCTTGAATTGCTGAGTGATATTCTTCCCAAAGGGAATTCACTTCTGAAACGAATGTATGAGGCAAAAAAGATTTTGTGTCCGATGGGTTTGAAATATGAGAAGATACATGTGTGTCCTAATGACTGCATATTATTCAGAAATGATTATGAAGGGTTGAATAAGTGCCCTAAATGTGGGACTTCAAGATACAAAATGAAGAAAGATGATGGTGATTATAATGAGATGACCAAAGGTTCTCCTTTGAAGGTTCTGTGGTATCTTCCAATAATACTACAATTTAAGCGTCTATTTGCTAATGCCACAGATGCAAAGAACTTGAGATGGCATTTCGATGAGAAAATATGTGATGGAAAGCTTCGTCACCCGACAGATTCTCCTCAATGGAAAACAATAGATCAAAAATTTCCTCAATTTGGTGGCGAGCCAAGAAACCTTCGGTTAGGGCTTTGTACGGATGGAATTAACCCATATGGTAATCTTAGTAGCACACACAGTGCTTGGCCAGTGTTCCTCGTAATTTACAACTTGCCTCCTTGGTTATGTATGAAAAGAAAGTATATCATGCTATCTTTGATGATCTCGGGGCCAAAACAACCGAGAAACGATATCGATGTGTATTTAGCACCTTTGATTGAGGATCTGAAGAAATTATGGGAGGAAGGTGTTGATGTGTTTGATGCATATAAACAAGAGACCTTCAATTTATGTGCCATGATCTTCACCACGATAAATGACTTTCCAGCATATGGAAATTTGTCAGGATACAGTGTTAAGGGGCATAAAGCATGCCCGATATGCGAAGAAGGCACCCACTATATGCAACTTAAACATGGCAGGAAGACAGTATACCTTGGTCACAGAAGGTTTCTTAGTTGGTATCACCCTTACCGTAGATTGAAAAAGGCATTTAATGGCTCACAAGAATTGAAATGGCTCCAAGACCATTAACTGGAGAAGAAGTTTATCAGCGGGTGGAGGGAATTAATGTGGTCTTCAGTAAGAAGAAGAAGAGGACTGCCGGTAAGAGAAATATATGTAAAAAAAGATCTGTGTTTTTTGATCTTCCATATTGGCAAAGTCTTGATGTGAGGCATAGTCTAGATGTGATGCATGTGGAGAAGAATGTATGTGACAGCCTTGTTGGTACACTTTTGCATATAAGTGGAAAGACTAAAGATGGAATCAATACAAGACGAGACTTAGTCGAAATTGGAATAAGAAATGTCCTTCACCCACAAGAAAGAGATGGTAAGAGGGCTTATTTACATCCAGCTGCGCACACATTATCAAAAGAAGAGCAAAGAAGTTTCTGTGGTTTTGTCAATAGTATTAAAGTGCCACAAGGTTATTCTTCTAATTTAAGCAAACTTGTTTCAATGCAAGATTTGAAGATAATGGGAATGAAGTCTCATGATTGTCATGTGTTGACTAGCTAATTGATCTTGTTCTGCGTAATCTGCACTGCCTACATTTATTTGGAACTGTAAACTGCAGGGTGGTAAAAATGAAAATCAAGCAAAAAATTTTTAAAAAATATTTTTAACGGCGGTTATATATATAACCGCCATTAAAAGTATATTCCACAGGGGTTTATAAAAAAACCGCCGTTGAAATTAGATTTTCCACGATGGTCAAATATAAAACCGTCGTGGAAAATCCATTTTCCACGGCGTTTTCAAATCACCGTGTTTTCTTTACCTTTCAACGTCGCCTTTATCAACTTCGCCTTCAAAACCGCCGTAAAAAGCCACTATTAACTGCCGTGAAAAGCCTTTTTTCTGGTAGTGTCAGGTCAAGCAAGGGTATATTCACTTCTACCTTCCTAAATGTCTCAAGCAACTCATGATCTTGCCTATCCTTGGTCATTTTAACATTTTTCAAATAAGCATGAGGGAAAGGTAGTTAATTGATGTTTACCTCCTTATCTTCCTTGCTTGAGGCTCCATGATTGCTTTGCTCAGATTCCATAGCTTTACCCTTGCCATCATGTTCTTTTGGGGCTTCTTTCAGCTTTAGCCTCATTTCCTTAGAGCTTTCAGAATGCTTTACCTTTAAAGATGCTTGTGGTAGCTCATCACACACGATTTTCTCATCTATAACTTCATCCTCCTTTTCTCTAAAATTCACTTGCTTCCCACTCCTAAGTGTAATGGTATTCAAGCCCTTAGGATTGATAATAGTATTGGAGGGAATAGCGCCACTGCTCGTGGCTTGTTGGACAACTGAGTTACATAGGAGTTGATGTTCCCAAACTTAGTTTCCCACTATTCCATCCTCTTTTCTAAAGCACTAAATCTAGCATCATTCTTGGATGAGTCTTGTTGAATTAGTGAGGCTAAGGAGTTGAACTAAGTAGTGTTAGCAGCCCTTTCTTCCTTCATTAAGGCCATCATATTGTGTAGGAGTTGGTTGGTATCATCCTTGGGTAGGACGGTTAGGGCTTGAGATTGGTTTTGGAACTGGGTTGAAGATGGACCAGCTCCTCCACTCTTCTGAAATCTGTTTGGTGGTCTACTATCATCATTCCTCCAGCCCAATCGAGGGTTTGCCTTCCATCCCTTGTTATAAGTGTTGGAGTAAGGGTCCCACTTTTGATTTGGACGGCCTTGGTAGACTACAGATACCTCCTTATAACGGCCTGGACATACGCTAGAAATATGCATAACCGAGCCACAAGTCTCACAACTAGGGGCAGTAATATCCATAGGGGGTGCTGGTCTATGCACATTCATATTTTTCAATTCTGCAGTGATTACAGATAGTTGAGAGGTCATTGTGCTTTCCAACGAATCTATCTTTGATTCCAAAGTGTCCATTCTTCTATTATGAACTGAAGTAGCTCCCAACTCATGTACTCCTCTAGTATCTCTCACACCGTATTGTTGATGATTCAGGGCCATCTTCTTAATCAAATCCCAAGCCTCCTCGGCAGTGGAGTCTATCAAAGATCCTCCTCATGCAGCATCCAACATACCCTTCTCTTGGTTCTTCAACCCATCATAGAAATACTGCACCAGTTGTTCATCCGAAATTTGATGATGTGGGCAACTTGAAAGCATGTCCTGAAATCTATTCCAATAATCATAGAGAGATTCGTCATAGTCTTGCTTGGCAGAATAGATCTCCTTCCTCATTGATGAAGTACGAGAAGCCGGAAAGTATTTCGCCAAGAACGCTTTCCTTAAGTTCCCCTAACTGTGATATGCATCAGCTACGTGTCTTGGAAGGCTCATATACCACTCTCTAGCTTTGCCCTCTAATGATAGATGGAAAACCTTCCATAGTACTTGATCTAATGATGCTCCCATAGGCTTCATACTCTGGCAGATCATAGAAAGGGATTGCAAATGATGATATGGGTCTTCTCCTGTCAAGCCATGAAATTTTGGAAGGGAGTTAATCAATAATCCTTTAATTTCAAAATTAACTTCAAAATTTGGACAAGCAGCAGTAAATAGGTCAAAATTGACATCAAATGTGGTTGCTTCCCTAATTGTTCTTCTTCTAGGGTTCCCATTATTTTCTCCCACTCTCTCTTGTTCTCCATTCCCTCCATTGCCTCCATTCCTCACTTGGTTGGTATTGGGGTTAGGATTAGGGTGGTTAGATGGTAAATAAGCCATTATCTCTTGATCAGTAGGCTCACTCTCACTACTAATAGGCTAGATTCCACAGAAATGTTCTCTTGTTCAACCACAAACTCACTTGTCCCCTCAACTCTTTTCTCTCTTCTTATCTCTCTGAGTCTTCTCTCAATCTCAGGGTTATAGGGCACAAGTTTTGCTTTTCGTGGCATGCAAGAAAAGAGTCACAAGAGAACGACCAAACAAAATTGACTTGCAACACACAAAGTCAGATAAAAGTATGAGTTGTGATGGATGCAAGTGTATGGATTAGTATGAGTATGTATGCACAGAAAAAGAAGCAAAAAGTGTAAGTTTCAAAACTTTTCAAAATAGTTCACCGCGGCGGAAGTAGTGGTTAGCCTCGGCGAAAGGTGACAGAGGCAAACAGATAGCTGAACGCAGACAGTTTGCCGCGGTGAAAGCAGGAGTACGTCGCGGTGAAGGCATCCTGAGAGGAATCCTTCAGTTTTTCAGAAAGTTTGCCGCAGCGAAAGGACAGGTTGGCCACGGCGAACTGTCACAGAAAGCTTATCAGATACTGGATGCCACTGATGCAAAGTGAAAATGCTGAAAGTGTAGAAAATCAGTATATTTGTTTGTATTTCCAAAAATTTTGATGCTATGCAAGATGAAAACCTATACTATGAACAAATATGCAACTAAACTAACTAAAATGCAACCTAAAAAGGATCAAAACTTCAATTGACAACCCAATGACACAAGCTAACCTAAAGAACCAATTTCTTGGCTCCCCGACAACGGCGCCACTTGAAAATTACCCTGACTTGTCTTTGCTTACACCTTGGGGCCGAATTCAAAATTAATCCAAGGATTGTACTATAGGCACAACCTCGGCTCGTTTCACTTGTGGAGCTGAAATTAAGATCCTCAATTAACTGATGCCATGGTTATGCAAATTGAGCTGGAAAAGGTTGGGGGTTCTCATTAAGACTTGTAATTAAGATAAAATGCAAAAGAATGTAAATTTATTTTTGGATTTTTTGGGAGATTAAGATGAAATGGATGGAAATCAAGTACTGAATCAATTGATAAAACCTCTTGAAAATGGATTCTTGGCAATCATAGTTCTCTTAAGATGTGGGAGTATTAGAAATTCATTAGGTTTTCTTGATAACAACCTCAATAACTCATTGAATCCAATGCTTACATTAATGAACTCATTAACGAAAACATTGTTAAGCTTCCCTAATGTGTAATTAAGAATGATTAATGCAAATGGTTCAATGCAACAGAAAATAAACTCATCATCAAAACATGACCATGCAAGATGAAGAGAATCAATAAAGTTACAAAGAACATATATGTAACTACATATATTGAAGCATGAAATCCAACATTAATCAATCCAACTACAAATATGAATCATTAACTAATGATTACATATCAATCAAAGTCTTTCACTAAGAATTTACAAATCCTAGACCTAGGAATTCATAAATACATAGCTAAAACTAAGATGAAACTAAAACTCCCCTTTTAAGCTCTTAGAACTCATGCCAATCATCCATCTTCAAGAGCTGGAGGAAGCCTAGCCACTCATGGTGTACAGAAACATCTCCATTGAAGTTGACTCAGTGTTGCCCATGGATGAAGGTGACAGTGGAAGGTGAGGGATTAGGGTTCTGGTGGGAGAGATGAAGAGAAAAACGTAGATAGTGCCTGAATATCCGTGTCTAACCTCATTCATCCTGAAAATAGGGTTTCTAACCCGAATATGACGTGTCTGGGTCGGTTCATGGAAGTGGGCAGGTCAAATTTTCCCGAAATGGTCTGGTCTGGATGTGCTGATACGAGGGGTTCGTCGCGGCAAACCATGGTAGAGAGTTTCATTCTTGAAAGTAGACGTTCGCCGCAGCGAAGGCAGAAGTGTGCCGCGGTGAACCATGGCAGAGGCTCCTCTTTTTGCTCTTTGTGCCTTGAGTCTTCAACCTTGGCTCCAATCTCAAGTGTCCTACACTGAAAAGCAACAATCTAAGGCATCAATTATCCTAGAAATTAATTGAATACAATTAATAACTAATTATGACAATTTTACCCTCAAAAAGATACTAACTCAATGTATGGACTCTTAACCTAAAATAAGCTCAATTATAGCCAAAAGAGCCAGAAAATGCAACAAAACTATGGATGATGTAATGAAAAGATAAGAATAATTTGAGCTTAATCACCAACACATCGATCATGATTCCTTCTTTACAATCAATCATCTCATGACTCAATCCTGCACAATTTTTCATGAGAAATCCAATGGTGCAATCAGATTTTTGAAAATCACACTCCTTCCCCATGAACCTGGTTTGGCCGAATAGGGGTCCTTAATTTTCTAAAAATTCTATTTTTGATTCCAATGATTATAAACACTTTCCAACAACATATCCCTACACAAAAACATGTTTTAAAGCCATTGGAATCATCAAATCAATGAAAAACAATTAGCTTCTACATGAATAGTGCTAGCTGAAAATCTCCCTTTGAGCCCTAACCTTGATTTCATCCAAAAATCAATCTATACACCACTTAATCTTCTTTATTCCACTTGATTATGAAGGTTTCTATCCTTTCCTAAGCATCACACATCTCAACTAAAATTTTCAGAATTTTCTAGCATTTTCCCAAGCAAAAATCCTTGTTTAATCAATGTAAAATTTAGGGATAGTGATGCTTGGACATACCTTAGTGTTTCCTTGAAGTAAGTTGGATGATTTCTTGCGTAAAAATCCTCAAGAATTTCATGCAATAGGGCTAGATAAATAGTGGCAGAGTTTCCCCTTATTTTTCTTAATTTTATAACATTTTCTTTGTATTTTCAAGGGGTATTTATAGAGCAAAAATTCTGCCACTTCCCCCTTAATTAGCATGCCTAAATGATAGATAAGGAGGTGTGTTGGCAGCCATCAAGTGTGGGAATTGATCAAATTTGAACATGTGTACATTTGCTAGATTTTTCCACACAAATATCTCTTAAGTTTTGCATTTTTCTTTAATTAATTGAAGCCTCCAAATTTTGCACGAAATTAGGCCCTTATTGGGCTTAATGTGGGCCCCACAAATGGTTTGGGCTGGCCTAAAAAGATGGTTCACAAACCAAATCACTATCCCAAACTAATTAGAAACTTTATCGGTTACTATTTACTAGTAGCATTCCATAATTTTTTCAGACCTCAAAAAATTTATTTCTCTCTATGCTAATTCACCTTTTAATATGAGAATATGATCTAGAAAATTTCAGAATTTTTTACCACCTTTAGGTATTTATTTTGAATTTTCTCCGATTAGGCCTTTATCGGTAAATCTGAGGGAAAATAAATTTCTTAAAATTAATTCTTGAGCTTCCAAGGCCTAAAATCAATTTTATAAATTCAAATAAACATTTAGATGAATTTTCCATCAATCTCCCAAATTTATTGAGGCCTCTAACTCACTAAAATAATTATTTTTCTTCATTTTCCTAATAATTTTCTAAAAAACCTCTATTTACGGGAAATTCCGTAATAATTCATTTTCATTGAAATTCCATCTTTCAAACCTCAACTGAGTTTCCAAAACTTCTACTCTACACTTTTCCTATTTTTTGGGAAATTTCTAGAATTTTTTCTCAAATTTTTCTATTTTGCCCTTCATAGACCAATAATTACAGAAATGCTAGCCCGGACTTTTTGGGGGTTCCATATTAAAAGTTGTTTCATCTCCCCATCTAGTTCCTACATTAACCCTCATCCCAATTTTTGATCCTTTATTGCCAGATGAAAATTTTTGGGATGTGACAACGTCAATGAGTCTTTTAGGCCATAAAATGAAATATCCTTTTGCTTGGCCAAGCTTGCCAACCTCGTCACTGGGGAATGACAAGTTTGCATCTACCTCCTCCTCTCGAATAGTCGTAATCGTCCACTTGGCTGAGTCTGCTGGAATTTTTTGATGATGAATTTTAGACCCTTGTGTGTATTTAATGGTATTGGCAACAGCACGCATATTTGGGTAATCTAAATAGAGAACATAAGGTTCTCCATCATTTGGTGTGGGACTAGGGTCAAACAGAGTTGACGACACTTATGGACTGAAGCTCCCTTTTGTGCTTCCATAGGTTGGAGAATTCTGAGTACATGGTAGAAATGAAAGAATGAAATTAAATGCAAACAATGTTAGCAAAATTCAAAACAAATTAATTAAGTTTTAATTAATTTTATTATTGAGGTGTATGTTCTTGTTGTTGAAATTGCCCAGTTTGCATGCTTGAGATCAAAGATCGTATCTCCTCCTGAATCTTGGACATAAACTTTTTTTTGAAGAATTGACGGACCTCATCACTTGTCATAATCTCTTAGCAAACTTGTTCTTGAATTTTGTCCATCAGGTCAGTACTTGGGACACTTCTGCCTATAGAGCTTTGTGAATTGGAACCAAAGAATTGGGTTAAACCAACTATCTTTGATAACCCTCTCACTCGACCAAGATGGTCTAACTTCCTAGTTGCAGCTGCTAGGATGTCCATCTTTTGACTTGGAGTAAAAGAACCTTGACTACTCTGCTCCTCAAGTACATCCTATAAAGTACAAGTAATAAATGATAAGTAATTACAATTTCAACAAAATGTGAACACTATTTTAATTTAGATTGTTTTAATTTAAGTACTTACAATTTTTTCAGCAATGTCAGTGTCACATCCAGCAATATGGCAATTAGGAATAAGAATATTCCTAAATATTTAAAGGCCAAAAATGACAAGGAGAAATAGAAGATTTTTGGGGGAAAATAATTATTATAATTTTCCAGGCCAATTATGAAAAGTTTGACTAATTAAGGAAAATTGGTCAAGAATAATTATGGAAAAATAATTCCGAGTCTCAGAAAATTAAGAAAAAATAAGAAAAATATTCTTTGAGAATTATATGGGATTATAAAATTAGTTTTATGACCAAACTGCCCCTAGAGAGATTACAAAGGAATTTAAGGGCAATTTAAGCCAATTTAAGGTCTTTATTTGGAAAATTCCAAGTAAATATATTTAAGGGGAATAAAATCCCAAGAAAATTCCTATGATATCTGAATGAATTGTAAGAGATTATGAAATTAAAAGAAGGCCCTCAAGTATCCAAGATTTTTCCTAATTCCTCAGAAAAGTGGAAAAATCAATAAAAAGAAGGAAATTAGTTTTCCTTTTTATTTAATTATTGGAAAATTTAATTTGAGATGAAGAGGGCAATTTGGGAAGATAAAAATGAGGAGAATAATTTATGGATCTAACAAAAAATAATTACAGGGGCCAGAGCACTGTAATTATAGAAAATAAGTTAAACTCGGAGTAAAAGTGCACCGATAAAGGAAGACTAGAGTCTTGCAATTCAAATGGTTCACACTTAGCCATGTGTCAAGCCTCTAATGGATGGTAATTAAAGCTTTCCAAGTGTCAAGCCACCAATGGAGAGGATCTTGACTTTGGAATTTAATTACATT
This sequence comes from Neltuma alba, assembly GCF_004799145.2. Taxonomy (NCBI): domain Eukaryota; kingdom Viridiplantae; phylum Streptophyta; class Magnoliopsida; order Fabales; family Fabaceae; genus Neltuma; species Neltuma alba. Next base: position 187,421 of record NW_021635416.1, on the reverse strand, counting down.
ATGATTTAAGTTAATTAAGAGAGAGGTTTAAGACTAATTAGGCACTTGACACTTGGCTCCTCATTAATGATGGTTAGTGGGATATTTTGGTGCATTGAATGAGCTTCTCCTCCCCTAAATTTGATCCATATTTCGTGCAAGGCATGAAGAGAGGGAACAAGAGAGAGTTCAAAGGAAAGCCAAGAGAAAGGCATCAACTTTGGTCATTCAATCAAGGATTCAAGGTGAGTTCTTAGTTGTAGATGTGTTCTTGCCTTGTTTTCCTTCTCTTTTATGGTTGAAAAATCTGTCCCCTCTCTCTTTAATGATTGGCTGAACTGAATAATAAAAGGGGAAGGGAGTTTTGTTCATCACACTTGCTAAGACACAACAACACAAGTTAGATCCTAGTGTTTGCAAGTGATTATAGTTGGTTTTGAAGCATTTTTTATGGTTATTTCCTTGAGTGTTATTTTCAACCAAAGCAAGATCTGAACTCTAGGATATGTTTTTCAAAGTTTTGAGGCTTCCATTGTGTTCAAAATGGAGAATAGTGTAGGGTAAACCTAAAGAACAAATGTTGGAAGCCATAGAATCAAAGTTGCAATTTTTGAGTTTTAAACCCTAAGGGTTCGGCCAAGCTGAAACTGGAAGAGGAAAATTTATTTTGTTAAATCCAAGTAGATATTTAGAATCTAGATGAAAAATCATGTGAGGTTGAGTTAAGAGGGAATTTTTAGGGTTTATGGAAACCAACTCTAAAAATTCAAGAACAAGAATAGAAGCTTTAAGGGGCTTAGGAGTTACTTGAGTTATGCTATTGATTTTATGAGGAATGGTTGATGATTCTTGCTATTCTTTTTGTGGATTGCCATGTTAGGGTTTGGCACTTGTGGAAGCAAGAAGGAACAACAAGAAAAACAAAAGGCATTGGATCAAGGTGGTGGGATCTAATTAGCCATTAATGTTAACTTTGCATTGTTATTTATGGCATGTATGCTTGCTATTATATGGTTGAACTATGATGTTGTGATATGGTTGCTCCTTGTATTTATTGCCATGGCCTTGCATGTTGAGGTTTCCTATTTATAAAAGATTAGTTCTCCTATGATAGCTAATGTTGAGATGCTTTATAATGATGCATGTTAATGTTTGGTTGATTGATCTTGCTATTGGGATTTCTTAAAATCTCATCCCCCAAATATAATCTAACATTTTAGGGCTTGAAACTCCTATGAGCAAGCTACAGATTGGAGGCTAAAGTGTGGTGTCTTGCCATAAAATTTGTGGACCCTTTTTGGTTATGTATATATTAAGCTAACAGTGCTGTAAGCACACTGACATTGCCATGTTCACGTGACTATTTGATTATGTTTCCGGACGCGTTTAATCACAAAATTTGGTATGGTGAAAGATAACATCCTGAGATTCAATTTGATAGATAATAAGTTAAAAATGGCCAAGTATACGATTTATAATGATTTTTCAAAGTTAAAGGTCAGAATCTGGGAAAAAGGGTTTTTGGCAAATGGACAGTGTTGCATTTCACAAAAACCTGACGCTTTTTCATAAGGATATGGATCATGAGATTATTTTTCCTTGAAAGAAGACTTAAAGAGCTTTAAGTATAATTTTGAACCACCCCATTTGGGTTTTTGTGGAATAAGTTATGAATTTTTGAAGTTGGGCCAGAAAAACTAGATTTTTACCCGATAAACAGTAAAAATCCGAAATTTAGCGTTTTTAAGGTAAAAAGTGAGCCCAAGACCATCCAATATGATGTAAAATGGTTTTGAATGGAACCTAAGTTGATATAATAGGAAGGTGTGACATTTTTGGTATTAGAGGGGAGGTTTTGGCATAGGATAGAACGCTCTGCTTAGTTAATATGTCAGTTAAAAGGAAAATTGACATATTATTGTAAAAGAATACTACTGTCTAATTATTAGATGGTTGGTTATTATAATGTAGGGTAGAGTAGAATGGCTTGTTGTGACCACAATAGTGATTCAGAGGGTTCAATTAATCAGAGGAGACCAGGAGAACCTTTCCCTCAATGGTTCGATAAGGATGAGAACTATAGTCTTGTAGTAGACTTCTACTATGATATCTTATGGGAGAGTAACCCTCCACCTAACATAGCCACTGTTGCTTCCAATGATCCTCAAAGGATTAAGGTCATTGAAATATCTGATGATGTTGGAGCTGGACCTAGCAAAGTCAAGCTACTTCCAATTATGAAAGAATTTCACACCATAGAGGACCTAGCCAGAAACAAGAAAGAGACGCTGTAATAGTAGCAATAGTAGCAGTGGCAGTGGCTAACCTCGATCGGAGGCAGCCAAAGGAAGAAAGCTCAGCAGTGCAAGCCACAGAACAATTACCAGGTCGGCAATGCCAGCAGTAGACCCTGACAGCATCTAGTAGAGGATGACTCACTTTTATGAGTACAATCCACCATCCTTCGATGGAGTGATTGACATCTAAGCAGCAGAGGACTAGATCATGAGTTTCAAAAGTTCTAAACTGTCTAACTACGCAGAAAGCCCAAAGGGCAATTTACAAGCTAAAGAAAGATACCGACCACTAGTAGAAGAATACCAAGATTCTTATGGATGCTCAGAACACGAGAGCGACATGAGAGGTGTTCCTAGAGCAATTCCATGAGAAATAAGTTTCAAGGTCAGCCAGGGACGAAAAGGAAACAGAATTCCTAACCCTGAAGCAGAAGGATAACGAGTCAATTGATGATTAGTTAGCTAAGTTTAGATGCCTTTCTCATTACTTCAGTTACTGGCATTACCGAGATGATGAAAGGTAGATGACCAAAAGATGGTCAGAGGACTAAAGCAGTCCTTAAGGGAGATGATTGCTCCCAGGCAATTGAGCACTTCGACAAGGCAGTTGAGGCGTGCCAAATTACAAAGAATATTGAACGATCATTTAATTATTGAACCTACTCCCAAGTTAGAGGAGGGAGATCAGGGTAGTACCTCTTCTGATGTGAACGGGAAGAGGAAGAGCTATGGGACAACCAAAAGAGTAAGAAAGGAGGTAAGCCTTCAAATGGCAAGGAATGCCCAATTGCGGCAAGAGTCATGGTGATGGAACGTATATGGTTGAGTAAAACGTTTGCTGCACTTGCAGCAAGTCCAGACACTTCTTGAGAGAATGTCCATAGAGTATAGAGAAGCCAAGGTTACACACCCAAGGACGAGTACTTGCCATCACAGGGAAAGTAGCCTAAAAGTTTTCAGAAATTATCCAAGGAGCAATCATTATTATGAACTTCCTAGTGATTGCAATGATACATTAGGGTGTTAATAATTTTCTTCTCTCATATGATTGTTTTAAAGGACCTGACTTGGTTATGAATATGTTGCCTATGATATATATATATGTCCATACCAACATATAATAGGACAATTACATCTGATGGGTGCTTAAACGGTACAGTTTGTTATGAGCACTGTTATATTACCTTAAACTTGATATGTAGGCCTTCTACGAAGCTAATGTGGTGATGGGATTGAATTGGTTGTCTTCCCATAACAGTAAGGACAAAACCCTGATCCTACCCTCAAGAGAAACGGAGTTAAATCCAATATAGGCGATGGTATGATAAATGAAGCTAACCAAGACTAGCAGAGGTTAAGATAAAAGCGTGTTTTGTCATGATAAACAACGGGAATTAGTGGCGATAGATGAATACAGAGTGATTATCAAAGAAGGTGGTAACTTCTATCACTGCAAGCAAGGGTTCTGGTTATGACAGTTGAACACAATAACTTTCAGATGTTGAAATGGTATCTTAACGAGACACAACGACTCTCAGAGGTCACAAAGAGTGAGATTAGTAGAAGTTAGAAAGAGAGAAGTAGCCACCGATTAGAATTATCAGATTCCCCCTCAAGAGGAAGAATAATGATAAGGAGTGAATGAGACAATTAGGGGTTGAGTCTTTACACCATTAAGAAGGTGTGAGCGGCAACCTAAGCTAGACAAACTCTTACAGCCTCGTTAGGGCTAGGGCCCCATGGTAGAATAGCTATCTTAAGTTCTGGAAGAGATGAATAGGAACCTTGAGATAGTGAGGTAAGATGGAGAGCTCTAGTAAAATATCTTAAGGATAAAAAAGAAGAGGACGAGACGAATGGCTATGCAGGGAACTAGCTTAGAGGTTGGCATGTTCCCCTTAATGTTAAGAGATACTCAGTCGCTTGGAGTTTAGGTTGAGAGGCACCCTTTTCAAGGGATAAGTTCTTGGCCGGGAATCTTCCTAGAGAGAATGGGAGTTGGTTCTCCAAGTTAGAATTGATGTTGCTCAAGATGGAGCAAAATGCCCTATCCGAGAGGGAAAAGGGAAGCAGCCGAGGCAAGGCAAGTGGAGTTGATCTTACCCAATGGGAGTATGACTAGCGAAGAACAAAGCTAGGCTTAAATGTACCTGAGCTTAGTAGAGTACTAGAGTAAGTAGAAAGAAAAAGAACCTTAAAAGTCCTCTCCCTATGACTTCCAGAAGCAGCTGTGAACAGAAAAGAGGCTCCCTCTTATAGGGTTAAGATGTCCGGTTGGCATGCTACGGACATAGCAACTAGTAAGAGCTTACACTCCTTGCATTAAAACACCAGACATTATGCATGCTAGAGTATGCTCGTACTGAAAAGTAAAGTGGAGAAAAGAGAAGTTGCATAAGTCCTCTTTCTGTACCGTTCTAAAGTAGTAAGAGACGGTAAGAGCAGCTGGAAGAGTAAGAGAACTCCTAAGACGGATTGGCTTAGGTGTAACACCTCATGTTTAAATCAATTAAATTTCCTTACGGAAGCATTTGGAATCACTTTTGAAGGCTACAATTGATAAAAAGTCAAGTTTGAAAATTTTCATTTACGGGTTACTATTCATTGTCACCTTAAAATGTGACAAACTTCGAAAATTCATAACTAATTGTAGAAAAATTGAAATTGAGTGATTCCAAGTTCTACTAAAAGCTCTTTGGATAAAATTTTGAGGAAAAATAGTTTCTAAACTGATTGCCTTGAAATTCGAGCTCAATTTTCTTTGAAAAAGTTACTGTTCATTTGGTCATTTTCGGATTTTACTGTATTTTTGCCTAACTTTGGAAAGGCATAACTTTCTGCTCGGTTATCGGAGTCGGGCAAACTACCCCTCATTTTAAAGAGAAACATTAGATCTCTTTTCTTGCCAAAGCTTATGACCTAACTCACTCGTTTGATAGGTCAAATTGGAGCTACAAACTCACTGCTCCAGGACCTACGTTTTATCCCTTAACATCTCTTTAATTCTTTTTATTTCTTTAGCATACATAACATGGCCATACTCTTTCCCGTTTATGCTCATACACTTTCATTCATGCCATACATATTATAATTAAATACATGGCATTATTGGCATCCATAACATAGTTCACAAAATAGTAGAATTATACATTTATCAACAGTCTCATCCATTAACAAGAATAATTCTCTGCTTACTTCTCCTTGCTTCTCATGCCATTATTGCCCATCATTGATTGACCTAAATGGTTGGTTAGGGAGGGGTGAGATTCGAGGGAATCTCAGTAGTAAACACTACCCATAAGCATGCAAGACATAATGCACATGCATAACATGTTATAACATTAACACATGAATGCCATGGAAAGTAAGCTAAAGCATTTCATGCTTCCATAACATATTGCCAAGGCAAAACATAACATAAACTTGCAAACATAACTTTGCAAACATTTCATCATAGCTTAGTCACATCATGGCAACACAATCACATCATGCAAGCATACATATCAAGCACATAGTATAGGTAAGTTCACTACCTTACACCTCAAGCTTTCCTCTCACTTTTCCTTTGACTCCCTTGACTTTCCAACCATGTGGGCATTTGTTCAACATCACCAAACATCTTCTTGGATGTTCCAAAGGTCCTAAACATAACCATAATGATCACACAATCCATTAGGACCATTAGATGACATAAAGTTCAAGACTAGCTTTCTTGAACCTCAACCCTTTCTCTTAGTCTTAGGGTTTTCTTTCCAACTTTTCTAACATAAATCTTATCATTTCCCATCCTTAAGATCCATTTCTTTTCAATTAGGACCACTTTAGATGGCCTTAGATTCAAGAATACCAAATTTGGAAATTTTGCTTCGCGGGTACTGTTCATGCAGAATTTCCAGAATTTTTGCTCAACTTTGAAAATTCATAATTAATTCTATAAAAATCCAAATTGAGTGCTTCCAAGTCTCACTGGAAGATCCTTAAGTTAAATTTAAAGGAAAAATAGTTTCAGGAGCCAATTCTACACCGAACAGTACTGGAACTGTACGGAACTCGAAACTCTTCCAAAAGTTCAACACTGTTTCCAGATTTCAAACCCTAACTTTGAAAAATCACCATAAATCGTACACATATCCAAATGAAGTGTTCTGCCTATGGATTTAAAGCTCACAGAGTGTACTCTAAGCATGAAAAATTTCAGAATCAGATACGCACAGTAACTAATCCGAAATAGGTATAAAATCAAGTGCTATAACCATCACATACCTTGTTTTAGAGTTTGATCTGGCTTGGAACCACTTGGCCTTTCTTTCTCCCTCTTCTTTCTCTCTCTAGAAACCATTTTGCAAGAGCTTCCCCATGGATTCCTTATGCTTGGACGAAATGGTAGGGAGGGGAGGGGGTATTTATAGAAAAGCAGACTGAATCTGGACCGTTGATCTTAAAAATACATGGCTTGATCTGGACCGTCCATTTTCTCTTTTGATCTTACGGTGACAAGTGTCCTATGACATCATGCTTACCTCATCATGATGACATCATGCTTACATCATCAAGCCACATGTCTTTAATCCGACCGCACACGTGTCTTGCATCCGACTGTACACGTGTCTTGCATCTAGCCGTACACATAATATTTTCTTTTTCTCATCTAACCGTACACTTGTCACTTTCATGTCCTTTCATCATTTATGGCATTAAAATAGGAAGAAAATAAATGGAAAATTCGTGCAAAAATATTTTCTTAATTATTTCTCCACCGATCAAGCCAATCTTGCACCATATCAGATACTTTTTGAGTCTGACTTACCCTGTACCACCAGGACATGTTCTGACACTATTTTCTCATCTTAATTAAGTACATATATGGTGCCACCTTAGAGGAGCAGAGGGAAAAATAATTAGATCTGCTGACAGGCTACTTAACCTTACTGAGTCATGTAGTACAGATTTCACTATAACGGGTAGACAAAAGACTATCTAAAATATTCCCGTACTGCGTTTTGATTTTTATGCTGTCCATAAATATCTTCTGGTGACTCAGCATGATGACTCGTAGGCGTCATGATTACGCTTGATGACTCAGCATGATGACTCGTCGGTGTCATGATTACGCTTGATGACTCAGCATGCTGACTCAGCATCGTCATGATGGCTCTTAGATATTTTCTTTGGTTTTGTCTCCTATTTAGAGGACAAAATTATTTAATATTTGACCGGAGCATTTTATTCAATCCAGAGCTCCAAAAATTCATCCAAAAATATCATAAAATTCCTCATATTCTAGAAAATTTGTGAATTTTCTCAGGTCATAACTCAACCTGTAGGCCCACTTAAAAATCATTCTTTAAAATGCCCTTTTTTGGCACAACTGGCTTTTAAGTATTCTTAAAGCCATTTTGCTGGTCTTCTGGGGATGAGACTAATTTTATAATTTTCTATAGTCTCTTAGATCATACATCCCCATTTTACCATAATTTTCTGAGGTTTTCTTATGACTCAAAAAATTAAATCTACCTCTACATCTCAAATTGAGCCATAATATTAAAAGTTCATTTAAAGTCAATCCAAGGGCATTTTTGTCATTTTTCTTCATATACTGGCCTTAACATGCCGTTTCCCATTTTTTGGGATTTTTTTGGAATTTTTGGGCATAATTTTCACTTTTGCCCTTACCGGCCCGAAACTTTACAAAATTACGATTTTGCCGCTGGTTTGACTTTACCCCATAATTTACCTCGTTGAGGCCTCCAACATAACCTTTGGTCTGTATCTAGCCTCTTTTCTCTTTCTGGGCCTTTGAGACTTTACTGGAGCCTCTAACTTTGATTACCCTTTAGCCCCTTAAAATCTTCACTCTGTAGTTTAGTCCCTAAAACTGCTTTAACTTCCTTTCTCATCTTTAAGACCTCTACTAAAAAGGGGTCTGGTAGCCTATCTCATTCAGGCTATTTCTGGTACTTCTAGGCCCAAAAATCGGGATGTTACATTAGGCACCTAAAGAGACAAATAGGTGGCCTGGGAAATTGACAGGAGGCTTAAGAAAATGGTATTGGTTCATGGAATAGTTTTGGGGAATTATTGGTATAGTGATCAACTGAGTGGAGATGACTTCACTTAGTCCTATGGTCTAAGTCTCCCAGAGATTGGTACCTATTTAGGAAGATGAGGACCAGGGATGAGTGGAGGATGTGGAAACCTCCTTCGGTTGTAAACCAGTACTGAGAGAGTACCCATGACCTCCTTCCAGATAACCTTATCATTGATTAGGCTGGATTTAATTTCCTTCCGATTAATAGAGGAAAGCCAAAGTTAGAGGAGTTAGAGCCATAAGACCTGGAAGAACTCCATGTGACACAGAAACAGACTAGGTATTGACGGGCAAATCCTTAAGATGAGGTGAGAGACAAGAATCTAAGTTGAAAAGAACCAACTAAAGGTAGATCAGGAGAAGGGTCTAAGACAGTAAAGTACCAGGGTTAAGCTTATCAGAATCAGTGCTTCAGTTTCTCATCAGCACTGTTTAGTTAAGTGTTTCAGGCAAGAGTAGCCCAAGAGAGTGTGACCCTGGAAAGAATGTGAGGAAGTGCAAAAGCCAGAAATGTTAGCCATTTTGGCAAGAATGCACTAAGTCTAACAGAAAATGGAAGATGAGAGTTAAGGAAGCTGTTAGGCTATCGAATAGCCTAAGCAGTATGGTTTCAGACTAAGACCTAAAATTTACTTGAAGTTTTAGAGGTCCTTGTGAAAGAAATGGATACTACTCTCAACTTCAGTATAGCCTACTATCCTAAGACAGATGGGCAGACACAAAAAATGATATGGATGTTAGAAGATATGTTACACACACATGTGCTTAATTTCGACAGTGGCTAGGGTATGTACTTACTGTTAGCCGAATCTGTTTAAGATGACAGTTCCCATCCAAGTATTTGAATGGCGCCATATGAAGCACTCTATGGGAGGAAACATAGATCTCCTTTGTGCTAGATAGAGTTCAATGAAAGAAGTAAGTATAGTCCTAATATAGTGGATCGGACTTCCCCGTAGACTAAAGTTATTTAGTAAAGACTTCTAACGGCTCAAAGTAGACAAAAGAGCTACTCAAATATTAAAGAAGACCGTTAAAGATTGAGATTGGTGATTAAAGTGTAACCAACAATGGAAGTCAGTCGATCCCTAAAGCTTAAGAAGTTAAGTTCAAACTATGATAAACTGTTTCAAATTTTGTCCAAGACTGGACCAGTAGGTTATAAGTGACCATTCCCCCGAATGTAAGTCAAATTTATGATGTCTTCTATAACTCCCAATGAAAGAAATACCATTTAGACCCGACACATGTCATAAACTATGATGACATTGTGCTCCAAGACAACCCATCTTTGAGATCAGACTAAAGCGAATCATTGATTAGAAAGTTGAACAACTGAGAAACAAGCAGTTTCCACTAGTTGAGGTTGTCTAGAAAGGTCTTATACTAGAAGCTATGAGGGAGATAGAGACTAAGACAGAGGAAAAGTATCCTGAACTTTTCCAATAAGATATACTTTAAATTTCGAGGACGAAATTTATTTAGAGGGGGAGAAATGTCACATCCAGCAATATGGCAATTAGGAATAAGAATATTCCTAAATATTTAAAGGCCAAAAATGACAAGGAGAAATACAAGAATTTTGGTGGAAAATAATTATTATAATTTTTCCAGGCCAATTATGAAAAGTTTGACTAATTAAGGAAAATTGGTCAAGAATAATTATGAAAAATAATTCCGAGTCTCAAAAAATTAAGAAAAAATAAGGACAATATTCTTTGAGAATTATATGGGATTATAAAATTGGTTTTATGACCAAACTGCCCCTAGAGAGATTACAAAGGAATTTAAGGGCAATTTAAGCCAATTTAAGGTCTTTATTTGGAAAATTCCAAATAAATATATTTAAGGGGAATAAAATCCCAAGAAAATTCCTATGATATTTGAAGGAATTATAAGAGATTATGAAATTAAAAGAAGGCCCTCAAGTATCCAAGATTTTTCCTAATTCCTCAGAAAAGTGGAAAAATCAATAAAGAGAAGGAAATTAGTTTTCCTTTTTATTTAATTATTGAAAAATTTAATTTGAGACGAAGAGGGCAATTTGGGAAGATAAAAATGAGGAGAATAATTTATAGATCTGACAAAAAATAATTACAAGGGCCAGAGCACTGCAATTATAGAAAATAAGTTAAACTCGGAGTAAAAGTGCACCGATAAAAGAAGACTAGAGTCTTGCAATTCAAATGGTTCACACTTAGCCATGTGTCAAGCCTCTAATGGATGGTAATTAAAACTTTCCAAGTGTCAAGCCACCAATGGAGAGGATCTTGACTTTGGAATTTAATTACATTATGATTTAAGTTAATTAAGAGAGAGGTTTAAGACTAATTAGGCACTTGACACTTGGCTCCTCATTAATGATGGTTGGTGGGATATTTTGGTGCATTGAATGAGCTTCTCCTCCCCTAAATCTGATCCATATTTTGTGCAAGACATGAAGAGAGGGAAAAAGAGAGAGTTCAAAGGAAAGCCAAGAGAAAGGCATCAACTTTGGTCATTCAATCAAGGATTCAAGGTGAGTTCTTAGTTGTAGATGTGTTCTTGCCTTGTTTTCCTTCTCTTTTATGGTTGAAAAATCTGTCCCCTCTCTCTTTAATGGTTGGCCGAACTAAATAATAAAAGGGGAAGGGAGTTTTGTTCATCACACTTGCTAAGACACAACAACACAAGTTAGATCCTAGTGTATGCAAGTGATTATAGTTGGTTTTGAAGCATTTTTCATGGTTATTTCCTTGAGTTATTTTTGGTCAAAGCAAGATCTGAACCCTAGGATATTTTTTTCAAAGTTTTGAGGCTTCCATTGTGTTCAAAATGAAGAATAGTGTAGGGTAAACCTAAAGAACAAGTGTTGGAAGTCATAGAATCAAAGTTGCAATTTTTGAGTTTTAAACCCTAAGGGTTCGACCAAGCTAAAACTGGAAGAGGAAAATTTATTTTATTAAATCCAAGTAGATATTTGGAATCTACATGAAAAATCATGTGGGGTTAAGTCAAGAGGGAATTTTTAGGGTTTATGGAAACCAACTCTAAAAATTCAAGAACAAGAATGGAAGCTTTAAGGGGCTTAGGAGTTACTTGAGTTATGCTATTGATTTTATGAGGAATGGTTGATGATTCCTGCTACTCTTTTTGTGGATTGCCATGTTAGGGTTTGGCACTTGTGGAAGCAAGAAGGAACAACAAGAAAAACAAAAAGCATTGGATCAAGGTGGTGGGATCTAATTAGCCATTAATGTTAACTTTGCATTGTTATTTATGGCATGTATGCTTGCTATTATATGGTTGAACTATGATGTTGTGATATGGTTGCTCCTTGCATTTGTTGCCATGGCCTTGCATGTTGAGGTTGCCTATTTATAAAAGATTAGTTCTCCTATGATAGCTAATGTTGAGATGCTTTATAATGATGCATGTTAATGTTTGGTTGATTGATCTTGCTACTAGGATTTCTTAAAATCTCATCCCCAAAATATAATCTAACATTTTAGGACCTGAAACTCCTATGAGCAAGCTGCAGATTGGAGGCTAAAGTGTGGTGTCTTGCCATAAAATTCGTGGACCCTTTTTGGTTATGTATATATTAAGCTAACAGTGCTGTAAGCACACTGACATTGCCATGTTCACATGACTATTTGATTATGTTTCTGGATGCGTTTAATCACAAAATTTGGTATGGTGAAAGATAACATCCTGAGATTCAATTTGATAGCTAATAAGTTAAAAATGGCCAAGTATACGATTTATAATGATTTTTCAAAGTTAAAAGTCAGAATCTGGGAAAAAGGGTTTTTGGCAAATGGACAGTGTTGCATTTCACAAAAACCTGATGCTTTTTCATAAAAATATGGATCATGAGATTATTTTTCCTTGAAAGAAGACTTAAAGAGCTTTAAGTATAATTTTGAACCACCCCATTTGGATTTTTGTGGAATAAGTTATGAATTTTTGAAGTTGGGCCAGAAAAACTGGATTTTTACCCGATGAACAATAAAAATCCGAAATTTAGCGTTTTTAAAGTAAAAAGTGAGCCCAAGACCATCCAATGTGGTCTAAAATGGTTTTGAATGGAATCTAAGTTGATATAATAGGAAGGTGTGACAGTCAGCAATAGTCTGATTGATATATTCACCTTTCTTCATCCTTGCTTGCTTCCACGTTCTGTGTCAAGAAGGAGGAGAGAGGGCTTAAACAACAATGCTTGGGTCTAACTTTGTAGCTTCTTGTATTTTTTGCAAATTAGCTTCCATGATCTCTTATTGTGCCTTTCTGTAACCCTCACGGGGCATGTAATGCTGGTATAAATTTTTACATTGTTTGTCTTTATTTTGAGCACTTAATTTCTATAGGAAACAAACAAAAATGAAGTTAGTTCAATGAAATGAAACTAGTTTATATGGACATATTCACTGAGTAGAACTTTACCTGAAATTCAGGATCTAGACATGATGCCACAAATTTTCTCCAAGTGTGTCTTTATCAAGAAATGAGTAAATATCACATCGGTTTTCATCCTTTTTAGCCCCTTGAATGTAAGTATGCAGGAGAATTGTCTTAAAATCTTTCCATCGCTCGCATTCTTGGTCTAGGCACTACTTTTTCATCTCTTCTGTGGGATGGATATCATAGGTTTGCTGTAAAGTTCATGTGTAATGAATGAAATTAGAATATTTAATAGTAAGAACTATTACTTAAAAGTATAAGAAGTTCATGAAGTTACAAACCAACATATCATGCCAAATCGCATCCATCATTTTAGGTGGTACTTCTTTCTAGTTAGAATACAAAATGCTCACTTTGTTTCGACTAAGAAGGCTTACATAGCTTACAAACTTATCTGCCTCTCGACCAGCTAGATTCATATTATCATCAAAATCCACATGCTTCCTCTGAATTTTCCAGTGACGTACTGCTAGCTTTGGCATTCTTATGGTGTCTCTACCTCTCTTTTTATTAGGTTCACCGTTCACTCTATGTTTCTATCATCATGCTCCATGTCCTATTAGTAAACCAGAGTTAAAGAGGTGAGTCAACTGTAATAAAATTAATGAAAAAACTGACAAAAGTAAACACAAAATTCTATTATAGTGCATAACTTTTTCATTGGAGTCTTATATTATGCATTATCCCATATTCCTTCACAGCGATAATCTCTAACAGCATATTTGTCATCATCTACCAAGGGCCTATTTGGGTAACAAAGGAAACCATGGTTTTGGGACTCAACGGAAATTTGCCAAACGGGGGGAAATTAACAAACCGTGGTTTTGGAGTCAAAACCATGGTTTCAGAAAAAGTGAATCCATTCTGCTTCTGGCTCAAATTGGAGAGTATAATTGTGCTGTCAGAGTAGATCCAATGATAATATGACTTTAACACCCCTCAATTATTTTTTTATAAACATATTTAATCTTATATTTTATAAATATATATACACATATTGATTATTTATTCATTACATTATCTTATATATTATTAATTATGTTGGTAAAAAATATATTATTAACAATTTTATTTCTTCAAATTAAAATATATTATAAAATCTATCTTTTATGTAATTATCATATTAACTTATGCCTTTTTTAGTAATTTGTACATATAAGTACTTATGATAACAACTATCCAAACACTCTCACTTTATTAGAATCACTTTTTCACAAAATCTATTCTTCATAAAATCTATTCTCCTAAAAATCTATTCTCCAGAAGCTGTTCTCCAAACCATAGTTTGGTTTTTTCCAAACACCCCCAATTCTACTTCATTTATTGAAGGTGGATTTGTAGTGAAAGGTGGTGTCTCATCAATGTTTAAAGTTGGATCACTGTCCTTTTGTTTTTTTTACCTTCAAGTACAATTGACAATTTGGTATTGGCCGGATCTGTGACATAAAATACTTGTTTTGCTTGACTGGCTAAAATAAATAGCTCATCTGTATAACCAACCCTATGAAGATCAATTAAGGTAAATCTAAATTTTTGATCTATTTGAACACAATTTGTGTAGAAGGAATACCTATTTATATCATATCTACTCCAAATGTTGACATCAAATCGAGGACCCCAAGCTACCCATTTTATTGTGTCAGAAATACTTGTCTCCCTTCAAACCTTTTTCTTGAACCACACAATAAATGTCTTGTTATGCTCATGAGCTATCTGCCTATCGCTTTTCTTTAGATATTTGTCCCTTAAACACTTCTTATAGTCATCTAAGTATGGTTGAACTTCCTTCATATTATTTAAAATGTATAAGTGCGCTTGGAATAGTTCTTCATAGCCAATGCTCTTTACTTTGAGCCCTCGAGTTCCCTTACCTATACCATCGTCATGTCGAGCCTGAGCCTCTACCCCAGATAAGTATCCTCTACAAAAGTCAATAGCCTCCTCAACAACATATCTTTCAACTATTAATGCATCAGGTTGATAAGGATTCTTAGAAGAACCTTTTAAGACTTTCATGTATCTCTCAAATGGATATATCCATCTTAGATATACAGGGCCACAAAGTCTTACCTCTCTTACTAAATGAACCATCAAATGTACCATGATATCAAAAAATGCTAGAAGAAAGTGCATTTCTAGTTGACATAGAATAACATACCCATTGTTTTCCAATTCATCTAATTTTTCTGTGTTAATGACTTTGCTACATATAGCATTGAAAAAAATACACAATCTAGTTATCGTGCTTCTCCACCATTTTTCATAATGTCTTGAATAGCCACTGGTAATAGTTGTTGCATCAATACATGGTAATCATGAGACTTCATTCCAACTAACTTTAAATCATCTATCGACACAAGCCTTTTCATATTAGAAGAATAACATTATGGCAACTTAATGCTACACAAGCTGGTTTTCTTTGCTTTAGACAATATGTGTACCGCTGGCTCCAAATAAGCCTTCTTACCACCCTCTTCTAGTTGTGAATGTAACTGTTCTCTTATTCCCATTTCAATCAAGTCTAGTCTCATATTGATTCCTTCCTTAGTTTTTCCTGGTATGTGCAAAAGAGTACCAATAAGACTATCACATACGTTTTTCTCCATATCCATCACATCAAGACTGTGTCTAACATCAAGATTACACCAATATGGAAGATCAAAGAAAGTAGACCTTTTTTTTCCAAATGTTCTTCTGATCACCTATAATCCTCTTATTCTTACCAAAGACGACATCAATTCTTTCCACCTTACGATAAACTTCCTCTCCAGTTAATGGCTTCAGAGCCATTCCATGTTCTAGCGAGCTATTAAAAGCCCTTTTCAATATACGGTATGGGTGGAACCGATCAAGAAGCCTCCTTTGACCAAGATAAAATGTTTTCCTTTTGTGCTTCGGTTGGTGATAGTATGTGTCTGCTTCACATATAGGATACCCTTTATGTCCCTTTATACTGTATCTTGACAAGTTTCCATAGGAAGGAAAGTCATTGATTGTCGTGAAGATAATTGCATGCAGCTTAAAGGACTCTTGCTTATGTGCATCCAACACATCCATGCCTTCCTCCCATAATTTCTTCACGTCTTTAATCAAAGGTGCCAAGTAGACATTGATATTGTTCCTCGGCTGTTTTGGTCCTGAAATTATCATAGGCAACATCATATACTTGTACTTCATGCATAACCAGGGAGGTAAGCTATAAATCATAAGAAAAATTAGCTATGTACTATGTATGCTATTGAGAGTGCCATAAGGATTAATTCTATCTGTACAAAGCCCAAGACAAAGGTTTCTTTGCTCACTACCAAATTCTAGATACATTTCCTCTAGTTTCTTCCATTAAGGAGAATCAGCAGGGTGCCTAAAATGTTTTCCATCTGATATCTTCTCATCAACATGCCATGTCAACTTTTTTACCTCTGTTGCATTAGCAAACAAACCTTTTAATTGTGGTATTATCGAAAGATACCATAGTACCTTCAAAGGTTGCCTTTTAGTTGTCTTATTAGCATTACCATCACTATCTTTGTTCTTCTTCACTTTATATCATGAAGATTCGTATTTTGGACACTCACTAAGATCAGTATACTCTTTCCTGTATAATATGCAATTATTAGGACAGGCGTGTATCTTTTCATAACCCATCTCATCTGAGACAAGATTTTCTTTGCCTCATAGACACTATTTGGAAGAACATTATCCTCTGGAAGCACATCACTCAACAATTGAAGTAACTCTGTAAAATTTTTATCTGTCCATCTATTAGTTGCCTTTAAATTGAATAATTTCAATATAGTTGTCAACCATGTATACATAGAACACCCAGGGTATAAAGCTATTTTTGCATCACTTTGCAAACTGTCATTTTTATGTGATCGTGCAGAGAACCCCTGCTCCAACATCATGAATCATATCACTCATTCTATCATTGAAGCCACTCGCAACTTCCTCTTCTTCAACCAATGGCATTGTTCCTCTTTCGCCATGCCATATCCATCTTGTATATCAAAGATTTATCCCCTCACAAAATAAGTGATCCCTTATACCATCAATAGTCAATTGTCTCCCATTTAAACAATTAACATAGGAGCAAAAACACTTTCCACTTTTGTCATAAGCATTCCTTTTAGTAAATTCAATAAATTCTTCTACCCCATTCTCATACTCCTTAGATGTTCTCAAAGCACGAATCCAACTACGACCCATTCTGTTAATACATAAGTAATTCTAAAAAATTTAATTTAATTCAAGACTAAAATCAACAATACTTTAATTCCATTCAGCTCAATTAGAAAAAAAATTAAAGCAGCTTAGTTAATTCCAACAATTTAATCTTGCAAATTAAGCAATTTAAAAAATTTACAAATAAAGACCATAAATTAAAACCTTTAACAAGAAATAAAATATTATCTAATACTAAACATTTTATAAACAAAGAAATAAATGTTATTAATTACACAGTCAGTATTTTAATATAAACATTTATTTTATATATTAATAATATTGATAATGTTTACATGATGATTTATCTAAAAATGAACAATTTGGCGCTTATGAAATTTTGTATGTGATAAGCAAATTTTATTCATTTTCACAAATAAAATTTATCATCCAAAAATTGATGTAAAACAAGGAAGGATTGGAAGGGATGAGAGGTTAGAGAAGAGGAAGAAGAAGAGAGGAGAAGTAGAGGAGCAGGGGGAACGGGAGAAAACTGATCGATAAATTCTAAATGCCAAGTCTAATTACAACTGAAACCCTAGACTATTTATAAGGAAGAAACAAAATAAATAAAAGAAATAAAATGAGGAGAGTGGGGTGAGTGGGGTAACTGCCCACTCTCTAAAATACAAAAATAATTAAACAAAACAAAACAATAATAAAATAATTAGTTAATCTGCATCATTTCTCCTCGGGTTGGAAGAACTCGCCACTGGAGAGTTGGACAGCTGGAAGTCATCAAGGAAGGTGGGGTCCATACGACGAAATTCGTCCTCGGTGAGCCATGTGGCGTCTGCATCAGTGCAGCCTTTCCAACGAACGAGGTAACAACTAATGGGACCTGCTAGAGTGGATATCGTTTGCTCATCCATCACGGCATCAATGGCTGGGGCAGGCGGCGCAACCTTGGGCAACGGTGGAGTTGGGGCTTGGTAGGTCGAGGTACCTGTAGAATCATCAGAACACAAAGGGGGTGGCTCGAAAGTGCCCCGGTAAGGAACAAGATCCTCAACATTAAATACTAGACTGATAGCCATATCTGGAGGTAACTCTAATAAGTATGCATTGGGCCCTAACTTCTTGGAAATGCAAAATGGGCCAGAGGCACGAGCATGCAGCTTCTTGTAAGGCCTCTTTGGAAAACGCTCAGACCGTATACGAGCCATGACAAGATCGCCAACATCGAACTCCTGGTGACGTCGATGGACATCAGCAGCTACCTTATACCTGTCATTATTTAAAGTTAACTTACGCCTAACCTCATCATGAATATCGTGAAGGCGATGTGCAAAGGTCTCGGCAGACTCAGAAGGGCGAGCAGACAGGGGAAGGGGAACAAGGTCAACAGGCTGCTTTGGGTTGTAACCCTGAACAATTTGGAATGGGCTTTTGCTAGTGGATCTATTGACCGAGTTATTGTAAGCAAATTCAGCTATAGGCAAGACTAAATCCTAGTTACCAGGCTTATCGCCAACTAAACTACGGAGCAGGTCACCTAAGCTACGGTTAGTCACTTCAGTCTGTTCGTCAGTCTGAGGGTGGAAAGCAGACGAGAACTTCAGTTGTGTACCGAATAGCTTCCAAAGGGTCTTCCAGAAATAGCTGACAAACTTGACATCCCTATCAGAGACGATAGTGGTAGGCAAACCGTGAAGACATACAACCTCTCAAAAGAAAAGCTTTGCCAGATGTGAGGCATCGGTAGTCCTACTGCACGGAATAAAATGTGCCATCTTTGAGAATCTATCGACCACAACCAAGACAGAGTCGTGCCCTCTCACTGTCTTAGGCAATCCAAGCACGAAATCCATGCTAATGTCCTTCCAAGGTGCCTCAGGAATAGGAAGAGGCGTGTACAATCCAATATTCCTCTTCTTTGCTTTGGCCGTATAGCATGTACGACACTGGGAAAGGAGGTAGTACTTCCAATGCTCCAAAGAACGAACAATGGCGTAGAACTCTTTGTCATACGTGGAGTACTTTTGCTTGGCCTCATTGAGCTTCTCACTGAAGTAGGCGACAGGGTGGCCTTCTTGGCTGAGAACGCCTCCAATCCCAACCCCGGATGCATCGCACGCAACTTCAAAGCACTTGTTGAAATCAGGTAAAGCCAGGACGGGAGCACTCGAGAGTTTCTTCTTAATAGTGCTGAAAGCTGTGGAGGCCATGGGAGTCCAGTTGAACTTATCCTTCTTCAGGCAGTCAGTAATTGGAGACATAAGTGTGCTGAAATCTCTGATGAAACGCCGATAGAAAGATGCAAGCCCATGGAAGCTACGTGCTTTATGCAGTGTCTGCGGTTCTGGCCAATCTTGAATAGCTCGGACTTTCGCAGGGTCGGCAGATAAGCCTTGTTCCGAGACAATGAACCCAAGAAACATAACTTGGCTCTGTAGGAAGGAGCACTTTGGTAGGTTGAGATAAAATTTCTCCTTCTACAGGGTCAGAAGCACCTGTCTAAGGTGGTGCAAGTGGTCATCTCTGGACTTACTAAAAACCAGGATGTCATCAAAATAGACAACCACGAACTTTCCCAGATAGGGCTGCAGCATATGTGTCATCACTCGCATAAATGTGTTCGGGGCATTTATTAAGCCAAATGGCATAACGAGCCACTCGTACAGTCCATCTTGTGTCTTGAACGCGGTCTTCCACTCATCTCTGGTCTGATTCGAATCTGATGGTAACCACTATGAAGATCAAGCTTGGAGAACCACTTAGACCCAGACACGAAATCAAGCATGTCCTCTAACCTAGGGATCGGGAACCTGTACTTGACAGTTATCTTGTTTATGGCTCGACTATCAACACACATTCTCCACGAGCCATCTTTCTTCGGAGTCAGAAGGGCAGGGACAGCACAAGGACTGAGGCTATGCTGGATATAGCCCTTCTCAAGCAAGCTGTTAACCTGACGATTGAGCTCTTCCCGATCTTTAGGGTTCATCCTATAGTGGGGAAGGTTAGGGAGCTGTGATCCTGGAACCAAATCGATTGCATGCTGGATGTTCCTCATGGGTGGCAAGTCAGGAGGTAACTCCTCAGGTGCAACATCTTTAAACTCGTCCAAGAGTTGGGTCACTTCTTTTGGGAAGTTGTCAGGTATTGGTGCAGGAGGAGAAATGACTTTAGAAACAACAGCAAGGATGACATCACCCTCTCTACTTTCTTCGATGAATTGCTTTTCTGTGAGGAGGTGAAGGTTGATAGGTTTAGAAGTGGATCCTTTCGTAGGGATTAGACTTTTTGCTTTAGGCTCAGGCTTTGCAAGACGGAGTAAGATGGTTTTGCCCTTATGCTTGAAGATGTGGTTGTTCGCTCGGCCTTGGATAGTGACATCATGGTCATATAGCCACGGGCGTCCTAAAAGAATATGAGCCACATCCATAGGAATCACAACACATAAAACATCCTCCTTGTAGTCACCCAACTGGAGTGGGACTCGACACTGCTGAGTGATAAGCATTGAAGTGTTGTCAATCCACGTAACTCGGAAAGGCTTAGCAATTTGCTCTGTCTTAAGTCCAAGACGAGCAACACCTCGACTAGAGATCACATTCCTTTCACTTCCACTATCAATAACCAGTTTGCATGACTTATCACCGCACTTCACGAAGGTGTGGAAGATGCTGTTCTGTTTCCATGAGTCATCTGGCGTTGGGACAGTCAAGAGGCATCGCATCACTCCAAGATGACCTGATGGCATGTCATCACAATTAATTTCTTCGTCCACATCAGAAGGAATATCGACAGGGTCGATGACGACATCTGGATCGCTCTCGAGTAGTGCATCGTCTTGAGATTCGATAAGCAACGCACGTTGCGGGCACTTTGAAGCGATGTGTCCCTTAGAGTGACACTTGAAACACTCTATCGATGAGCTACCTGTGCGAGTGTTCAGGGCTAATGACTCTCTTGGCCTAGAAGCGCTTGGTCCTGAAAGTTGTTGACTTACCCGCTGATTGCCCGAAACAGTGGAGCTGCGTGTTGGACGAGACTCTAATCCAGAGAAGCTGGGACGCCTGAAAGAGGGATACTTAGGCAGGGAGTCAATGTCGATAGCCTTATGATATGCTTCCTCTAAAGTGTAAGGACGGTTTACTCTGAGCTCCCTTTGTATGTCATCCCTAAGGCCGTTGATGAACCTCTCAATAACCACAAAACTCGGCTCATTTAAGTCATTGCGGATTAGAAGGTCATCGTATCGAGAGACGTAGTCAGCTGCCGATGAGGTTCCTTGCTTGAGGTTGTTCAATTGGTTGAAAAGCATGCTTAAGTGACTGACCGGCACATACTTTTCCTTAAGCTTCAACTTCATCTCCTCCCAAGTAGTGACAGGAGGTTGCCCTAGGCGTTCAAGGTTCGTTTGGACGTACTGCCAATACTTCCTTGCGGATCCTACTAGCTTTATCTTAGTAAAACGAACGCGTTGTATGTCACTCATATTGTACCACTCGAAGTAGTCATCCATGGTGGCTAACCAATCGAGGAAGGCATTCGCATCTAAACGACCATCAAAGTCAGGTGCCTCAACTTTAACCCTCTTCGTCGCATCATCATTGTAGTCTTGCCGAGGGGTGTCTCGGTAACGTCTGGGCGGCAACGGGTCTCGTCCATACCTAGGGCGCACGGCGTATCCTCCATAGGCTCGTCGGTTCACAACATGGGATTCGTAGCGAGCCTCTGTCCCTTGCTCATCCCATGGGTTGTCCTCTTCCTCGAACTGTGGGGGAAGGGTCTCAACGTGTAGTGGTTTAGCCTGTGGGTTACGTAGCCCTACAGACAGTTGGGAGCCTTTAGAGTGAGATGGTCCAATGGTGTCAAACTTAAGGTGCGCTTGATTGGTCTCAGGTATATTTCCAAGAATCCCTTCTGTACCATTACTAAAGACATGCCTATCAATTCTTAGGAGAGAATCTCTAATTTCTTGCTGGGAGGTCCTAAGCTCTTGATTAGATACCTTAATCTCCTGAGTAGTGGCTCTAAGCTCCTGACACTGGGAGTTATATTCTTGCTTAATCTCGGCCAAAGATTCCTTAAGGCATTTGGTAAGTTCATTCAGTTTTAGTTCAAAGGTCTGAAGTCTCTGGTCCATTTGGGATTGAAGGGAGCTAACACGAGGTTCTAAAGATTGAAGTGTTTGGTCTAAGGTGTCTTGTCTATTTTCAATATCACGAATAGTCATGCAGTAGATAGGCGAAGGCTAACAACAAATAATGAAGCAAGTAAAGAGCTACTAATAAAATGAGAATAAATTCTTCCTCCTCTTTTTTTTTTTTTGCTTTTTTTTCTCTCTCTTTTTTTTTTAAAACAATTGAAAATGCTAATAAAATATAATATCTACAGTAGACAATAATCAATAAAATGGCAAAAGCAAACTAGTAACCTCCAGTATGTCAAACTAGTCACAGTAAGTTAAAGAGAGGGTCAATTGCGCCTTACCAACGCACTTAAAGAGACCAGAAAAATTACCCCAAAGTGTCTAAATGATTCTGTGGCCGAAGTGAAAATTTTGACAAAATCCAGGTCCAGAAGTGTAATTTCCTCCAACGAATAGGGTCAGACAGTAAAATTTTGAAACCTGGGGTGAATCCGAAATTTTCTGGAAATTATGGGCCGACTGTGTAATTTTCGCTAAAACTGAATCTGAGCCGCAGAGGCACAGAGGCGCGTGGATATCAAGCGCAGAGATTCTTCCGGAGCGTATAGGCGCGTGGAATCTCCATTGACCGTGAAATTCTGGTGGCTGGCCGTGTTGCTCGTGACGAAAGCGATGGCGGTGGTTCGTGGCAAACGAAAGTCAGACGAGTGAGATCTGGGCCTTCAAAGTGACGCTGACGGTGACACTGGCTCGTGGAGGCTGTTTCCGGTGGTTTCTGGTTGTGAAACTTTGAGATCTGGACAAATTGTTGCCTGCGGTGAGAATGGAAGTGGCGGCGCGGTGAACAGTCGTCGGAAAGTGAGCGAACAATGGTGAAGGAGCGACGGCCGTGGGTTGTTTGACTAAGGGCGTGTTTGGGCGTTTCAAAAATCAAAAGGCACAAGGGAAACCAGGCTCTGGTACCAAAATTGATGTAAAATAAGGAAGGATTGGAAGGGATGAGAGGTTAGAGAAGAGGAAGAAGAAGAGAGGAGAAGTAGAGGAGCAGGGGGAACGGGAGAAAATTGATCGATAAATTCTAAATGCCAAGTCTGATTACAACTGAAACCCTAGACTATTTATAAGGAAGAAACAAAATAAATAAAAGAAATAAAATGAGGAGAGTGGGGTGAGTGGGGTAACTGCCCACTCTCTAAAATACAAAAATAATTAAACAAAACAAAACAATAATAAAATAATTAGTTAATCTGCATCAAAAAATTTTTTCCCAATAAATAAAAGATGTATTTTTCTATTTAAACTCACCAATTTATTTAATCTAATCATTATTAATTGTTTCTATATCAAATTCTTATAATTCATACATTTATCAAACACCGTAACTACTACAACAAAATATTTAAAACCACTCCTTCTACACAATTCATGGACGTAATGAAAACAAAAAAGTAAATAACATAAAATAAAAAACTCAATTCCATTCCATTGGTTATACATCTGTATTTCATTAAAAATCTAAATTACGATACAATTGCAAGCTCCCTAATTCCAACAATTCATCAAACAACAACATAAACAATATATACAATCAATTAATCCATATCTAACTTACCTATGAAGTGAAGAATGAAAAATCAGGGAGAGCTGCAAACTACCCACAGTGAGCTGCAAACACGCAAGCAAGCAAAATATGAGTAAAAAAGAAGAAAAAAGAGAGGGAAAAAATATGAAATGAGGGAGAGGAGTTGACCCTCAATTAAAAAAAGGGGACCTGTTGTATTGAGGAAAGCAGGTGAATGTTAAGGGGAATTTTTTTTGGGGGAGGGAGGGGACACGGGGGGCCGAGAAGGATAGGGGAGATGGGGCAAACCGGGGGGTGTTGGGTGTGGGGGATTAAGGGGAATTTTTGTGTGGGGGGGACATAGGGGACCAAAGGGTGGGGCAGGGGGTCGAGGGGTAGGGGGGACATGTGGAACCACCAAGGGAGACCAGGGGGTAGGTTATGGGGGCCTGAGGTGGGGAACCACGAGGGGCGGGGGGACAACCTAGGGGGAACCACGATTGGGGGGAGAGGGGGAACCACCGAAGGGGACTATGGGGGCTTACGAGGGACAGGGGTGACTAGACGAATGTGGGCCTCTATATTCGTCCGGTATATAGGACCAGATGAATATGGGCCACTCATATTCATCTGATCCTTTACCAAACGAATATGGGGGGCCCATATTCATGTGGTCAATGCACCAGACAAATATGGGCCTCCATATTCATCTAGTCCACATGGCGAGACAAGTATGGAGGCTGATATGCATCTGTTTTGGCCCAACAAATGAGTATGGGGCTGTATTTTCATCTGTTTTCAATTTCAGATGAAAATAAGGGACAAAAATGGACCCTTTTTTTTGTAGTAATGGGAGGACCAATTTCCCCAATTTCTCTAGGAAGATTCATGGCCAAGACCATATCCCTGTAAAGCATGCCTCTCAACCTAACCCCAAGTGACTAAATATCTCCTAACATTATCGGGAACATGCTAACCTCTTAATGCTAGTTCCCCGCATAGCTATCTGTCTCATTCTCATCTCTTCTTAATCCCCAAGAAGTTTCACTAGGGCTATCGATCTTGACTTTACTATCTCTAAGTTCATATTTATCTATTCAGGAACCTGAGGTAGCTATTTTATCATGGTGTCCAAGCCCTAACGAGGCTGTAAGAGTTTGCCCAGCTTAAGTGGCCACTATACCCTTTTACTGGTACACAGACTCAAACCCTTAACTGTCTTGTCTAACTCCTCATTATTACTCTTTCTCTAAAGGGGAGTCTGATAATTTTAAATAATGGCTACTTCTCTCATTCAAATTCCTACTAGTTTTACTCCCTGCGGCCTCATAGTCTATCAAGTCTTGCTGAGATACCAACTTAACATATGAGAGTCATATTTCTATTCGTTGTGACCAGAATCCTTATTTGTCGTGATGAAACACACTTTCCCTTAACCTCTGCTAGTCTTACCTAGCTTCGTTCTCTACACCATTGCTTGCCGTCTGAAGGACTTCTATGTCCCTAGGCTTACTGTGATCCCCAACTAAGTTTGCTACTTCCTTTTAGCCAATTGAGGAAGGGTCTGGCTCATATCTCTAGGCCATTAGCACTTTGGGTTTCCCCTATCCTCAAGGATCACTAGTAGGTGGAAAGCTATCTTTAGCTCTTTCTAGCTTTTTATTTCCATTTAGAAATCAGAGATAGCTACTTTGATCATGCTGCCTTAATACCATCTTAAGGCTACACTAACTATATTTAACTTAGGTTGCCACTTGACCCTTTCTGCTAGGTTTCAGACTCATACCTCTATCTGACTTGTAAGCCATTATCCTTTCTTTATCTAGAGGGGTGGTTTCTTTATCTTTAAGCACTGACTACCTTTCTTACTATATAATTTCTTATCATCATTTTATCTGTACTTTTCTAAGTGAGGACCCAACTGAATATAGTTTAGTTACATTTTAATTTAATCTTAAAACCCAAAACCCTATTTCATTGCATTGTGTGTCATTTAGTCTAGCTTAAGTCATCAATAAAGGCTCCTAAAAGTGAACACAACCCAGATTGCACTGCTATACTACATCTCTTAGATCCGGTCATAAATTTCTTGCATTTGACCCCAAGGCGTAACGACACGGTCAAATCAATGGCGTTGTTGTCGAGGAGCCATTAAGTGGTTCCCTAGGCTAGTTAATTGTCAACTTTGGTTGATTGGGGTTTTGTGAGCCTCTTAGGTTACATTTTTGCATTGTGCATAATAGGTTTTGCATTGCATAAAAATGTTGAGGTATACAAATAGAGATCTTGATTTTGATTTTGATTTTTCCATATAGTTTCATACATTTCATAGCATTGTTTGCATTTTTGAGTTTCCATTGCTTTGTGTTTTTGCTATATTGTTCTGGTTTTCTCACTATCTATGACACTTCACTATGGCCAACTCCTTGTTTCATCACAGCCAACTTATCAGATTTTAGTGAGAATCCCTCTCGGGACACCTTTGTTATGGCCAACTTTGTGTTTTGCCGCGGCATAGCGTGTTGTACCAAATCACATTCTCCCCTTCTGGATAGCTTTGTCACAGCAAGACCTTCCTTTCACTTTAGGTCAGACTTAAAAACTCTTTGGGAATTGATTTAGCTTTCTTATGGCTTGGTTTAATAATAATTTAGATCCATCTTATCATCATTCCTCTTTTGTAGGTGATAACATTTTGATGGGTGATGATTTCTCTCAAGGATTTAATGCTATAAAACAAGAGTTGGATCTTCTTCAGGCACACTTTGATCATAAAGAACGTGGTAGGACTTATTAAGGATATGATACACCCTATCCTCATCATAATTATGGCCATGAGTGGATGAATGACCCTCTACATTCCCCTTACTATACCTCTTTATTCTTTCACGCCTAAATCAATATCCACTACCAGAACAACATTATGACTTATCACCTCCACTATGCAATCCACACTCTGAACACTTTCCTTCACATCATCCATATCATGAGCCAAACATTCCATCACATGAACCCTACTACCAATACCCTTCCTCATCTTACCAACCATTTCATGAACCATCACTATCATTCCATCCATGTCCTACTTCATACCTTGAACCATTCTCACCACATAATTCCCCCTTTGAACTACCTTCCTTGCCAAGTGAATACTACTACCAACTCTCATCCCGATCCATGTACCAACCTCTCTCTGCCAATCTCATGAACATCAATTCAGTACACCGACCCATTTCACACTATTCCTATGAATAACCAGATATGAGTTTTTAAAGAAAGCGTATGGTCACTTGAATTCATACTACTATGGATTATTTGAAGAGGTAGAGATATCTGGAATCTCCAAGGAACTAGAGGAAGAGTTAGGAGAATGTAAGAGTGCATTGGAGAAGCTCTTGAGTGATATAGCGTAAATTGAATATGAGATTGGGAAGGATGAATCAAAGTGTCCAGATTCACTCGTACAAGAGGCTCAGATACAGCAAGAACATCTATAAACTCACAAGGACCTGTGCCCGACATCAAGTAATATTGCTCCTCTTCTTGAGGAGATTGACCCTTGTGCTATAACTACTATTCCTGTTAAAGTTATTACTAATGTGAGCAATGATAAGGTGGATAAGGAAATCATAGTTGAATCCCCTCACATGTTTAAAAATGAAAATTCTCACTTGAACACTTCTAATAGTATTTGTTTAATTGATGATGTTACTTGCACTGTCACAACTTCTTTGTGTGAAGAACTTGCTTCTCTTTCTAATACTAGGTTGGATGGTGAAATTGACTTTGATTTGAATGAACCTTTATCTTGTTCTTGCAATGCTCACACTATATGTATGGATTTCATTGATAACAAAAATGATATACTTGTTAAGTGGCAAAAGCAGAACTTTGGTAAAGTGTGTGCATTACCTTCTAGTGCTGAAAGTGCTGAAAATATAAAGCATGATGTTGATGTGAATTGCCTGAAAGATGATTCTGTGGAAAAATGAACCTAACCATTGCCTTAAGAATCAAATTCATGATAATTCCAATGAGTTTGTAGCTTCTAATAATATTGAGAAAGGCTTTAAAGTTTCAATTGATAAAATTATGAATACCAATAAGTCTTTCCAACAAGTTTTATCTTGTGATTTGCCTCCTGATTTATCTTGCATTGTAAATAATAGTTTACATAATTATGAATATCAATAAGTCTTTCCCTTTACACATTACCTTGTGTGAATGGATAGTGATGTATTGCACTCCAACAACTGTCAGTTGGATTCTTCAACTTCCACTTAATAGAAGCTTGAGTTTCTTAAAAAATTTAAATAAAAATTTGACTCCTACT
Source organism: Neltuma alba (assembly GCF_004799145.2). NCBI lineage: Eukaryota > Viridiplantae > Streptophyta > Magnoliopsida > Fabales > Fabaceae > Neltuma > Neltuma alba. The sequence goes on along the minus strand of NW_021635416.1, from coordinate 159,398 downwards.
GATGGGAGTACTGTTGATTTCCTTGGTTGTGATAGTTACTTGGAGACATTAAATTCTAAGCTATTGTTATTTGATTTTTATTCTCTTTATGTTCTTATTTTTGGATGTGGTACTGTTGTTGGTTCTATTTGCTTGTAGGACTCTACACCACCACTAGCAAGGAAGATCAATAAAGGAGAAGTGAGCACATGGAAGAAATGCATGTTTCTTATCTAGGATGATAACTTCTTCTATAAGAGTCTAAAGAGGTTTTGTCCTTAGGGTTGTCCCTTTCCTTCCTTAATTCTTATCCTTTGGATTATTGCTTGTTTTGTGAGATAAGTGTGGGGGAGGGACATAGCCAGTAGTAAAAATACTTTGTTTTCTTTTCTTTTCTTTTCCTCCCTTTTTGGTTTTAGTTTCTTTTATTTTGATCTTGGATTGTACTTGAGTTTTGTATTGGGGACAATGGAAGATTTAAGTATGGGAGAGGGATTGATATTCACTGATTGTGTTGTGTATTTCTGTGTTTAAAGAAAAATCTGGTTTTCTTAAAAAAAATTTCAAAATTTTGATTGATTTTTTTTAACTTAATTTGAAGATTTTTTAGTCAAAATTTTTGAAAATTTTTTCTTCAATTAACTTACACTTGAATTTGTGTATTCTTGGACTTTGGTAAATGTTTTTGAACTTGTATTGATACTCATAAGAATTGCTATTTGTTCAAAGTTGATTGTTTTAGTTTCATTGGTCACAATTCTTCAAGCTTGCTTTTATTTTGATTGAGTTAATGTATTGTGATTAATCTGGAGTACAATTAATCTTTGTATATGAGCATTTGAGATTCAGCCTTGTTGGAAGATTCTTTGAGCCTAATTTTCATTCATAGTGAGTTGCATCCACTTATCTCTTCCACTTTCTAGAAGGATTAATATGGTGATGAGCCATGAGGAAATCTCATCCCCCATATGTAACCTAATATTTTAGGGACTAAATCATCAAAAGAGAAGCTGCAAATCGAAGGATTAATATGGTGATAAGCCATGAGGAAATATTTATATTTGGTTATGTATAAGTATCTATGGTTGGTGTTGTAATCCCTAAGCAGGATGCCAATTTAGAGCCATGTTTTATTACGTTACTGAACGAATTTTTGCACAAAATTTAGTATGCTTAAATTTGACGTCATAAGCTTTAAATTGATAGACAGCACGTTAAAAATGACCAACTACATGATTTTTAATGATTTTTCAAAGTTAAGGTTTAGAATCTGGAAAAAAGATTTTTGTCAAATGGATAGAGGTGAATTTCACAAAAACCTAACACTTTTTCAAATGGAATTGGTTCATAAGATTATTTTTCATTGAAAAAGCATTCAAAGCGATTTTTATATAATTTTGAAACACTCCATTTTGATTTTTTTAGATTAAGTTATGAATTTTTGAAGTTGGGTCAGAAAACTAGATTTTTACCTGATGAACAGTAAAAATCTGAAAATAAGCTTTTTTTTTATGGATTTTTGAGCCCAAGACCATCCAAGGTAGTCTAAAATGGTTTTAATTAAACCCTAAATGGATTTGAGAGTAAGGTATGATGTTTTTGGTATCAGAGTGGAGGTTCTGGCATAGAATAGAACGCTCTGCTTAGTTAATATGTCAGTTAGAAGGAAAATTAACATATTGTTACAGGAGTTGTGATGGAAAACACAATGAATTGGGATGCTAGATCTGAGAAGTTAGTTAATGATGGGCATACTAACATAATTAATCTCATAAAAGAGGATCCGGTAGGATAGACTATGGGGACTACTAGCCCAGGATACTCAATAAAGGAGTCCAACAATTATTCAGAGCATGGGGCTAACCTTTTAGGGATTACTGTTAAGGATTTAATGAACCTTCTTGTACCCAGTAACCCAGTGGATCCCACAACTAATTTGTATCAGGAACCAGTGGACCCTAGTTTTGACATTCAGTCTCACGAACAGCTTGTTACCCCAAGTGTGTACCCAAGCAACATTCCCGGACCTAGTACCAAGCCAAGGATACCCCTGACACCCACAGTACCTATCCCTGTTCTGACTAAGCCTAAGATCCGTAGTCAAGATTAGCTGAGAGAGAAGTTGGAATTCTTGAGTCAACATATCAGGAAAGATGAGGATCAGCAAGACCCAAACATTTACCTAAAATATCTTCAGGGAGTAAAGGTGTTATATCAGACTCAAGGACTGGGTAACCCTTATCGAGACACCAAGGACTGGATCTTTACGATGACAGACATGCTTCCATATTTACCCTTCTGGGTATATGAGTTATGTTGCCCGAATCAGATAGTGGATTTAGGTGTTGAGGATTACATCCAGCACCTTGAAAACTTTGTTAAGATCACTATTTTTAGATGGTTAGATCCTCATAACACTGATATAGGACTTATATTGTTACAGCTAACTGTAGTAGGTTAGTCCGGCATGCTTAATTGCTATGTATGATAAACTGTATTACTGATGACTGATGCTTGAATGATGTATTATGAATGCATATGTTGTTAGATGAAATCCAAGTGTGTTGTTTATTTCTTGTTCCTCGGATATACTATTTGTTTAGTTAGCATATTGGTTAGAACCCGATGAAACGCTTTGCCGGAAAGACCCTCAGGACACAACATAAAGGTCCCTCCCGCTCTACTACGATTAATTTTGGATCACTTAGAATCACAACAAAAGACTATTGAAGGGATGAGGGCGGCACAAGCTAGCCAGGAACAAGAAAGAGACACCGTAATAGTAGCAACGGTAGCAATGGCGGCGGCTAACCTTGACAGAAGGCAGCCAGAGGAAGAAACCTCAGAACGCAAGCAACAGAACATTTTCCTAGATCGGCAATGATTGAGCTCAAATTGTTTATACTAATTGATGACTTTTTCCATATTTTTATTACACTTTTTGGCTCATTTTAATGATATTTGTGCTTAATTGAGATTGAGGGTCTTTGTTTTGAGTTACTGTTATTTGAGGGTAACATTGTCATATTTATTCATTAATTGGATTTAATTAATTTCTGGGACAATCGATACCTCAGACCATTACTTTTTATTTCAGGACACTCAAGAAGAAGAGCCAAGAGTGAAGATCAAGGAAGTCCAGCACACAAGATGGATTGACACTTCTACCAGGTTTCGCCGCGGCCAATATTGTCTTCACCGCGACGAAGACACTACTTCAGCAGAAGTGCTCTTGGCCAAGGTTCGCCATGGCGAACCCCTTGAATCAGCAACCCAGACCTGAACCATTTTCACAAATTTTACCTACCCACTCTCATAAACCGACCCAATACACCCTATTACCGGTTTAGAAACCCTATTTTCATGTAAGTGACACCATTCATTCAGACCATAGCCCCCCATCTTCGTTCTCTCTCATCTTTCTCTCATCTAACCCTAATTTTCTCTATTTTTCACTGTCAAACCTCCACCATGGGAAGCTCAGATTCATACTTAGTTGAGATGCTTCAGATTTCTATGAGTGGCTAGGCGTTTTCCTTCCTCTTGGAGGTGTACCAATGGTTGGAGTTCAATGAGCTAAGAAGGGGAGTAGTTTAATCCTAGTTCATGCTATGAATTTATAAGTTTCTAGGTTTAGGATTTGTATTTTGTAGCTGAACTACTTGATTATAGTTGTAATCAGCTTGGATTTTCATATGTGTAGTGAATTGATTATTGTAGAACTTTGAGCTTAAATATGTGAAGTCTCATATATGTCAGTTGTAATCTTTTGATTCTCTTTACTCTTGCACGGTTGTGTTTTGATATTGAGACGATTTTAATTGCATTTGACCTGTTGCATTAATCAATTTTTCTATACACACTAAGAGCACTTAACAAGATCTTGAGAAATGGAGTTCATTTATCAAGATTCTGGACTCAAAGAGTACTTTGAGGTTTATCAATTCAAAACTTAGTGATTTCTACTCCCATATCAATTGATTTTGAACTATGACAGCCTGAGCACAGTTTCAAGAGGAACTTGATTATCATTTGGTTATTGTCTACCTGCATCCATCACCTATTCCCTAAAATCCAAACAAGTATATACATATATTTTTTTTACCCTTCATCCAATTCACTTGATGATTTCGAAAAAAACCAAAACCCTTTGTTTATATTTAAGTTTGCATTGCATGACATTTAAGCTAATTTAGGTCCATTTTGCTAAGGCTCCGTTTAATTGAGACGACTTGAGGTTGCACCCTATAGTGCAATCCTTGGATGAAAGTTTTGATTTAACCTCCAAGGTCTAGAAAAGGTACTGGGTAAGAATCGCAGTAGACCCCGACAGCATCCAGCAGTGGATGACATGCTTTTGCAAGCACAATCCACCATCCTTCAATGGGGTGATTGACATCTAAGCAGTAGAGGACTGGATCATTTGCTTGAAAAAGATTTTCAAAGTTCTGGATTGTCTGACTAAGTGAAAAGCCCAAATGGCTATTTACCAGCTAGAAAAGGATGCCGATCATTAGTGGAAGAATACCAAGATTCTTCTGGATGCTCGGAACACGAGGGTGACATGGGAAGTGTTCCTGGAGCAATTCTATAAGAAATATTTTTTGAGGTCAATCAGGGATGAAAAGGAAGCGGAATTCCTAACCCTGAAGTAGAAGGATAACGAGTCATTTGATGAGTACTTAGCTAAGTTTAGACGTCTTTCCCACTACTCTGGTTACCTGCGTTGCTGAGATGATGAAAGGTAGATGACCAAAAAGATGGTCAGAGGACTAAAGTGGTCCTTAAGGGAGATAATTGCTCCCATACAGTTCGAGCACTTCAACAAGGCAGTTGAGGCTTGCCAAATTATAGAGAACAGCTTGAAGTATTATTTGATGATTGAGCCTACTCCCAAGTTAGAGAAGGGAGATCAAGGTGGCACCTCTTCTGATGTGAATAGGAAGAGGAAGAGGCCATGGGACAACCGAAAGAGTAAGAAGGGAGGTAAGCCCTCAAATGGCAAGGAATGCCCAATTGCGGCAAGAGTCACGGTGATAGAACGTATATGGTCGAGCAAAATGTTTACTACACTTGTAGCAAGTCCAGAAACTTCTCAAGAGAATGCCTGCAGAATACAGAGAAGGCAAGGTCACACACTGAGGATGAGTATTTGTTATCACAGGGAAAGAAGCCTGGAAGCCTCCGAAAATGATCCAAGAAACGATCATTCGTAACAACTTCCCAATGATTGCAATGTTTGATTAGGGTGCTAGTCATTCTTTCATTTTGTATGCCTGAGCTAAAAGGCTTGGCTTGATTATGAATACATTCCCTTATGACCTGTATGTGTCCACACCAACACAAAAGAGGACAATTACATCTGATGGGTGCTTAAACTGTATAGTTGGTTATGAGCACTGTTGTATTGCTTTAGACTTGATATGTATGCCTTCCATGAAGTTGATGGGGCAATTAGATTGAATTAGTTGTCTTCCCATAACGACAAGGACAAAACCCTGATCCTACCGCTAAGAGAAATAGAGTAAATCTGGAAGTTAAGTTAAACTTCATAACGGATGCCCAGACAGGTAATGGTATGATGAATGAAGCTTGTAAGACTAGCAGAGGTTAAGAGAAAAGTATGTTTTGTCATGAAAAACCAAGGAAATTAGTAGGATGGACAGATACGGAGTGATTATCAAAGGAGGTGGTAACTTCTATCGCTACAAACAAGGATTCTGGTCATGACAAATGAACAGAATAACTCAGGTGTTGAGGTGATATCTCAATGAGATATAATGACTTTTAGAGGTCGCAGAGAGTAAGATAAGTAGAAGTCAGAAAGAGAGAGGTAGTCACTATTTAGAGTTATCAGATTCTCCCTTAAAAAGAAAAGTAATGATAGGGAGTTAAATAAGACAGTTAGGGTTTGAGTCTTTACACCATTAAGAAGGTGTAAGTGGCAACCTAAGCTAGACAAACTCTTACGGCCTCGTTAGGGCTAGGGCACCATAATAGAGTAGCTATCTTAAGTTCTGGAATAGATTAATAGAAACTTTGAGATAGTGAAGTAAGATAGAGAGCCCTAGTGAAATGTCTTAAGGATCAAGAAGAAGAGGATGAGACAGATAGCTATGCAGGGAACTAGCTTAGAGGTTGGCATGTTCCCCTTAATGTTAAGAGATACTCAGTCGCTTGGAGTTTAGGTTGAGAGGCACCCTTTTTCAAGGGATAAGGTCTTGGCTAGGAATTTTCCTAGAGAGGGTGGGAATTGGTCCTCCAAATTAGAATTTATGTTGCTCAAGATGGAGCAAGGTACCCATAAACATTGTAATTAAATACATGGCATCATTGGCATCCATAACATAAATTACATAATAGGAGAATTACACATTGAATAATAACATCATTCATTAACGTCAATAATTCTCCACTTTCTTCTCCTTGCCTCTTGTGCCATGATTGCCTACCATTGATTGACCTAAATGTTTGGTTAGGGAGGGGTGAGATTCGGGAGAATCTCAGTAGCAAACGCTACCCATAAGCATGCAAGACATAATGCACATGCATGACATGTTATAACATTAACACATGAATGCCATGGAAAGTAAGCTAAAGCATTTCATGCTTCCATAACATATTACCAAGGCAAAACATAACATAAACTTGCAAACATAATTTTACAAACATCTTATCATAGCTTAGTCACATCATGGCAACACAACCACATCATGCAAGTATACATATCAAGCACACAATACAAGTAAGTTTACTACCTTGTAACATAGCTTTCCTCGTACTTTTTCTTTGATTCCCTTGTCTTTCCAACCCTATGGATTTTTGGTCAACACCATTAAACATCCTCTTGGATATTCCAAGATCCTAAACACATCAATACATAATGAAAAATGATTATTAGAATCAAGTTATCAACTTATCTCTACTTGATTCTTTCTTGAACATACTTGATTCTTGTTGTTTCCAAGCCGTTAAACATGATTCTAACATCCATATCATCATTCTCCTATTCCAATAAATTTCGTGCAGCACCTCTGAAAGAGAGCCTTTCTGTCGTTCGCCTTGGGGTTCTCAATCAAAAATAAATCCAAGCTATGCAGTATAGTGCAAACTCGGGTCGTTTCACTTTTGGGAGCCTTTATTAATTACCTAAGCTAGACTAAATGCCATGCAATGCAATGAAATGGGGTTTTGGGTTTTTAAGACTTAAATGAATGGTGCCTAAACTAAATGCAATGAAAACAAACCTAAGATACTATATTTTTGGTGTTTTAAGATAATAATGATGGAATGGAAATGAATGATAGGAAATCTCTTGAAAATGGCTTTGATGGCAATCATAGTTCACTTAAAATATTGGGAGTTTCACAAATCATTAGGTTTTCTTAATAACAACCTCAATAACTCATTGAGTCCAAAGCTTACATTAATGAACTCATTAATGAAAACTTTGTTAAGCTTCCCTAATGTGTAATTTTGGAATGATCATGCAATTGGCTTAATGAAACACACAATCAACTCAGTACCCAAACACAACTATGCAAGATAAAGAGAATCATGAGAGTTACAATAAGCATATATGCAACTACATATATTTAAGCACAAAGTTCAACATCAATCAATCCAAATTACAAATGTAATCATTAACCAATAATTACAGTATCAGTCCTAAGTTCCTAACTAAGAAATTACAACTCCTAGACCTAGAAAGCCATAAATCATAGCTAAAAATTGCAAACTGAAACTAAACTCCCCTTTGAAGCTTAGGAACTCAAGCCACACCACCATTCTTCAAGAGTTGATAAACCCTAGCTCTCCATAGCTTCAAGAAAAGCTCCAACTGAAGTGAATCCGTCGGCTATGGTAGCTGGGAGTGGAAGGAATTGAGATGGAGTGAATGAAAGATGAAGGAAATGGATGGGGAAGAAGATGGAGGTGGAGAGGCAAGAGGATGGGAGAATAGAGGTGTTGTAGGAGATGGAATGGAGTGTATGGTCGAAAATAGGGTTTCTAAGGGTTTTTGGGGTCCATCTGGGTCGGATCATATGATTAGAAGCTCCATTTTCGCGTTTTGATCCGGATCTGGCGTTGCTGATACGAAGAGTTCGCCGCAGCGAAGCATGCCACCTAATCTTGTGATTTCGCCACGGCGAAGCTGTAAGTTGGCCGCGGCGAACTCTGCCCCAGAGATTACTGGTGAGATTTCAATTTGGCACCGCAGCGAACTCTATTAGTGCTGATACTCTGATCTTGTGTTGTGTCATCCTTTGGTCTTTGATCTTGGCTCCAATTCTCAATTGTCCTACAATAAAAAGCAACAATTTGAAGCATCAATTGTCCTAGAAATCAACTGAATACAATTAATAACCAATTATGACAATCTTAACCTCAAAAAGACACTAACTCAAAGCAAGGACTCTTAATCTAAATTAAGCACAATTATCATCAAAAGGAGCCAAAATCTATGATAAATACCCTTAAAATGATATGAAATAACATAGAATAATTGGGCTAAATCAACCTCCCCATAGGATTTCAATCATCAAAAATCCAATCAAACCAACCACCAACTCAAAAATAACAAGGGAGGTAGAAACTACATCAAAAACGGCACTCGTACCTTGTTTTAGAGCTTGATCTGGCTTGGGATCACTTGGCCTTTCTTTCTCCCTCTTCTTTCTCTCTCTAAAAACCATTTTTTAAGAGCTTCCCTATAGGTTCAAGGTGCATGGACGAAATAGAGGGGTGGGGAGGGGTATTTATAGAAAGCTAGAACAAATCGTGGCCGTCGGTTCTGATTTAATCCTAGCCATTGATCTTTGTTTCTTCTCTAAGAAATTTGCCACATGCCTTCTCTCTCTGCTATTAATCATCATTTTCCTACCCAAAATATCTTCAAAATTTCGGACCAAGTGGAAGGGAAACAATCAGCCACATATGCAAGCTTATTTCACAAGTTTGCTTGAGATATTTTGCAAAGTCATGATTAAACCTTATCCAACCAACTTGACCATGTGCATGGGCTTAGGGAGCATAGAATCCTCTGATTCTTTGGGCTAACTAAGTGCCCCGAATCTGGTTAGGAAGCAATGGGATTAATCTAGTTCAATCCCAACCGTAATCCTTTACTCGATTTTCTCCTTTTGGGCCTTTATGAGGAAAATTAGCTCAGGGCCTCCAAAAATTCATTTCTTTCCATGAAAAATCCACACTTAATATAAAAGTATGATCTGGAAAGTTTGGGGATTTTTCATAACCTCTATTTTCTCCGGAATCGGGCTTTTACTGATAGAATTTCAGAAGTAAATTCTCCATAAATTATTTCCTTCACTTCCAATGCTTGGGAATAATTTTATAAATTCACATATATTCCCAAGGAACTTAATCATATTTTTCCTTGAATTATTGAGGCTCTTGTATAATTAAAATAATTATATTTCCTCAATTTTCACTATTGTCTTCAAAAATACTATTTTTGAGAAATGTCGAAATAATTTAATTTGGGTTATTTTCACTCCCAAAACATCATATATGACTCAAAAACCCCTAATTTACCTTTTTTGCCTTTTTAAGAAATTTTTGAGAATTTTTCATAAATTTACCATTTTGACCTTTAAGGGACTCGACATTATCGGTCCGGCTCGCTTTTGGGTTTCTGAGCATTGCCAATGTATCTTCCATTGACTCTTAACTTAATCTCCTTGTGGTATACTTATAGAGAAAGGAATATCCCATCCCTCTCTCCTTAGTGACATAATTAATTAAATAATATTTAACTAGAGTCGGTTTTGCTGAATTATTTTCTATTGGCTCATAACTCCGTCGATATGTCTCTGGGTTTCATTCTTTCCCTTTCATCACAGGGAATTCCTCTAATTTTTCTCAGGTCAAAAGTCAAACTGTAGACAGCTATTTTGACTTTCCGCGGATAGGGTATAAATAGGCTTTAAATTTAATTAAAGCTAACCTTATCAGTTTCTAGGGACAGAATTAATTTTACAATATGTGTAAATTCCTCAACTACTGTTTTCCAGTTTTCCCTGATTATTTGAGGCGGTCTCATAGCTTAAATAATTCAATTTAAGCTACTATCTCAAATTGTCCAAAACCCTGGAATGACTTCAGGGCATTTCTGTCATTTTTAGCCTTATATCGGCTCTGGGATCCTATTCCCATTTTTCTAAGTCATTTGGGCCCTTTTTGCTAACTCTGAGCATGGCTGACCAGAACTTTTATTATTTACAACTAGGTCCCTACTTGGCCTATAAATCCTTTCTTTGCAATTTGGTCCCTCCTTAGGCCTAACCTTTGGAACCATATCTTGCAAGTTTCTGGCATAACCTCTGGCTCTTAGTTGTTTCCAGTTCGTCATTCTTTAGTCCCTGAATACTATTGTTTTACACGTTTACCCTTGGAAAATCTCTTTTCCCTTCCAAAGGATCTCTGGGACTTTCGTTGCATTGGACTTAGTAATCATCCTTTCCTTGTGCTATTACTTGTATCTATGAGCCAAAATTTGGGATGTTACAAAAGGCACCAACTTTGATCATCCAACCAAGATCCAAGGTTAGTTTTTGGTTTTAAGTTGTTCCTTGCCTTGTTTACTCGAGTTATATGGTTGAAATTTCAGGTTTTCTTCCTTCTTTGGTGCTGGCCAAAATGTATAATAAGTAGGGGAGGAAGTTTTATGATTCAATCTTGCTAGAGCACTTCAAAGCATGTTAGATCCAAGTGGTTACAAGAGTTTATAGGTTGATTTTGAAGTGTTTTCTTTGTTATGATGCATGAGAACCTTTTCGGCCAAAGCAAGATCTGGACCCTAGGATGTGTTTTTCAAAGTTTTGATGTTTCCATTGTGTTCAAAATGAAAAATGGTGTAGGGTGAACCTAAAGAACAAGTGTTGGAAGCCATAGAATCAAAGTTACAAATTTTAGATTTTGAACCCTAATGGTTCGGCCAAGCTGAAAACTGGAAGAGGAAGTTTTATTTTCTTAAATCCAAGAAGATATTTAGAATCTACATGAAAAATCATGTAGGAATGAGTTAAGAGGGAATTTTTAGGATTTAAGAAAACAAACTCTAAAAATTAAAGAACAAAGGTGGATGCTTTAAGGGACAAAGATTATTCTTGAGTTATGTTATTGATTTTTATGAGGAATGGTTGATGATCCTTGCTGTCCTTTTTGTGGATTGCCATGTTAGGGTTTAGCATTTGTGGAAGCAAGAAGGAAGAACAAGAAAATATAAGAGCATTGGATTAAGGTAGTAAGATTTAATTGACCATAATGTTGAGTGTTGCATTGATTGCTATGCAATTTCATGTGCTATTATGTGGTTGAACTAGATGATGATGATGATGATTGTATAGCTATACTCCTTGCTTTATGTGCCTTGGCTGTTATATGTTAGAGTGCTACATGTATGAGGTAAAGTAGTTCCCTATTAATAGTAAAAGGTTGGAATGCTTGTAACTGATGCATATTAATGTTTTGGTTGATTGATCTTGCTATTGGGATTTCATTAAAATCTCATCCCCCATATGTAACCTAATATTTTAGGAACTGAATCATCAAACGGGAGGCTGCAAATTGAAGGATTAATATGGTGATGAGCCATGAGAAAATATTTATATTTGGTTATGTACAAGTATTTATGGTTGGTGCTGTAATCCCTAAGCAGGACGCCAATTTAGAGCCATGTTTTTTTATGTTACCAAATGAATTTCTGCACAAAATTTAGTAAGCTTAAATTTGACGTCATGAGCTTCAAATCAATAGGCAGTACGTTAAAAATAACCAGCTACACAATTTTTAATGATTTTTCAAAGTTAAGGTTTAGAATCTGGAAAAAGGATTTTTGCTAAATGGACAGAGGTGAATTTCACAAAAACTTGACACTTTTTCAAATAGAATTGGTTCATAAGATTATTTTTTCTTGAAAACGAATTCAAAGAGCTTTTTATAGAATTTTGAACCACTCCATTTTTATTTTTTTAGATTAAGTTATGAATTTTTGAAGTTGAGCCAGAAAACTGGATTTTTACCTGATGAACAGTAAAAATCTGAAAATCAGCATTTTTTATGGATTTTTGAGCCCAAGACCATCCATGGTGGTCTAAAATGGTTTTAATTAAACTCTAAGTGGATTCGATAGTAAGGTATGACAGAAAAGTCAAAGAAAGATCAAAATAAAATGGTATCAAAAGAATAAAGTTTTGAAATAAGGCAGTTCATTAGTGGTTTGAAGAACAAAGTTGTGCTTTAAGAGATTAGAGTAAATGTTAGTTGGAAACCTTTCCTAAAATGCTTGGTGTTTTATCATTTTATATCTTTTCACCTCATTTCTTTTCAATTAGCCCTTTCAATCTTCATCACCTCAAAAGTCCTCTTGATCATTGCATTCATGCATTAAAAATGGAGAGGTAGGATTTTAACAAGCTTATGGTAAAGTATTGATTAAGTGGATTTGAGAGAGAATTACCCCAACTTTGTGAGTAGAGTGAGATAGTTTATATCTTGAATGTTTTCTCTTTTGTTCATTCCCATTGCATTCACTATACTCTACTTTAGTCCCTTCTTATTAAATTAGATCACTATGGTTGCCTGTTTGAAGAGTTGGATTAATAGCACTACCACTTTCTTACTTGGAATTCATAGGGGTTCCTATTTGTATCAATGCTATTCTCTTGCTCTAGTTTTGTTTTGCCTCTGTCTAGGAGTACAAAGGTTTAAGTCTGAGGGATTTGATTGAACCCAATTATTCTATGTTATTTCATATCATTTTAAGGTTTTTTATTATAATTTTTGGTTCTTTTTGGTGATAATTGTGCTTGATTTAGATTAAGAGTCCTTGCTTTGAGTTAGTGTCTTTTTTAGGGTAAAATTGTCATAATTGATTATTAATTGTATTCAATTGATTTCTAGGACAATTGATGCTTCAAATTGTTGCTTTTCATTGTAGGACACTTGAGAATTAGAGCCAAGATTGAAGACTAAAGCATTACACAACATGAGAATTCAAAATATTGAATATAGAATAGTTGGTTGCGGCCAAGAAAATGCTGTATTGTGGCAAAAAGTTTGAAAATATGCATTTATCGATGGCTGGACTGTCGCCTTCCAGATCATCAAGAAAGAGAGTTGCACTAGATAAAATGCAGTATAGGATGCAACCAGTTATTCTTCTCGAGGAGCTTGTTATTGGAAATCCTAGTCTAAATTGGTTTTCAAAAACATTGTAAAAAGGGAGTTTTAGTTGTTTTTGTCACACCCTGATAATTTTATCCTAATTCATGAATGATTTGAGACTGACTAAGGTCAGGTAGTATAGTAGACTGGTAGAGGATCCAGGCTATGAGGAAAAATCAGGATAGGGACATAACGGTCATTTTTGAAAAGATCGGTCAAGAAAGGGCAGTATTGGAAATAATGTCTGAAATTCCTGAAAATTCCCAGAAAATCATGAAAAATAGAAAGGAGGGTACAGAATAATGTTTGAGGCTTAGAAGGTGAATATAGGATAAAAAATAAATTATCAGGGAATTATCTGTAATTATTGGAATTTTTGGTTAATAAAGGAAAATTAGCCAATTTCCATTATTTAAAATATATGGAGGCCTCAAAAATTCAAGGAAAAATAGGGATAAATTATGTGACATATTATCCTAATTTATAAAATTACTACCCACCTTTGGATGTACAGAGGTTAGCTTAAAGAATATTTATTACCGAATTATTATCGGTAGAATATTGATTTTTGACGGAAAAAAATTTAAAAAATTATAGAGGGAGGTAAAACTTGAGAAAAATCATGGAATATCCTTGGAATGAGAGGAATTTAAGGAGGTGTTGAAATCAAAATTTTGTGATAGTAAATTGGACAGGATTGTTGGAAAATCAGACCGAAAATACACAAATAATCAGTGGATTGCACTGATTATTGGATGGGTCATTTGTTTTCCAATATTGAGAGCAATATTTCGGCCAAAATTAGAAGGGGAGGATAAAGTTGGAATTTTTCAAATTGTTTAAGGACATAAAGGGAAATAAGAGACAAAACATTAAAATAATATTTTTTTATCACATGAAAATCACATAGTGAATAGGTGTCCTTCCATGTGTCATGATCTCAAGGCTTGTGGTCTAAGATTTGTCCATGTGTAAAGTGAAAAAAATAGACAGCCGAGATCGCATCTTTTTCTCCAAGGGCATTCTTGGTATTTTGAAAAATTCAAGCCTATAAATACCCCCCTCACCCTTCATAATTCAGCCAAGATGGTTTCCTAGAGAGGGAATGTTTTGCTCTTAAGTCTAGGAGAGAGAAGGAAAGAAAGAAGAGAGAGAAAGGGAGAAAGAAAGGTTAAACGCCTCTAATCGCCGATTAAGAGCTAATTAAGGTATGTTTACCTCCCTAAGTGTTAATTATTTTTAGTTAATGATTTATTTGAGGAAGATTAGGATTAATTACCTTGATTAATTATGGTTTAGTGATAGCTAAGATTAATCATGTTATTTGATTAAAGATTAGTAAGTAATTAAGGTTAGCTACCCTGATTAATTAGTAATTAGTGATTAGTTATGCTATTTGAAGGAGGATTAATTATGATTAATCATGTTGATTAAGGAATGATTAAAGGTTAATCATGTTGATTAGAGAATAATTAATGGTTAATCCATAAGGGATTAGTAACTTAATCTTAGAGGATTATGTTGTACTAATGACTATGTGACTTGACGACCTTAATTAAATATTGGATTAAGGATTAAGGGTTAGTGATTAACCAAGAAAGTATGATTAATCATGGATTAAGGAAGAATTCCAAGACCTTAACTAAGGATTAAGGCTTGGTCAAACCAAAGTCAAAGGATTAGGAAAGGTATACAGAAGTTATAAATTGAAAGGCACAAAGGTAGTATTATATTGAGAAAAAATTGTATACTGGATATGGAATTTACCATACCCTTACTGTATGGTTGATAGGTAATTTCTGGAAACCTAGGAGGACCTCAAGCAAGGAAAACAAGGAGGAAACAGTAAGCATGGAACCGAGGTAGTGTGAACTTGCAATTATTTTGTTGACCTGCATTTGGTGTTTCTGTTATGTGTGTTTATGTGCCATAAGAATGTTTATGTACAGATGATGTGAACTCCTTGCAATGTATGCCTTGGCTCTTGCATGATTGAGTTTTGACTAGAATGATTATATGCTCCATGATATGATGACATGGATACAGAATGGTTATGGCATGGCATAAAGACTAGCAATGTTATTTTACTGCATGTAGCATGACATCTTATGCATGTTAACCTGATGGTTGTATGTTGAATGCTACTGGGATTTCTATGAAATCTCATTCCTCCTATAACATGATATCCTAGGTGCCACTACTTCCAAGGAGAAGGGAAAAGAAGTAATCATGGTTTGAGGAAATTAGGATCTATGTATTGTATTATATGGTTTTAAACCTTTCTTTTCCAAGCCATGTAAGCATATTCTGATCATGAACACATGACATCATAACCTTTTTGAATGTATATTAATGGTAGAGTAGCTTTATATGCGAGTATGGTCTGCTTATGGTGAAAAACGAAATGGTGCTAGAATTAGTGAAAAAGGGGGATAAAAATGGTCTAAATTTGACCAAACTTTGACCAATTAAGACCATGGCCAAATGGTTGACTTTTCCCCTGAAATTTGGCATGCAAATAGATCTTATTTTCCCCTTTAAAATGAGTGGTAAAGCATCACAATCGAAGCTCTGTGCAAGAAGTTATGCCTTTCTGAAGTTAGGCAAAAATCCTGGAAAATAGAAAAATGACCAAATGAACAGTACTTTTTGAAATTAAAATCAGATGTGCTTCTGATTAAAGTGGAACCTAAGGTCATTTTTCCTTGATAGATGATGTTAAGAGCTTCGAGTGAGACTTGGAACGACCTTGTTTCAATTTTTCTAGAATTAGTTATGATTTTTCAAAGTTATGCCAAGTTTAAGGTTATAGTGAATAGTAATGCGGGAAAAGAAATTGTTAAACTCAGATTTTTCAACCCGATAACCTGTAATTGCGCTTCCGAATATCTTAACTTGGCATAATATAAGGATGCAAACATAAGGTGTTACAGTTTTAAAGAAACTTCGTATCTCTGTCACTGTCTTAGGCTGCTCCCAGTTCAGTACTGATTCAACTTTACTGGGATCTACGGCCACACCTTCATGGTTAATCACATGGCCTAGGAATTTAACTTCCTTTAACCAAAACTCACATTTACTGAGCTTGGCGTAGAGTTGTTTCTCCTTCAGTGTACTCAGCACAATTCTCAATTGCTGCTCATGCTCTTCTTGAGTTTTAGAGTACACTAGTATGTCATCAATAAAAACTACTACAAACAGATCTAAGTATGGTCTAAAAATCCAGTTCATGTAGTCCATGGAAATAGCAGGTGCATTCGTCAATCCAAACGGCATCACTAAGAACTCATAGTGTCCGTATCGGGTCCTAAATGCAGTCTTCGAAACATCTCCTGTCTTTATCCGCAGCTGATGATATCCTGATCGTATATCGATCTTGGAAAACACCGTTGCTCCTGCCAGTTGGTCTAACAGATCATCAATTCGTGGCAGAGGGTATTTATTCTTTATCGTCACCTTGTTTAGCTCTCGATAGTCAATGCATAGTCTTAGATTACCATCTTTCTTTTTCACAAAGAGTACTGGAGCACCCCAGGGAGATACACTTGGTCTTATAAAACCCTTCTCCAACAGCTCCTCAATTTGTCTCTTTAGCTCAACCATTTCGTTGGGAGCCATTCGATATGGAGCTTTGGATATTGGTTTTATCCCTAGTACAAGGTCAATCGTGAACTCCACTTCTCGCTCTGGCGGAAGTCCACTGATCTCTGTTAGAAATACCTCCGGGAAGTCTTTCACTATCGGTATCTCATCGATTCCTTCTTCTACCTCTACTCGAATCGAGAAGAATACAAAATATCCTTAACATCCGTGCCGTAAGCATCTACTCGCTTCGGCTTCAGTCATGAAATTTAAACTTACTTCTTTTCTAGGGATTTCTTCCTTAGAGGGTAATACTAACGTTTTCTTACCACAATCTAGAAGTATGTTATTGGTAGATAACCAATCCAAACCAATTATCACCTCAATATCACGAAAAGGCATGCATATCAAGTCAATGGCAGTGCAACAATGCTGATAACAGACCACACAATTCAGGCATGCTTTAGAAGTTACAACTTTAGGACTAGTGGGAGTAGAAACAACAATATCATATGGCAAGGTATCAACAGTCAAACCCAATCGCCCAACACAGTCATGGGATATAAAGGAATGACTAGCACCTGAGTCAAACATGGCATACACAAGGCAATCATTAACAGTGATCATACCTTGGATCATGTCAGGTGACTTACGAGCCTCTTCCTGTATAAGGGCAAATACTCTACCTTGGGTTTGCTGTCTCGTCCCTTCTGCCCCTTGTGGACATTCCTTTGAAAAGTGCCCTGGTCTCCCACATCTATAGCACACGTTCTGGCCAAATAAACATGGCCTGTCGCCATGATTCTTGCCACACTTCTCACATTCCTTGGCCCTTCGTGTGATATCAAACCCTTCAGGTCGTCTATTCCCTCTTCTCATCTTTCTGCCAAAGCCAGGCCTCTTCCTCTTCTTATTAACATAAGAGATTCCTTCTTGATTCGGCCTCGATGGGGGTCTCTCAGCTTTCAAAGCTATCGGCATCATTCCTCGATGATTCTGACTTGCTTCAGTAATACGGCAGACTTCTACTGCTTTGTTAAAACTCTCGATCTGTTGAGGCGCCACGACCTCCCTTAGCGTCGGCTTTAATCCTCTGACTAGCTTCTCCGTATTCCACCGTTCATCATTGAGACGTTTTAGATAAGCAGAATAACGGGACAGCCGAATGTGCTTTGCTAAGTAGTCATCAAAAGTTTCATTATTCCCCTGCTGCAACACAAGGAATTCAGCTTCCATTTTATCTTGCGCTGATCGGGGAAAGTACTTATGATAGAATCTTTCTTTGAACACCTCCCATGTTATTGGGGTGTTGTTGGCTTGTAGTACCAACTCAGTGTTGTTCCACCACTGATCTGCTTCTTTTTCTAACTTATAAATTGCCATCTGAGCTTTAATCTCAGATGAACATCCCATTACCCGAAAGATCTTCTCCAGTCGGGTAATCCAATCTTCAACTATTTGTGGTTCTAATGAACCCTTGAATTCTGGTGGATTATGCTTGCAAAATTTCGTAATCCACTGCTGAATATCTCCTTGGTTCTCAGCCAATCCTGCTTGCTCTTTAGGTACTTGCCGTTGGACTATTGGGGTTGCTTCAGCTTGCACTTGCTCAGGTTGTCGTAACTGAGCAATCGCTGCTGCTACCGCTGCTGCTATAACAGCGTCTCTCTCTTCCTGCTGCCGTAACTGTGCCTCTTGTAGTTGCTGTACGACTCGTTGTTGTTCATCCAGCCTATTCATTACTTGCTGGATATGATCTCTATGTGGTTCCTCAGGAGTGTTTCTTGCTCCTCTCCATGTTCTCACCATTTCGCTTGTTCTTTAGTTAACTATGGGAGAATAAAGGAACTCCTTAATCATTTATCATAAAAACATACCCTTCTTATTTATATAACAAACATTTGTACAGCAACATAAGGGTTACACAGAGTTTTTAGCAGTTAGCCTAACTTATATACAGTCCAAAACTATTTACACTATATACATCATCAGTCTAGCATTAACCATGACCAGCTCATGGAAAAGTAGCCCATACAAAGGTCTCTATGGCGTCGACCATCTCCAGGAAAGTACATCTGGGTAGGCGATTGTCTATCTCATTAATTCCTTCATTCCATTTCCATGTCTTGGGGATTACACGATACAGGGCTAGGATCCAATCATCGTCTCCCAAGGTATGGTCCTCTCTAGTCACCCAATAATAAAGGCTCTTAATGTCATTAAGAAGCTTAAGTATACCTCAGCTTCCTGGTGCTCATACGGCTTAATGAAACGGCTTCTAAACTGGAACTCTCGAACTAGCTGAGGAAGGCACTGGAACTCTTTCTTAATTTCACGTGTAAGGATCTTACTCGGACCTGCTCCATCATTAGTAGGTATCTTAACAACTGGAGCTATATCATTAGAGGCAACTGTGGCAATGTCTTTCTCTAGAGCCTTCCTCTTGAAACCGAAGTAATCTACCTGGGTAGCTGGGGATTTGGTGTTAAGCTCTCCATACCTCTCAATATCCTCGTACCACCATGTCTCATCGTACCACCATGGATATCGCTCACCGGGCATGACCTTGCTAATGGTCTCCCCTGATTTTCCACTTCCACTACAGACAACCATTTCCTGAGCTTTCTGTAATCCTAATGACCAAATGAACTCATTAATAAGCACTATAACATGCTTTCCTTCCAGATTTAGAGCATACAAAATTTCAAAATTTGTTCTGAGTGCCAGAACCATTTGCTCTGATACCATAAATGTAACACCTTACGTTTATGACCTTATATTGTGCTAAGTTAAGACATTCGGAAGTGTAATTTAAGGTTACCGGGTTGAAAAACCTGAATTTGAAAATTCTTTTCCCGCATTACTATTCACCGTAACCTTAAACTTGGCATAACTTTGGAAAATCATAACTAATTCTAGAAACATCGAAACAAGGTCGTTCCAAGTCTCACTCGAAGCTCTTAACATCATCTATCAAGGAAAAATGACCTCAGGTTCTGCTTTAATCAGAAACGCATCCGTTTTCAATTTCGAAAGTACTGTTCATTTGGTCATTTTTCTATTTTCCAGGATTTTTGCCTAACTTTGAAAAGGCATAACTTCTTGCACAGAGCTCCGATTGTGACGCTTTACCACTCATTTTAAAGGGAAAAATAAGATCTATTTGCATACCAAATTTCAGGGAAAAAGTCAACCATTTGACTATGGTCTTCGTTGGTCAAAGTTTGGTCAAATCTAGACCATTTTTATCCCCTTTTTCACTGATTCTAACAGCATTTCGTTTTTCACTATAATCATACCATAATCACATATAAAGCTACTCTATCATTAATATACATTCAAAAAGGTTACCATATCATGTGTTCATGATCAGAGTATGCTTACATGGCTTGAAAGAGAAAGGTTCAAAACCGTATAATACAATACATAATTCATAACTTCCTCAAGCCATGATTATTTCCTTTCCCTTCTCCTTGGCAGTAGTGGCACCTAGGATATCATGTTATAGGAGGAATGAGATTTCATAGAAATCCCAGTAGCATTGAACATACAACCATCAAGTCAACATGCATAAGATGTCATGCTACATGCAGTAAAATAACATTTCTAGTCTTTATGCCATGCCATAACCATTCTGTATCCATGTCATCATATCATGGAGCATATAATCATTATGGTCAAAACTCAATCATGCAAGAGCCAAGGCATACATTGCAAGGAGTTCACATCATCTGTACATAAACATTCTCATGGCACATAAACACACATAGCAGAAACACCAAATGCAGATCAACAAAATAATTACAGTTCACGCTACCTCAGTTCCACGCTTAACGTTTCCTCCTTGTTCCCTTACTTGATATCCTCTTAAGTTTCCAGAAGAATTGCCTATCAACCATACAGTAAGGGTATGGTAAATTCCATATCCAGTATACCATTCTTTCTCAATATAATGCTACCCTTGTGCCTTTCAATTTATAATTTCTGTATACCTTTCCTAAACCTTTGACCTTGGTTTGACCAAGCCTTAATCCTCAGTTAAGGTCTTGGAATTCTTCCTTAATCCATGATTAATCATGCTTTCTTGGTTAATCACTAACCCTTAATCCTTAATCCAATATTTAATTAAGGTCCTCAAGTCACATAGTCATTAGTACAACATAATCTTCTAGGATTAAGTCACTAATCCCTTATGGATTAACCATGAATCATTCTCTACTCAACATGATTAACCCTTAATCATTCCTTAATCAACATGATTAACCTTTAATCATTCCTTAATCAACATGATTAATCATTAATCATTCTCTAATCAATATGATTAAGCTTTAATCAATCCTTAATCAACATGATTAACCATAATTAATCATCCTTCAATTATCATAACTAATCACTAATTAATTAGGGTAGCTAACCTTAATTACTTACTAATCCTTAATCAAATAACATGATTAATCTTAGTTATCACTAAACCATAATTAATCAAGGTAATTAATCCTAATCTTCCTCAAATAAACAATCAACTAAAAATAATTGACACTTAGGGAGGTAAACATACCTTAATTAGCTCTTAACCGGCGATTAGAGGTGTCTAACCTTGCTTTCTCTCCCTTTCTCTCTCTTCTTTCTTCCTTTCTCTCTCCTAGAACTCAAGAACACAACATTCCCTCTCATGCAAACCACCTTGGCCGAATTTGTTCATGGAAGGGGGTATTTATAGGCTTTGATATTTCAAAATGCCAAAAATGCCCTTCGGGAAAAAGATGCGATCTCGGCCGTCCATTTTTTTCTACTTTACACATGGACAAATCTTAGGGCACACACCATAAGAAGTTGACACATGGATGGACACCTAATCACCATGTGATTTTCATGTGGAAATAAAATATTATTTTATTGTTTTGTCTCTTATTTCCCTTTATGCCCTTGAACAATTTGGAAAATTCCAACTTTGTCCTCCCCTTCTAATTTTGGCCGAAATATTGCTCTCAATATTGGAAAAAAAATGACTCATCCAATAATCAGTGCAATCCACTGATTATTTGTGTATTTCCGGTCCGATTTTCCAACAATCCTGTCCAATTTACTGTCACAAAATTTTGATTCTAACACCTCATTAAATTCCCCTCATTCCAAGGGTAATCCATGATTTTTC
The DNA here is from genome assembly GCF_004799145.2 of Neltuma alba. Taxonomy (NCBI): domain Eukaryota; kingdom Viridiplantae; phylum Streptophyta; class Magnoliopsida; order Fabales; family Fabaceae; genus Neltuma; species Neltuma alba. The sequence continues at coordinate 137,494 of NW_021635416.1, read as the reverse complement.
TCAAGTTTTACCTCCCTCTATAATTTTCTAAATTTTATCCTGTCAAAAATCACTATTCTACCGATAATAATTCGGTAATAAATATTCTTTAAACTAACCTCTGTACATCCAAAGGTGGGAAATAATTTTATAAATTAGGATAATATGTCACATAATTTATCCATATTTTTTCTTGAATTTTTGAGGCCTCTATATATTTTAAATAATGGAAATTGGCTAATTTTCCTTAATTAACCAAAAATTCCAATAATTACAAATCATTCCCTGATAAATTATTTTTAATCTTATATTCATCTTCTAAGCCTCAAACATTATTCTGTACCCTCCTTTCTATTTTTCATGATTTTCTGGGAATTTTCAGGAATTTTGGACATTATTTCCAATACTGCCCTTTCTTGACCGATCTTTTCAAGAATGACCGTTATGTCCTTTCCTGATTTTTCCTCATAGCCTGGATCCTCTACCAGTCTACTATACTATTTGGCCTTAGTCAGTCACAAATCATTCATCAATTAGAATAAAATTATCAGGGTGTGACAGTTTGTATCGATTATAGGAAGATGAATGATGCCACTGGGAAAGACCATTTTCCCTTACCTTTTATTGATCAAATGCTTGAACGGTTAGTGGGGAAGAGTCACTACTGTTTCCTAGATGGATACTCTGGATATTTCAAAATTCCTATAGACCCTAGAGACCAGGACAAGACCACCTTCACTTGTCCCTTTGGAACCTATGCTTACAAAAGAATGCCTTTTGGTCTTTGCAATGCCCTTGGCATATTTCAACACCGTATGCTATCCATTTTTGCTGAATTTATTGAAAATGCATGGATGTGTTCATGGATGATTTTACTATCTATAGGAATTCTTTTGAAGAATGCTTAAAAAGTCTTGACCAAATCTTAGCATAATGCATTGCTTTAAACTATGAAAAATGCCATTTCATGGTTAATCAAGGCATCGTGCTACGACATTTAATCTCTGAAAAAGGAATTGAGGTAAATAAAGCCAAGGTAGAGGTGATATCTTCTTTGCCCTACCCTACCAACTTGAAAGAGTTAACGTCCTTTTTAGGACATGTGGGGTTCTATAGAAGGTTCATGAAGGATTTTAGTAAAATCACTTTACCTCTTTCCAAACTGCTGTAAAAAGATGTTGATTTTCAATTTGACCATGCATGTGAGCTTGCTTTTGAAGAATTGAGGAATAGGTTAGTTACTCCTCCTATTTTGACCTCTCCTAACTGGGATTTGCCTTTCGAAATTTCTTGTGATGCTTTGAACTTAAGTGTGGGTGCAATGTTGGGTCAAAGGGAGAATTTTGTTTCAAAAGTGATTGCTTATGCCTCTAAAACTCTAGATACAGCTCAGAAAAACTATACCACTACTGAGATGGAATTGTTTGCAATTGTTTTTGCACTCGATAAGTTTAGACCATATCTAATAAATTCCAAAGTAGTTGTGTTTACAGATCACACAGCAGTGAAATACCTCTTCCACAAACCTCAATCGAAGCCAAGGCTCTTGAGGTGGATGTTATTGCTTCAAGAATTTGATGTGGAAGTGAAAGACAGAGTTGGAAATGTCAACTATGTGGCAGACCACCTGAGCAGGCCGCCTTTAGAAACCAAGGGAGTATTCGATTTTGATATTATCTATGGTTTATTCCCTGGCCAATCTCTATGTGCTTTGTCTGTTTCTCAACCATGGTTTGCTCACTTAGTTAACTATATTGCTACTGGTCTAATCCCTTCTCACTTAACCACCTTTCACACTCAAAAGCTGAGGAACAAAACTTCCTATTATATTTGGGATCCACCATACCTATGGAGGTTATGTTTTGACCAAGTGATTAGACGATGCATTCCGGAAGTAGAGGCTCGAGCCATTCTGGAAGCTTGCCATGATACCTTATGTGGGGGCCACTTTAGTGCAAAAAAAAAATGTAACATCCCAAAATTTGAATCCCTAGTAATGGGAATGTAAGGAATGAGACATGATTGATAAGTATAAGGTGTGAATAAAATATAGAAACCCAAAATGGGACGAAAACGACTTTATCGAGTCCCTAGGGGCAAAACAGTAATTTTGAGAAAAGTTCACAAAAATTCTCTAAAAATAGAAAATGGTGGAATTAGGGGTTTTTGAGTCACCTATGATGTTTTGGGAGTGAGAATGGCCCAAAATAAATTTTGGTGAAAATTCCCAAAAAAATAATTATTTTTGGGAAAATAGGGAAAAACAAAGGGGGAATTAAAGTGATACAATTATTTTAATTACCTAAGGACTCCAAAAATTCAAGGAAAAATATAGATACACTCCGTAGAAATATATATTAATTTATAAAAGTGTTTCCAAGCATTGAAAATGCAAGAAATAATTTATGGGGAATTTACTTCTGAATTCTTATCGGTAAAGACCTGATTTCGGAGAAAATGTGAAATAAATACCTAGAGATCTTGAAAAATTCCAAAAAATTTTAGATAAAAATTTTGGAATAAATAGGGAATTATCACAAAAATAAATGGAATTTTTGAAGCCCCTAGCCATTTTTCTTAGTAGGGGGCAAGAAATCAAGTATTATGTGACCAAATAAATTTTTAAATTATCCTAACCAATTCCATTACTTCCTAACCATTTTTTCCCATTTAGTTCCCTTCTAAATAAGCTGAAAACCATGCTCTCCAACCCAAGAAACATCTGGAGTAGTTGGGTGGAAAAATCTCAACTATTGGATCAACTCTCTTGAAAATTAAGTCAAAGAATGTGTGGCTAGGATTGCCCCCTCATTTTGGCTGACTTATGCACTTAATTTTGTGGCAGAAATAGCTTCCCAAGGGCAGGTTTTTGGGCAGCAAATGAGGTCTATAAATACCCCCATAATTCACTCAAAATTCGGACAAAAATTGACAAAAGAGGGGAGGTTCTGCACAACTATTTTCTTGGCTTCCAAACACCCTTCAAACCACTTCCAATGCAAGGCTAATCAGCAAGCTTTAACCCAACACTCCTTAAGGTATGTTTAGACTTTAATTTGATGCATTTTGAATAGCCAATTCATGACTAAAATTGAAGGAGAAGTGTTGTTCCATTTCTGTTTTGCTTGAAGTTCTAAGAGAGGACAATAATTTGAGTTATGAGCTTGTGTTGCTGTGTTTGGTGCTGTTTTGGAATGGATTATGGAAAGGAAACCTCTTAAGGTGCAAGAAAGTTTTGGCCAAACCAAGAACTCAAGGATGGGATTTAATTCCATGTGTTTTAATGATTCCAATGGATTTGAAATGTGATTTTGTGTAGGTTTGTGCCATGAAAGTGTGTTTTAATTCATCGGAATCAAATGTGAAAATTTAGGAACCTAAGGGGAGGTGTTCGGCCATTTTGAATTCATGGACTTAGGATTGGATTTTGATGGTTTTGATGCTTCCATTGAATTCCTTGGGTGTTTTTGTGTAGGGATATGTGGAGCAATTGAATTTGGAAGCATTAAAAATCAAAGTTGGAAATTTTGACATCTTCCCTTGTACAATTCATTTATGTTTTGACCAAAACTTAAGGAAGGGATTAGATTTTGTAAAATCTGATTTGATATTTGAATTCTACATGAAAAATCATGTAGGAATGGTGTCACACCCTAATAATTTTATCCTAATTGATGAATGATTTGAGACTGACTAAGGTCAAGTAGTATAGTAGACTGGTAGAGGATCCAGGCTATGAGGAAAAATCAGGATAGGGACATAACGGTCATTTTTGAAAAGATCGGTCAAGAAAAGGCAGTATTGGAAATAATGTCCGAAATTCCTGAGAATTCCCAGAAAATCATGAAAAATAGAAAGGAGGGTATAAAATAATATTTGAGGCTTAGAAGGTGAATGTAGGATAAAAATTAATTTATCAGGGAATTATTTGCAATTATTAGAATTTTTGGTTAATTAAGGAAAATTAGCCAATTTCCAGTATTTAAAATATATAGAGGCCTCAAAAATTCAAGGAAAAATAGGGATAAATTATGTGACATATTATCCTAATTTATAAAATCACTTCCCACCTTTGGATGTACAGAGGTTAGCTTAAAGAATATTTATTACCGAATTATTATCGGTAGAATATTGATTTTTGACGGAATAAAATTTAGAAAATTATAGACAGAGGTAAAACTTGAAAAAAATCATGGAATATCCTTGGAATGAGAGGAATTTAAGGAGGTGTTGAAATCAAAATTTTGTGACAGTAAATTGGACAGGATTGTTGGCAAATCAGACCGAAAATACACAAATAATCTGTGGATTGTACTTAATATTGGATGAGTCATTTTTTCTCCCAATTTTTAGAGTAATATTTTGGTCAAAATAAGGGAGAGGACAAGGTTGGAATTTTCCAAATTGTTCAAGGGCATAAAGGGAAATAAGAGACAAAACATTAAAATAATATTTTTATACCACATGAAAATCACATGGTGAATAGGTGTCCTTCCATGTGTCATGATCTTAAGGCTTGTGCTCTAAGATTTGTCTATGTGTAAAGTGGAAAAAAATGGACGGCCGAGATTGCATCTTTTTCTCCAAGGGCATTCTTGGTATTTTGAAAAATTCAAGCCTATAAATACCCCCCTCACCCTTCACATTTTGGCCAAGAGGTTTTGCTAGAGGGGGAATGTTTTGCTCTTAAGTTCTAGGAGAGAGAAGGAAAGAAAGAAGAGAGAGAAAGGGAGAAAGAAAGATTAACCGCCTCTAATCGCCGATTAAGAGTTAATTAAGGTATGTTTACCTCCCTAAGTGTTAATTATTTTTAGTTAATTATTTTTTGAGGAAGATTAGGATTAATTACCTTGATTAATTATGGTTTAGTGATAGCTAAGATTAATCATGCTATTTGATTAAAGATTAGTAAGTAATTAAGGTTAGTTACCTTGATTAATTAGTAATTAGTGATTAGTTATGTTAATTGAAGGATGATTAATTATGATTAATCATGTTGATTAGAGAATGATTAATGGTTAATCCATAAGCGATTAGTGACTTAATCTTAGAGGATTATGCTGTATTAATGACTATGTGACTTGAGGACCTTAATTAAATATTGGATTAAGGATTAAGGGTCAGTGATTAACCAAGAAAGCATGATTAATCATGGATTAAGGAAGAATTCCAAGACCTTAATTGAGGATTAAGGCTTGGTCAAACCAAAGTCAAAGGATTAGGAAAGGTATACAGAAGTTATAAATTGAAAGGCACAAGGGTAGTATTATATTGAGAAAGAATTGTATACTGGATAAGGAATTTACCATACCCTTACTGTATGGTTGATACGCAATTTCTGGAAACTTAGGAGGACCTCAAGCAAGGAAAACAAGGAGGAAACATTAAGCGTGGAACCGAGATAGCGTGAACTTGCAATTATTTTGTTGACTTGCATTTGGTGTTTCTGCTATGTGTGTTTATGTGCCATGAGAATGTTTATGCACAGATGATGTGAACTCCTTGCAATGTATGCCTTGGCTCTTACATGATTGAGTTTTGACTAGAATGATTATATGCTCCATGATAATGACATGGATACAGAATGGTTATGGCATGGCATAAAGACTAGCAATGTTATTTTATTGCATGTAGCATGACATCTTGTACATGTTAACCTGATGGTTATATGTTCAATACTACTGGGATTTCTATGAAATCTCATTCCTCCTATAATATGATATCCTAGGTGCCACTACTTCCAAGGAGAAAGGAAACGAAGTAATCATGGCTTGAGGAAATTATGAGTTATGTATTGTATTATATGGTTTCAGACCTTTCTTTTCGAAGCCATGTAAGCATATTCTGATCATGAACACATGACATGATAACCTTTTTGGATGTATATTAATGGTCGAGTAGCTTTATATGCGATTATGGTATGCTTATAGTGGAAAACGAAATGGTGCTAGAATTAGTGAAAAAGGGGAATAAAAATGGTCTAAATTTGACCAAACTTTGACCAATTAAGACCCTAGGCAAATGGTTGAATTTTTCCCTAAAATTTGGCATGCAAATAGATCTTATTTTTCCCTTTAAAATGAGTGGTAAAGCATCACAATTGGAGCTCTGTGCAAGAATTTATGCCTTTCCGAAGTTAGGCAAAAATCCTGGAAAACAGAAAAATGACCAAATGAACAGTACTTTTTGAAATTAAAATCGGATGCGTTTCTGATTAAAGTGGAACCTAAGGTCATTGTTCCTTGATAGATGATGTTAAGAGCTTCGAGTAAGACTTGGAACGACCTTGTTTCAATTTTTCTAGAATTAGTTATGATTTTCCAAAGTTATGCCAAGTTTAAGGTTACAGTGAATAGTAATGCGAGAAAAGAAATTTTTAAACTCAGATTTTTCAACCCGGTAACCTGTAATTGCGCTTCCGAATATCTTAACTTGGCATAATATAAGGATGCAAATGTAAGGTGTTACAAATGGCCAAAGATGTTTCTTGAGTCAAAGGGAAAACAATTAGGCCAAAAATCCAAAGAAAGGGGGTTTAATGTTTAAGTAATGTGTAATGTGTTTGAATAATTGATGATTGGCATCGGTGTTGGTTTGATAGGGACCTAGCCAAATCCTCAAGAGAACATCTTAAACTTAAAGGAAATCAAGAACCAACTATCAAAAGGTAGCATTGAATTACATTTTGATTGCTTTCTTACTTACATTGATGTGTTAATGTGTATGTGTGCAAAGTGTGCCATGATGTGACTGAGCTTTGTTGTAAATGTTGATTGCAATGTTTGAATTATGTTGCCTTGGCATTATGTCCTCTCGATATGTGTATGATAGCTTACTTTTCATGGCATAAAAGCATGAACACATAAGCAAGATAAATGCACAAAAGCATTGCACGTAGTGTTTGCATGAATGCATGATAATTGTGATTCTTTGCTACTGGGATTTCTTTGAAATCTCACTCTTATGTTTAACACCACCTAGGAGGGAGTTCAAGTAAGGGCAAAGACAAGGAAGTAGTTCCGGAGACTAAGTGAATATTTACTACACCCTAGAATGACTTTTGGAACTTGTTATGGAATGTTACAAATTATGTAATGTTTGTTGGATAATAGCTCCTAGTAGGAGCCAAACATGTATGTTTATGTTTAAACATGTGAAAGTATATTAGAATGTATGTTTAAGCATGTGTTAAGTCCCATACGATTAAGGATGGGTAAAAGGTTAAGAAAAGATAAAACTAAGTATGATTAGGGGATGAACTTTCCCTAGAAATGACCCAAACTTGGGACATATGAAATAAATAGCAAATGTTCAAATCTGGATTTGAAATTTGGCAAACTTATAGGACATATTTTTAGCTTTAAATTAAGTGGTAGATCATTAAATTTGAAATTTTGTGGAAAGAGTTATGCCCTTCCAAATTTGGGCAAAAATACTGAAAATTCCAGAATTTACCAAATGAATAGTAAATAATTGCGTGGAAAATGGTATTGATCTGTGAGAAATTGATACCTATGAATATTTTTCCTATGTATCATAAGCTTTGTGTGAGACTTAGAACCACTTCGTTTTGATTTTTCTACATTTAATTATGATTTTTCAAAGTTGATCTGATTTTTAGGGGTTACACAAATGGATTCCGAATGGTTCCAAATGACGTATAATGGGGTTTAAAATGAAGGTGTGACACAAATGACATATAATGGGGTTTAAAAATAAAGTGTGACAAAAAATAGCTAGGAAGGTTTTAGACGCAGGATTTTACTGGCCCACCTTATTTAGAGACGCATTCACTTTTTGTAAGGCACGTGATAAATGCCAACGGTTTGGGGGGGTTAGTAGAAGGAACTAAATGCCACAGCAACCTATCTTGTTCTGTGAGATCTTCGACACTTGGGGGATAGACTTTGTGGGCCCCTTTTCACCTTCCCAAGGTTACACCTACATTCTCCTAGCTATAGATTACATCTCTAGGTGGGTAGAAGCCATCCCGATACGTAAAGATGATGCACCCACAATTTCCAAATTTCTAAAGTCCACCATCTTCAGTAGATTTGGGGTACCTAAAGTGCTAATCAGTGATCAGGGAACCCACTTCTGCAACAAGTTACTCAATAATTATTGGTAAAATATGGGGTTTCCCTCAGAGTGTCCATCCCTTATCATCCTCAAACCAATGATCTGGCTGAAGTATCAAATACAGAGATCAAATGCATCTTGGAACGGATTGTCAAGCCCTCTAATAGAGATTGGAGCTTGAGACTAGACGATGTACTATGGAGCTACCGCACCGCCCACAAGACCCCAATTGGTATGTCTTTGTATCAGATCATCTATGGTAAGTCCTGTCAAATTCTGGTGGAGCTGGAGCATCGATCATATTGGGTAGTTAAGAGCTGCAACGTCAATTTGGAGGAAGCTGGCCTAAATTGACTCCTTCAAATTCAAGAACTTCAAGAAATGCAGTTAGACGCCTATGACAGCTCAGACATCTATAAGCAGAAAACCAAGCTTGTCCATGATGCTAACATCTTGAGAAAGAAGTTCAAGAAGGGTGATAAGGTATTGAGGTATCAAGCTCGATTCAAATTCAAGAAAGTTAAGTTCAAGATGAGCTGGGATGGACCCTATATTGGGACAAAAGTGCATAACTTTAGGATAATAGAGCTCAAAGAGGAGGCCATAGGAAAAATATTTCAGTGCAACAGTCATCTCCTCAAGCTCTACGAAGAGCCCGTACCGCCTTCTTAAGGCTAGGTTGTCCCTTTCCTTTACTTCTACTGTCCACATGAATTTACTTGTGCTTAAATTATCTTGCTGTAATTGTTGGAGACTGTGAAAGGGATGTCCTCAGTAGAAGTAGTTTTTAATTCAAATTGTTTTATGTTTGTTTTCAATAATCTCCCTTGGCTTTGAGTTTGATATGATTGTATTTGTGCTTCTGTTCTGTCACTACCACACACTTCTTTGCATTCTTGAGTTTACCCATGTTTGTGCTTAGCTCTTTTCTTCTCTCTAGAAGGGTGATGTGTTGTGCTTCAGTCTTTACTAAATGAATAGTAATTTTTATTGATTAAACTATACGAATTGGGCAAGGATAAGTCCAATTGGATAGTTTTCCCTTAAAAAGCTTTCAAAGACTTTCCGTAGAATTTTAGATTATATCAATATGATTTTTTATAGAATTAGTTATGATTTTTCAAAGTTGGACCTGAAGTCTGAAATTTAAACAGTGAATAATAGCCCGAGAACCAATTGTAAAGTTTCAATCTTCAAGCTTGTTTCGTGAATTGCTTGAACCATAACGCTTTGAAATGCGTACTCTAAGGGGTTAAAGGTAGGATGTTTTAGATTACTTTGTCATTCAGTAAAACAAGCCTTTTATCTTCTTTGTCAAACTCCCTTGGGCTCTTCGGTACTTGTTGGCTGTTTACCATATTTATTGGGACATAGTTGCCATGTTCTATTATGTCTCATAGACCATATTTTGTTACTTTGATGAGGATCTTCATTCTCATCTTTCAGAAAGTAAAATTTTCTTTATTGAAGCCTGGTGGTTTTGACGTTAAATATCCTTTAGGCAGCACACTATCAGCAAATCCTGCCATTAGATCTCTCTTTAGATGGTTAAATCCTTAATGAATAGACCTACTCTGATACCAAATGTTAGTGTAATTTCATTCAAGAGGTATGTGAATTAGGTGATATATAAAAACTAACTTTACAAAATAAATAACTAAATAAAGCAATGAAGACAGATTTAGAAAGATGTCACCGAGGATGAACAGGTGAGCAATAACACAGGAGATTGTACTAGTTCGGTCTCAATCACTTGACCTACTTCCAGTCCTTAAAGCACCTCTGAGTTTTTCACTAAATCCTAAGATTTAACATGCTCTTGGTGCTACAGTACAGTAATTAAGTCACTCTCAATTACTCTCCCTTACTACCCATAAGGTTACAAGCCCCTCAAGAGTCCACACTCTTGAGTCACTCACAAATTTGAGTAAAAGAAATTAAAGACTCTCTCACAGAGTATATATGATACACACTGAAGTTCAGAGTGTAAAAACAGAGTAAAGAATGCAAGGATTAATTTGCATAGATGGTAGCTTGGTTTATTGAATACTTCATCCAATGCTCTTGGTGCCATTTATAGTTGGAGACTTTCAGTTTTTTGTTAGATACAAGAGCTTGTAGTTGTTGGAATATCACTTGTGTGTGTTTGGCAGTTACAACAGTTGTTCATAATAAATGCTTCACAGGTAGCTTGAGTCTATAAAATTTATCCGTTGAGCATCGTAACCTATGGAAAAGTCTCAATGCAAAGATAAGTTTTCTTTTCAAGTGAAAATGGATGAATAATAGCAAAGAAACAATGATCCTTGGATTAGATGCAGAAAATAAAAATCATAAAATCAAAGAACAGATGATCAGGGAAACAAATTATCGAAGTCTTGATTGATTAGCCTTTGATCAAATAAGTTATTGATTAACAGAGAAGCTTTCAGTGTTCACAGATGGAATCATTTATCGATGTCATTATGGATTAACTATTTATGGAACAAGTGATCGATCAATGATAAATTATAGTCAACAAGAAGATATACATTATAACCAGCCAAGAATCTTGCAAACTTGAGATGTGCTTTCTCAGTTTTTAGAAGAATATAAGATAATTTAAGAAGGCTAAGAAAAGCTTAAAGATAAGATAGTATCAACTTCACTGAAAGGCATTGTTAAGAACAGTTCAAATAAATGTGTTTGTAATTTATGGAACAGATGTTCGATAAATGCTTTATCAAACAGATCATCGATAATTTAAGTAACTATGTAAAAATACTTTGAACTTATTAATCTAAAACATTATCAATAAAATCTTGATCAAATAGGTTATCCAAAAGCAGTTCAAAAAGACTTAGACTGATATTACAGAAAAACATGATGTTAATCGATAATTAAATTATCAATTAAGTGATCGATTATTGTTAGTGAAAAGCTTGATTATGAATAAAATAGAGAAGACCTTGATCGAACAGGTTATCGATAAACCTGAGGAGTTTTGTCAAACAATTTTAGAACAAGTCATCGATAAACTGATGATTGATAAGGTAATTGATAAGCTATGAGTAGAGCCAGGAAAACGTGCTGAGCCCGTCGGGCCGGCCCGTTTAGCCCTAAAATTATGAGAGTCGGGCTTGATATTTTTCTCTTCAAATGGGAAATAAGCCCTGGAGGGCTGAGGGCTTAAAAGGGTCGACCCTAGAGGGCCGTGGGCCGGCCCTTTTAAGCCATTTTATAATTTTTTTTGTTTTTAAATTTTTTTTTATATAATTCTAATGTTATTAATTTTTTACATTGTTAATAATATTTCAAATATTTAGTTATTATTATCATTTTAAAATGAAATTTAGTGTTAGACAATAATTTATCCAATTAAATTTTTAAAAAATGGGTTAATTTAGACTTTAATAATGATTTGATTTATATTGTATGCGTTGATATTTTTAAACTATATATATATTTGATAATAGAGTATTTTTATACTTATATAACTTGTGATTCTATAATTTGAATTAGAAATTCATGAGTTTCAACAACAATGTTTCTCACATTAAAATAAAATAATAGCTAGATTGTAAAATTTAAAAGTAAAATTCCTATAAAGAAGAAAAACTTGATATTTTTGTTACAAAAGAAAAGCATACTTATGAAGAAGAGTAATTAATTATAGTGATGATGAAGTTTCAAAAGATTAATGATAGTATTTATTTATTACACAATTACACTATAGGTAAAACTTTTGGATGTTGTTATCTTGTTAATGAATGTTTTAGATGTTATTAGATGTTGATGGATATTTATATATGATGATATTTTATATTTGTGACTTACTTTTATTCATATTTATGTCTTTTTCTAATAATTTCATTGGGTTATTGTTATTTTTTTATAAAAAATATGATAAATATAAAAAATAGTATTTTTTTTAAACGGGCCAAAAGCCCGCGGGCCGGCCTTGAGCCCTGTAGCTTAAGGGCTGGGCCTAGCAAATTGGAGTATTTTTGAAATTTCAGCCCTGGAGGGCCGGGCCGGCCCTGATTCCCACCTCTAGCTATGAGGCATTCCAAATAGTATGTGAGTTTAAGAGACTCATCATTTATCTATTATGTTATCAATAACTGTTTAATCGATACGATAATCAGTTATCCTTCTGTTAACAGTAAGGAAGATCATCCTCTCTGCCTGATAACTTATCAATCACTTGATCAATAATTTCTTGAAAGCCCTTATATTGAAACAATTTAACAGATGATCAAACAGGTGGTCGATCAACCTATTTATCTGGCATAGTGATTATCTAACATATGATCAATAAATCTTAGCAGTATTTGAGCTCAAAACATACAGTCAATTATCTAGCACATATTCGATCAACCAATGATCGAACACATGGTCGATTAACATAATAAGTATGTAGAGAAACTTAATTACTCATTTTGTTATCATCAAAACCTTAGATCTAACAAATTGGACCGATCTTGATCCTATTTTAATCAACAAGGAAATAAAAGAACAGCAAAAGTAAAAAGAATTAAAAGTTGTAAGTCTAGTACATTTTGTATTCAGGCAAGCTTAATATGAAATGATAATGCAAGAGAAAGCATAAGAGACCCTCTGAAGACAAAGTAAAAAGGGTCTAGGATATTGTGAGATAGAAAATGAATGCCACAAAAGTATGTAATGTTGTAATGTGAAATGATAAAGCCTAGGATTAAAACCTAGCCAAGATATAGCAGTTGAGTATAAGGGCTGCAATTGAGTATAAGCAAGGACATTCTCTCTAATAAACCTCTCAAGATGGATATGAGAAGAGTTTAACCTGAAATTTTAAGGATGGAATTTCTTTTAAGGGAGGGAAAATGTCATATGTTGTTAATTTTAAACTGGTAAATAAGGAACTTAAAACCAACTACAGGCCACACAATGTAGTAGTGGTAGAAACAAAATAACTTTTGAAGTGAAACCTGGGCGGGGATCAAACTATCATTTTGAAAAGTTTCATCAAGAAAGGACATTAGTGGAAATTATGCCCAAAATTCTTGAAAATTCATGAAAAATGGAATAAAGGGTCTAACAATATTTGAGGCATGAAACATGATAAAAATAATTTATTCTAGAATGTTTTGAAGTTAAAGGTATATTTGGCCAATTAAGGGAAATTTAGCAAAAATAAATTATTTTAAATATACAGAGGCCTCAATAATTTAGATAAAAATGAGAAAAAAATAGATAAGAGGTTATTATAGATTATAAAATTATTCCTAACATGCAAAAATGTAGAGGATAGCTTTAAAAACATTTAAAAATGAATTATGTTGGTAAAAGGCCCATTTCGAGAAAAATTGAAGAGGAGTTATAGGTCAAATTTTGACATGAGAAAAATTGGTGAACCTCTCTCTAATAAAGGGAACTATTGGCATAGAGAAATGAATTTTTGGAGCTACTAGATTTGACAGGATCTAGAAAAAATTTAACCGGTACGCTATGTAAAACCCTTAACCTTAAAACATTGTAAACTCGACATAAAATCACTACTATGGTAGAAAAGGAAAGCTGTTACAACAGCTACCATAGTAGAAAGAAATTGCAAAATTTTAGAAATTAACATTTAAACTCGGTTCAAACTCAAACTCCGTTGCATGCAAGTAAAATCATTCATTAACATCCACTAGGACTCCGAGCCTCCGGCCCGGGTAACAAAAGACATCAACATCAGCCCATACAATTGGTTTCCAACAATGTATATCAAAGTTTCCCAAAACACTAGAAATGTCCTCCAGCCAACCAAAAATAAGGAGATAACATTTCCTCCAGTTTACAATAAGACCAACAATCAAAATATTTCAAGAGGGGTCCTAAATGTGGCAATATACAACTAGCCATACATATACAAGGGCTAAAGGACTAAAGCTAACCAAGCTCAAGCCTCTGCGTCTCTTCCCGATGGCACACGCCTAGAACCTTCACCTGAAAACATTGTAAACCATGAGGTGAGACAACGTCCCAGTAACCAGCCTTTCCGATTCAAGGTACAACTAAATAGGTGCTCGTGAGGTGTCAAGTGGGTCAGTTCACAAGTAATATGATAAATGATAGCCACAACAAGTCATGCAAGTGCAATGATGCAATTCCATCAACCATATCCCTCACTTTGGGGGATTTTCAAGAGCCGAACCCGGCCTATCCCTCACTATGGGGGACGTAAGGAGCCAAAAGGCCTATCCCTCACTATGGGAGACGTAAGGAGCCAAAAGGCCTATCCCTCACTATGGGGGACGTAAAGAGCCAACTATCATGCATTAATGGACACCTTACCACGTGGTAGTAACAATCAAAACCCTCACCAATTCCCAATTCATGCATCATGCTCAAACCATAATCAAATAGTAAATGATCATTTCAGAATTAACTTCTTTTAGTGGCCTATCTTTCACAAGTTCTAGATTCATTCAATATCAATTGAAACCCCACAAGACGGTTTTCCTTTTTAATATACAACATACACTTTGAACATAGTTGTTACTCGGAGCACAAAACATAAATCCACTCACAATACCACAAAAGCATGTACAAAGGATTAGAAAGTGGTTACCTCTCCCCTGAGCAAGGAATAACAAACCAACAATACGGCCCCGTGCACCAACAATGCTCACAACCGGTCTACACAAGCACACAACCATCATGTATTAGCTTTCAACTAATAATGTGGCCAAAGCAACACTTGGGGACACAAAATTCCTAGCTCCAACCAAAACTCTACCCAATTAAAAAAAAAGGGTATAACCATCAAGGCAACACTCCAAGGTCATAAAAAATCCATTAAAACCTTAATTCCTTTCCAAACATCAATTAAAATTCATAATCTCAAGGACCCACTATAAGACTTCAACACCTAAACATCCCTTTGAACAATTGAAGTCTTAACAACATTCTAAACTAACTAAACATCCAATTTAACCCTCCTTAACATAACCCAAATCACAAAACTCAAAATCAACCTCCACATTATCATCCTTAATCACAAACCTCCCATTTTCATAAACCCTAACTTCAAAACTCAAAGTTCATTAAATCCAAGAAAACTAAACCGATTAAATACTTAGACTAACCCAAAGCAATCAATTAAGCTCAAAACAATCGGTCAAAAACCTCAATTCCATCACAACCTAGAGAACTCTAGGGTTTCACCATAAATCCTCAGAAATTCCAAGAAAGAAAGTAGATTAGAGGTTAAAATCACTTACTTGAGGTAATGGATCCTTAGAAATGCCCCCTCTAAGCCAAAAATTCAAAATCCTAACAGAGCCTCTCTCTCTTCCTTCAGATTTTCTATTTTTTGCACATCTGACCCCTCCCGTGACTATATAGATTCGACCCCCTTGGCCGCGGCGAGCTAATCCCGAGAGGGATTACTCGCCTGAAAACCTGACTTCGCCACGGCGAACTCCAATCTTCGCCACAATGAAAGCTTCCCGAGAGGAAACTCTTGCTCGCCCAGAAAACCTTCGCCGCGGCGAAACCTTCCCGAAAGGACATTCCCCCCTTGGAACTCCCGGTTCGCCGCGGCGAACAAACCCTGAGAGGGATTGTTCACCTATTCCTTCAACATACCTCAATCCCAAGCCAAACACCAAGATCAAGGTTAAATCACTAATCAATCCTCAAAATCAACCAAAAAGAGGCTATTAAAACCCGATAAAACTCAGGATGTTACAATTCTCACCAACTAAGGAATTTTGTCCCCAAAATTCAAGCAATCACACAATACCCCACGCAAACAAACACAAAACACTTACTAAGAAAACAAGCAAGGGTAATCGCGTCGCATCCTTTTCTCTGTCTCCCAAGTGGCATCACCAGGACTCATACCCTTCCTGAAAACTTCCACTAATTGAATGGTCTTATTCCTCAACTGTTTGTCCTTCACATCAAGGATTCTTTCCAGTTCAGCCTGGTAAGTTAGATTGTCATCCAGCTCCACCTCCTCAGGCTCTAAGATGTGAGACGAATCAGGGTGGTACTTCTTTAGTTGGGACACATGAAACACATCATGTACGTTGGATAGGTGAGGTGGCAAAGTAACCCGATAGGCTACTTCTCCAATTCTCTCCAGAATTTCAAAGGGTCCAATAAATCTAGGAGATAACTTCTTCGCTTTAATGGACCTCCCAATACTGGTAGTCGGCGTGACCCTCAAAAACACATGGTCACCCTCACAAAATTCCAATGGTCTTCTCCTCCTATCAGCATAGCTCTTTTACCGGCTCTGAGCTGTCAGCAACTTCTACTTGATGACCTCAATCTTCTCTGTGGTGGCATCTACCAAGTCTAGTCCTAAAACCGTTCTTTCACTCAGTTCTGTCCAACAAAGAGGCGATCGACACTTCCGACTGTAAAGTGCTTCATAAGGGGCCATCTGGATGCTAGCATGGTAGCTGTTATTGTAGGCAAACTCAGCCAAAGGTAAGTGATCAATCCAACTCCCCTTGAATTCAATGGCACAAGCTCTCAACATATCCTCTAGTGTCTGAATTATCCGCTCAGTATGTCCATTGGTCTGTGGGTGAAAAGCCATACTAAACTTCAACTTAGTACCCAAAGCTGCATTCACCACTTTCTAAAAGTTAGAAGTAAAGCACGGATCTCGATCCGACACTATACTCGACGGAACCCCATGAAGCCTGATGATTTCATCCATGTACAACTTGGCCATTCTCTCCAAGGTATAATTGATTTTATACGGTAAAAAGTGAGCAGATTTTATCAATCTGTCCACCACCACCCAAATAGCGTCATAACCTTCGGGTGTCCTCGGCAAACCCACAATGAAGTCTATGGAGATGCTGTCCCACTTCCACTGAGGGATATCTAGCCCTTGTAACAAACCTCTAGGTCGTTGATGTTCTATCTTAACTTTTTGACAAGTCAAACATCAAAGTACGAAGTCAGTCACTTCCTTCTTCATGTTGGGCCACCAATACTGCCGCTTTAGGTCATGGTACATCTTAGTTGCACCAGGGTGGATAGCGTAACAGCTTCGGTGAGCCTCCTCTAGGATAGTTCTCTTAATCTCCTCATCCTGGCAAACACAAATCCGGTTCTTATACTTCAAGATGCCCATATCTCCAAATTCATAGTCCTGCACTGGGCCATCCTCCAATTCTACCCGAATCCTTGCCAACTGTTCATCTTCCCATTGAGCCGCTCATAAATCCTAATAGAATTCATAATCTTCGAGCACTGCACATAGAGTAGCCTGCCCCGACGGTACAATTGGAATGTCCAATAACTCCCCGAGCAAGAATTGTTCCTTTAAGCTCATACAGAACACATGCACTGCTTTTCTACTCATAGCATCTGCTACCGCATTAGCTTTTCCAGGATGATACTTAATCTCAAAGTCATAGTCCTTCAGGAACTCCATCCAACGACGTTGCCGGTTGTTCAACTCTTTCTGATCGACCAAGTATTTCAAAATTTTATGGTCACTGAAGACTTCAAACTGGGAGCCATACAGATAATGCCTCCAGATCTTTAGTACAAAAACTACTGCCGCTAGCTCCAAGTCATGGGTTGGGTAGTTTCTTCATGTGGCCTCAGCTGCCTGGAAGCGTATGCCACCACCTTATTGTTCTGCATTATCACACAACCCAAACCCTTTAGTAACGCATCGGTGTAAAGAACATACGGTACTCTAGGGATCAGAAGTGTAAGCACCGGAGCTGTAGTCAACCTGGTCTTCAACTCTTGGAACGCTGATTCACATTTCTCCGTCCAAACAAACAGTTGATCCTTCTTGGTTAACTTAGTCAATGGCATTGCAATCTGAGAAAAGCCTTGGATGAATCTTTGATAGTAGCCAGCTAATCCCACAAAACTCCGTACCTCAGTTACCGATCTAAGGACTTCCCACTTAAGTACTACGCCCACCTTGTTAGGATCCACTGCTACTCCCTGAGCTAACACCACATCACCCAATAACTTCACTTCTTTTAGCCAAAACTCACATTTTGACAGCTTAGCATACAACTGGTGGTCCCTCAAAATCCGTAGTGCGATGTGAAGATGCTCTCGATGTTCTTCCTCACTTCTAGAATAAATTAGAATGTCATCGATGAACACTACCACAAATCTGTCCAAATAAGGTCAGAAGATCCGATTCATATAGTCCATAAAGACAGCTGGAGCATTTGTTAGTCCAAAAGGCATCACCAAAAACTCATAGTGTCCATAACGAGTTCGAAAGGCTATTTTTGAAATGTCCTCTACTCGTACCCTCAACTAATGGTATCCTGATCTCAGATCAATCTTAGAGAAAACTGACGCTCCGACTAATTGGTCTAATAAGTCATCAATTCTAGGCAATGGGTACTTGTTCTTGATTGTTGTCGGTAGTCGATACACAACCTCAAGCTACCATCTTTCTTCCTCACAAGCAAAACTGGCGATCCCCACAGTGACACACTTGGTCAGATAAGTCCCTTTTCTAACAATTCTTCTAGCTGCTTTTTCAATTCTACCAATTCTGAAGGAGACATTCTATAGGGAGCCTTTAAGATTGGGGTAGTTCCCGAAACCAATTCTATGGAGAACTCCACTTCCTGCTCTGGAGGTAGTCCTATAACCTCGTCTGAAAGCACCTCAGGGTAGTCCCTCACCACAGCTATCTGTTCAATTCCTCCTGCCTCATCCTCACTAATTGAAAAGAAGACAATGAAGGCCTGGCACCCCTTCCTCACCGCCTTCTCTACTTAAGCAGCTGACAACAAAACTGGAGCACCTAACATTTCAGCACATAAGGCACCTACCGGAATCGTCACCAACCTCCTTTTACAATCAAGGATTGCACCATTGGCCATCAACCAATTCATGCCAATAATCATGTCGATACCTTTCAGAGGTAGACAAAACAAATCTATTGTAGAATCTCGATTCTCAAACTGAAGTGCAAGCTCTAGACACGCTCTTCTAGTTACAACAATGACTCCTGCAGGAGTAGACACTCTCAAATCATAAGGTAGCTCAACTACAAGAAAACTCAACTTCTGAGCACAGTCCACAGAAATAAAGGAGTGCGTAGTACCCGAGTCAAATAAAGCAGAAATAACATGCCCCTCAAGTAGATGCAAAAGCTTCCTCATTTGTCATGGCATAGACACGTCCCGAAATAGTAGAACAGCTAGCTTGAGGTGTCGGTTGGCTCTCTGGACAGTTTCTAGCAACATGTCCCCACCGGCAGCATCAAAAGCACTCCCAGCATTGCCCTGCATGCCTACCCCCGCATCTAGGGCACGGTCCAGTAACACTCGGGGTGGTCACTGATGAATCTCGACGGGAGCCCTGTCCCCTGCCAATTTGATTGTTTGGATTCTGGCGCCTTTGCATAAAGCCCTTCTGAGTATTCGACCTCTGATTCTGCCCTTGATTCCTATTTCTCCCTGAGCTCCCAGAGCTGTACTAACTTCTTTTCCCCACTCCTCCTGTAGGACCAGGATAACGGGCTACTCTAGCTTGGTTCTCAGCCGTTCTTGCCTCTACCACCTCTCTTGCCCTTCTAGCTACAACCCGCAACTTCACACACATCTCCTCAAAGGTATTGACCTCTAACAGGGCCAATTGTTGTTTCAACTCTGGCCTTGCACGATTCATCAACTGTTGAGCTAGCCAGAATGAATGATCTTTTGTCTGCCTGGGCACATACTTCGCCAGATCAATAAACCTCGTGATAAACTGATCCTTGTGCATCTCTCCCTGCTTCAAGGAGTAGAACAGGAATTGCTTTTCCATTCGCAACTCCTTTGGAAAGAAATGATTATAAAACATCTGCTTGAAGGTATCCCAGTCCAATTGAGATTTATCAGAAGGTCTTGCAGTAACCCACTAATGCCTTGCTTGCTCCACAAGATAGGTGATCGCTACTTGTACCCTGAGCGGAGAAAGACAAGGAACAGCAGTAAAGATTGTCTCCATTCGCTCAATCCATTTCTCTGCATCTGACGGTTCCAAACTTCCCCTAAACTGTGGAGGATCATGATGATGCACCTCTCTCCACACCTTGGTGATGTCATTCAGTAACGGAGGGTAAATCATTCCCTCTGAAGTATCTCTTTCCTGGCTAACCGCTCGATACTCCTCCCTCTGAGGTAAGTCTCTAGCTCAATCACCACCTCTAAACCCCCTTTCTCCTTCTCCTTGTGCCCCCATAGTCACCTCATTCTCTCGGTCCTCCTGATTGACCGACTCTTGATGCTTCCTCATGAAGTCTTCTTCAAACTTTCTTAATCTTTCATCTACCACTGCCGTCATCATCTCCCTCATTTGTCTCAGAAAGGCCTCATTCTCTTGAGGCGGTCCGTTACCGGTGGATCTGTCTGATGTGTCCGTACCATCCTTCTTCTCCCCAACTAAGGATGGAAACCCTCATTAGTAAAGAAAAGAAAGGAAACACAAAACAAACAGGGAAGGTATGTATGAAGTATATATATTGCCACTAGGAAAAGAAACAATTTCAAAGAAACAAACTGGCTCTGAGTACTAATTTGTAAAACCCTTAACCTCAAAACATTATAAACTCGACATAAAATCACTACTATGGTAGAAAAGGAAAGCTGTTACAACAACTACCATAGTAGAAAGAAATTGCAAAATTTTAGAAATTAACATTAAACTCGGTTCAAACTCAAACTCCGTTGCATGCAACTAAAATCATTCATTAACATCCACGGGGACTCCGAGCCTCCGGCCCGGGTAACAAAAGATATCAACATCAGGCCATACAATTGATTTCCAACAATGTATATCAAAGTTTCCCAAAACACTAGAAATGTCCTCCGACCAACCAAAAATAAGGAGATAACATTTTCTCTAGTTTACAATAAGACCAACAATCAAAATATTTCAAAAGGGGCCCTAAATGTGGCAATATACAACTAGCCATGCATATACAAGTTTGGAGATGTAGAAGCCTCCTCATTTGTCATGGCATAGACACGTCCCGAAATAGTAGAACGGCTAGCTTGAGGTGTCGGTTGGCTCTCTGGACAGTTTCTGGCAACATGTCCCTACCGACGGCATCAAAAGCACTCCCAGCATTGCCCCGCATGCCTACCCCCGCATCTGGGGCACGGTCCAGTAACACTTGGGGTGGTCACTGATGAGGTAATGGATCTTTAGAAATGCCCCCTCCAAGCCAAAAATTCAAAAACCTAGCAGAGCCTCTCTCTCTTCCTTCAGATTTTCTATTTTTCGCACATCTGACCCCTCCCGCGACTATATAGATTCGACCCCCTTTGCCGCGACGAACTCCAATCTTCGCCGCGGGGAAAGCTTCTCGAGAGGAAACTCTCGCTCGCCCAGAAAACTTTCGCCGCGGCATGCCCCTAACTTCGCCGCTGCGAAACCTTCCCGAAAGGACATTCCCCCCTTGGAACTCCCGGTTGGCCACGGCGAACAGACCCTGAGAGGGATTGTTCACCTATTCCTTCAACATACCTCAATCCCAAGCCAAACACCAAGATCAAGGTTAAATCACTAATCTATCCTCAAAATCAACCAAAAAGAGGCTATTAAAACCTAATAAAACTCTGGACGTTACACGCTAAGGTTATGCAACGAAATAACTTAAGGCTTGGTGGGACAAATTTTTCCCCAATAATTTTACTTATTTTGGCACCAATTATGAGGAGGAGGACATGGATAAATTTATACAATTTTTTAAAGGGCAAACTTAGAAGAAATGTAAGTATTCAATAAAAAATTATTTTTCTAAGCACATGCGCAATAGGTGGAAGGAGACATGGTAAGGGGGAAGGACGTGTGGCAAGTTGAGAGGACATGTGGCATGATCTTGTGATGGAAGAGCCATGGAATTCTAGTGTTTAACCAAGGACAAAATAGGAAATCTAAGCCAAAAATTTGTCTATAAATACCCCTATAAATCATAAAATTTGGTAAAAATAGAAAAATAAGGGGGGATGTTTTGCTATTTGAATTTGAAAAAAGGAAGAAGAGCACCAGGAGCCTTCAAGCAATCATTTAAGGAAAGTTAAAGTATTCATTAAGGATTTAACTACCTAGATTAGTGAATGATTTGGGATTGCTTTGGATGATTGAAAATAGCTAAGAAAACCCAGGAAACCTTGCTACCCAAAATTCTATATGACTTGATATGAATGATTTAAAGATAGCATTGGAATTAGAGGATAGAAACTAGTTGGAAACTAGTATTTTAACTTGGTTTATGAAAGAATTCCAACTTATGGCATTTATGCATACCATTTAGCCAAACTTGGATCATCAGGCTAGAGTGATTTGTGTTAATTTCATGCTTCCAAAGAGTTTAAAAGATGAATTTGGGTAGGACTATGTTGAGGGAATTTGTTTAGAAGCATTAAAATTGAAAATGAAAATTTTGGAATTCCATACCCTATGTCTCAGCCAAGTTTGAAAATTGGGGAAGGAATTTGATTTTGATAAATCTAAGTTCAAATAAAAAAATCATGTGGGAAAAGCATATGAGAGTTATATTAAGAAAGATGATGTAAAAACCTTAAAATTAAATATCTTAGGGTTTTAGGTTAAGTGTTGAATGACGTTGTTTGAGTTAACATTTAGAGTGTTATTGTTTTGCAATTGATAGGCATTGAGCTTGGGCAAGAGAAGACTCAAGAACAAGGGAAAGGAATCAAGGATCAAAACTTGACAAGAGGTAGCAAGAGCTTACAATTCTAGTGTTGAATTGCATTGGTTGTTTTTGCCATGTGCTATGATGTGGTTGAGTTAGCTATGATGAAATGTGTTTAGCTCCTTGCATTTATGCCTTGGCAATACATATAGTTGAGTTGTTTAATGGCATGTTTATGAGCTCCCTTTCCATGGCATGATGATACAGATGAATGCATGAAAATGTTGATTACATATAGCATGAATTAATCTTGCATTATTAACATTATGATTGTTGTTCTCTACTACTGAGATTTCTTTGCAATCTCACCCTGCCTTTATATCTAAATGACATTACTAGGGGTTGGTTCTTCAAGAGATAGAGGGAAGAATGTGGATGCATGAAGAGGCTTGCATGAAATGTCATGCAATTATGCATTTTCATATGTTTTGTAATTATCACTTTGCTTAGAATTATGTAATGCCGTGTATACTATGATGAATGTTGTATGGAATGATGCTCCCAAATCTTAAGAGGTATTATGAAGCATAAGAACATGATAGCATGTTTGGTAATTGTGGCCTAAATTCCATAAAGGAATGATATTAAAAAGGATTAAAAGTACTTGGAAAACCTAGCTAGTGTTTGAGGCTACGACATTTTTGGTCAAACAATGGAATCTGGCTGTGATATTTGGTGAGCTTAAATTTCACATCCCAAGCTTCAAATGAAGTAGTACATCACCTAACTTAGAACTATGTACTAAAAGTTATAAATTTTTGAAGTTACGGTAAAAATCTGGAAGTTAAAAATCAACTAAATGAATAGTGCTCATTGGGAATAAAATGGAGCCCGAATGGAATAAGTAATTGACCAGTCAATATTTGTTCTGTGTAAAGAAATGAAAAAACTTCAAATAGAACTTGGAACCACCTTATTTCGAGTTTTCTAGAATTAGTTATAAATTTTCAAAATTTTAAAGTTACTAAGTGAATAGTAACCTAAGAAAGTGATTTTTCAAGGCATGGTTTTCTAAGCCTAAGGCCATGTAATATGGTTCCATTTGATATTTGTTGGCTCCATATATGGTTATAAATTAAGGTGTTACAAAGAACACAGAAGGCAATTGAATCGAAGAACCCTAACACAGAATGCCCTTATGGCTACCTTTCCTCCTCTTCTTATCTGTTGACTTCTTCACTCTTCAATCTTAAGGTAATAAACTTTTGTTCTTTCAGTGTTTGAGTTTTCTTCTTCACTGACCATTTAATTTTATCTACATATGTGGGTGTGTGCGCATTAATAAACTAGTATCTACTGGAAAATTCAACTCTTCTTCTGTAAGTTCTTGTGCTTGGTGCTTTTTTGGTGTTTTAGTTGTATGTTTTTGTGTTTCTTTTTTGAGGATATTTTAATAGAATTTTTTTTGCCCTGGATGGCTATGCTCTTTTGGTGTTTGCCTTCAAGGATGGCAATCATGTTTTTCATGCTACAGATCTAATATAAGATTTTGATCGGCCAAGCATTTAAAACTTAAATTGCTTTAAATTTTGATAGAAGCGCCACTTATAACATCTTATACTATTTGATGACGTCTTTACGTTGTATTGTTTATTTTCATTGGGCTTTTGAAAGGTATAAACACTTACATTATGCAAAGACCCAAAGTTAGAGTATAAAAGAAATACAAATAAAGAGCAATAAACAAATATCAAGCAGGTTAAGTTTAACTAGCCCAAAGATCAGATAGCTAAACTGAATGAATAATTATCGATAAGTAATTCGATAACAACTACTACCTCTGGTTCTTAATATAAGATCCTATTTGACTTTTATTTTGGTCTTAAATATAAGACCCCAATCCATTTTGTCTCTCACATTTATGTATTTTTTTCCAAAGTAGTCCTTCTAATGATAATAGTTCTAGTTAATACACTTGATTAGCAAGGATATTTTGGGAAAGACAACACCTATTTAGGACAAATAACTAACTCAACTTACTTCCTTAATCTCCTCAAATTAGTCAACTGGCTCTTATAATTAGGACCAAAGGTAGTATTTACCACTAATCTTATTGAAACTAGAACAAATGTACAACTTGACGTTCTTTATCACTAATACCCTTTATAGATAATCTTATTGATAAATGACCAAAGATGTGAAAAAAAACTGAAATGTGAGAGATATTGAAATTCTTAAGCCATTTTATCACAAACCTTATCGACAAATCTTGAAAACCAAAAAAATAGAGAGATTATCACAATTTATTGAAGCTGAAGATTGCAAAACACCTGCATTGATATCATTATCAATAAAAATATTTATTGATAATCTTACCAATAAATATCACTAGGAAATCCATTTTAGGGTTTAAGTCAAAGATAAACATTATTGATAATCTTATCAATAATTACTGTTAAAAATCTTTTAATAATAATTTCTAAAATCATTAAAAGAAAAACTTGACTTCTGTCGATAAAGAGCTTGTAAAATGCTTAAACTTAGACTATTTTCAAAAACAATCTTATTGAAAAACCTTATCTTAAAGAAGGATTATTAAAATTTATCAATAAATTAAGAATTTTATATTTCAAACGTTCAAATCAAACATTTTTAGAAATTTGAGAGCATTTATTAAAGTCTTTATCGATAAACCACGTTATCAATAAGTTTATGGGAAAATCCCAAAAAAATAACTGTTGAATTTCAAAATGACAAATCAGGAATTACTACAAAAATGTGTTGTTATTTGTTTTTTGAGCATAGTCATTTTCTTTACAAGTGTAATAACCAATACTGATTTGAAATTTTAAAATTCAACAGTCATTTTTTTGAAATTTTTCCTAAGTTTATTGATAAATGTCTCTATTTCTTTTAAAATTATCGAAAAGCTTATCAATAAATAAAATTATCAATAACTTTATTGATAAAAAAGAACAAATTTTAAATCTTGAATCAAAAACCTTATTTGTCATGATCAAAACTTGAATACTAATAAAATCTTCATTAACACAAACTTTTTGATACTCAATAACATCAGGTGTAACGCCTCATGTTTAAATCAATTAACTTTCCTTGCGGAAGCATTTGGAATCACTTTTGAAGGCTACAATTGATGAAAAATCAAGTTTGAAAATTTTCATTTACGGGTTACTATTCATTGTCACCTTAAAATGTGACAAACTTCAAAAATTCATAACTAATTGTAGAAAAATCAAAATTGAGTGATTCCAAGTTCTACAGAAAGCTCTTTGGATAAAATTTTGAGGAAAAATAGTTTCTGAACTGATTGCCTTGAAATTCGAGCTCAATTTCCTTTAAAAGAGTTACTGTTCATTTGGTCATATTCGGAACTTTCTGGTCGGTTATCGGAATCGGGCAAACTACCCCTCATTTTAAATAGAAACATCAGATCTTATTGCTTGCCAAATCTTATGACCTAACTCACTCGTTTGATAGGTCAAACTGGAGCTACAAACTCACTGCTCCAGGACTTACGTTTTATCCCTTAACATCTCTTTAATTCTTTTTATTGCTTTGGCATACATAACATGGCCTTAATATTTCTTGTTCATACTCATACACTTTTATTCATGCCATAAATATTATAATTAAATATATGGCATCATTGGCATCCATAACATAGTTCACAAAATAGTAGAATTATACATTTATCAACAGTCTCATCCATTAACAAGAATAATTCTCCGCTTACTTCTCCTTGCTTCTCATGCCATTATTGCCCATCATTGATTGACCTAAATGGTTGGTTAGGGAGGGGTGAGATTCGGGGGAATCTCAGTAGCAAACACTACCCATAAGCATGCAAGACATAATGCACATGCATGACGTGTTATAACATTAACACATGAATGCCATGGAAAGTAAGCTAAAGCATTTCATGCTTCCATAACATATTGCCAAGGCAAAACATAACATAAACTTGCAAACACAACTTTTCAAACATTTCATCATAGCTTAGTCACATCATGGCAACACAATCACATCATGCAAGCATACATATCAAGCACACAGTATAGGTAAGTTCACTACCTTGCATCTCAAGCTTTCCTCTCACTTTTCCTTTAACTCCCTTGACTTTCCAACCATGTGGGCATTTGTTCAACATCACCAAACATCCTCTTAGATGTTCCAAAGGTCCTAAACATAACCATAATGATCACACAATCCATTAGGACCATTAGATGACATAAAGTTCAAGACTAGCTTTCTTGAACTTCAACCCTTTCTCTTAGTCTTAGGGTTTTCTTTCTAACTTTTCTAACATAAATCTTATCATTTCCCATCCTTAAGATCCATTTCTTATCAATTAGGACTACTTTAGATGGCTTTAGATTCAAGAATACCAAATCTGGAGCTGGTACTGTTCACGCAGAATTTCCAGAATTTTTACTCAACTTTGGAAATTCATAATTAATTCTAGAAAAATCCAAATTGAATGGTTCCAAGTCTCACTGAAAGCTCCTTAAGTTAAATTTAAGGGAAAAATAGTTTCAAGAACCAATTCTACGCTAAACAGTACCGAAACTGTACGGAACGCGAAACTCTTTCAAAAGTTCAACACTGTTTCAAGATTTCAAACCCTAACTTTGAAAAATCACCATAAATCGTACACATATCCAAATGAAGTGTTCTACCTATGGATTTAAAGCTCACAGAGTGTACTTTAAGCATGCAAAATTTCAGAATCAGATACACACAGTAACTAATCCGAAATAGGCATAAAATCAGGTGCTATAACCATCACATACCTTGTTTTAGAGTTTGATCTGGCTTGGAACCACTTGGCCTTTCTTTCTCCCTCTTCTTTCTCTCTCTAGAAACCATTTTTCAAGAGCTTCCCCATGGATTCCTTATGCTTGGACGAAATGGTAGGGAGGGGAGGGGGTATTTATAGAAAAAGAGACTGAATCTGGACCGTTGATCTTAAAAATACGTGGCTCGATCTGGACCGTCTATTTTCTCTTTTGATGTTACGGAGACAAGTGTCCTATGACATCATGCTTACCTCACCATGATGACATCATGCTTACATCATCAAGCCACATGTCTTTAATCCAACCGCACATGTGTCTTGCATCCGACCGTACACGTGTCTTCCATCTAGCCGTACACGTAATATTTTCTTTTTCTCATCTAACCGTACACTTGTCACTTTCATGTCCTTTTCTTAATTATTTCTCCACCTATCAAGCCAATCTTGCACCGTATCGGATACTTTTCGGGTCCTGACTTACCCTGTACCACCAGGACATGTTCTGACACTATTTTCTCATCTTAATTAAGTACATATATGGTGCCACCTTAGAGGAGTAGAGGGGAAAAATAATTAGCTCTACTG
The DNA here is from genome assembly GCF_004799145.2 of Neltuma alba. Taxonomy (NCBI): domain Eukaryota; kingdom Viridiplantae; phylum Streptophyta; class Magnoliopsida; order Fabales; family Fabaceae; genus Neltuma; species Neltuma alba. Next base: position 109,427 of record NW_021635416.1, on the reverse strand, counting down.
ACGGGTTACTTAACCTTACTGAGTCATGCAGTAGAGATTTCACTATAACGGGTAGACAAAAGACTGTCTAAAATATTCCCATACTGTGTTCTGATTTTTATGCTGTCCATAAATATCTTCTGGTGACTCAGCATGATGACTCGTAGGTGTCATGATTACGTTTGGTGACTCAGCACGCTGACTCAGCATCGTCATGATGGCTCTTAGATATTTTCTTTGGTTTTGTCTCCTATTTAGGGGACAAAATTATTTAATATTTGACTGGAGCATTTTATTAAATCCAGAGCTCCAAAAATTCATCCAAAAATATCATAAAATTCCTCATATTCTAGAGAAAATCTGTGAATTTTCTTAGGTCATAACTCAACCTGTAGCCTCACTTAAAAATCATTCTTTAAAATGCCCTTTTTCGGCACAACTGGCTTTTAAGTATTCTTAAAGCCATCTTGCTGGTCTTCTGGGGATGAGACTAATTTTATAATTTTCTACAGTCTCTTAGATCATACATCCCTATTTTACCATAATTTTATGAGGTTTTCTTATGACTCAAACAATTAAATCTACCTCTACATCTCAAATTGAGCCATAAACTTATAAATTCCTTTTAAGTTACCTCAGGGGTATTTTCATCATCTCTCTTCACAAAAGAGTCTTAGAATATTATTTCCCAGAGAATTTTCTAAGTACTTTCCATTTTTACCCCTGATGGCCGTAACTTTCTAAATTTACGGTTTTACCCCTGCTTAGGCTCAACCTCATAAAACAATCTCTTTGAGGCTTCTAACTTAACCTTAGGTCTGTATCTAGCCTCTTTTCTCTTTCTGGGCCTTTGAGACTTTACCGGAGCCTCTAACTTTGATTACCCTTTAGCCCCTTAAAACATTCACTTTGCAGTTTAGTCCCTAAAACTGCTTTAACTTTCTTTCTCATCTTTAAGACCTCTACTAAAAAGGGGTCTGGTAGCCTATCTCATTCAGGCTATTTCTGATACTTCTAGGCCCAAAAATCGGGATGTTACATCAGGGGGTCATAGGGATACTTCAATAGCATGGACACAAATAACTCAGGAGGTAATGATAGATGATAAGCTACAACATCGACTATTTCTAATATCTCAAATGGACTAATATACCTCGAGCTTAACCTGCCTTTCTTATTGAATCTCAAAACTCCCTTCATAGGTGACACTTTTAGGCTGTGTTTAGGATCACATTTGGGCCCCTAAACGCGCATCCCCATCACAAAAGTCACCAGGCTCCTCAAAATTTTTGTTTAGACCCACGTTTGTGAAATCTGACTTGTGGAGCTGAAATGAACTTCTGCAAGAAGCTGATTCTAGGTGTTTTTTTTTTTTTTTTACTTTTGAGTGAGGAGGGCGTTGGGATAATACATGGGGTGTTAAACATTGATAATACTCTGGTCCATATTATTGGCACTTTCTAAAAGGAATTAATATTCTCATGTTTCACCTCTTTAATTCCTAATTTTAAATGTGATTAAATTTGATTTTTTTTTTTTTAAATTTCCAAGCAAACTTGATATTTTTTACCAAAAGAAAATTTATTTTTAATAATTTTATTTTCATTACTCCTTTTAAAATGGTCACATTATATATATAATTTCTTTCTAATAATAAATTAAATTTCTTTACTTTTAATAATTTTATTTTCCTTACTTTTTAAAAAATAGTCACATTATACATATCTAATATTATATATGTACTGTTTAATAAAATTCATGTCCTTTTAAGTCATTTTATATCCAAACTTACTTTTATATTTATCATCCAAACAAGTTTCAGCTTCTCAAACTGACCTTTTTCTAAAACCCAATTCAAACATAAATCACATTACCCTATCTGACTTTTACTTAATCTGACTTCTGTATTGAAAAAAAATTACTTCTGCCATCGCTGTCCCAAACACACCCTTAGACACTTTATCCCCTATTGCAAATTCTAATTCCCTACAACAATAATCCACATATGACTGTTGTCAACTTTGAGCTGTTGACAATTTTTGACCAACTTCACTTTCTCTTTAGCATCCTAAACCAAATCCGATCTCAAAACCTTAGTATCACCAACTTCAAACCAACCGAAAACCAATTTATATTTTGTTACGAAAAACTAACCTAGTTAACTTTTTTAATCTCTTAAAATTTGTTAAGTAACTCTTAGAGTAAGGATCAAAAGTAATACATCTTAGCAAAGTTAATATTATTGCTAGAAAGCGTGGAATCCATCCCCCGTTCAGGTAACAGTTATGTACAAGAAAAAGTGATTAGACAAGAACCTTCAGCATAACCAACCTCTCTAAACAACTTGCGGAGGAGGGTGGAAGTGTCCAAGATCCAGAAAGAAGTTTGTATATTGTACGATATATCAATATATCCCTCAAACGAGGTTTAGCAGAAATGCTCAGGCAAAGCAGTCAACTGCCGTGAATATCTTGATAAACTTTCCTGGATGCTTCCCAAAGTCGATGCTCAATTCCCAACTTCCTAAGTTCCACAAGTCCCTGCTCCACTGAAATATAAAAGACAAATTAGTAACACATATTCTTTACTCTCTTTTTCTTTTGATAAAAAGTAATACACATTTTTATCACTGGGCATTAAAAACAAAAGGTTGAGACAGAACAAGTATATAGAGTTCTTTTTATTCTGGCCATAAGGTTTATCGATTAAAACATTTAAAAGGTTTAGTTTTTTCATAATAAGATAACACACATAACTCTTAGAAACAAACACGTAGTCTCTCAAGTTAAACTGTAAACTTGTCATATTTTAATCAGTAAATCAAATGCTTGTCAAATTTTAATTGGGAAAGATGATGACAAAAAGATCTAGAGGTACTGTCTATTGTATTAAGGGCTAATTAGAAAGTTGGATTTAGTCCTAAATATAAAACCTCAATCCATTTTGTCTCTCATCTTTCTCCAAAATATTCCTATTAATTGCAAGGAGTTTATACCAAGAGATAATTCTAATCATCCATGATTAAAGAGGAGAGTTTATGAAGATCGACACATTTGTGACAAATAATCAATTTAACTAATTTTCTTAATATTCTCAGATTAGTTATCTAGTTCTTATATTAAAAACTAGAAGTAGTATTTCCTAATTAGAGAGGTCAAAAAAAAATATTTTTCTTCACAGATAGCAGACAAAGGTACCGTGCTGTTAAGTCCATGTTAGCTAACACAAAGTAACTAACTACAAGAGAAATGTCGTTGGTCAAAAACAAACAACAAAAATGTTAAGTTTAGATACTACCATCAACAGCATCATGCGAAGTAGGTGAATGTCGACTCCGACTGATCCAAAACTGAAGACGCTCATTAGCAATGCCCTCCTCTATATTGTGAGCCTTGGCTCTCCTCCAAAAATATGTCAGCCAAGCCTGTCCAGGCGGAGTAATTTCACTCAGAAGACAAAAGGCTTGATACAATAAACAATGCATCTTTTGGTCAAACACGGCGAGGAGTAATAAGGTAAAACTCATCAAAATCAAAGATCTCAATTACCCAATCAGTATCAAGCACACCACCAATATTGAATGAGAAAGTAGAAACAGCAAGCAGGATGATGTACAGTAAATATATAAGCATTAGGCGCAGAAATTACATGGAACTTTCAATAGAAAATATCAATAGTTCCTGAGAATGGAATACCTCTTTAAAGAGAACATCCTCAGACTCCTCTGGACTCAATTCTACACAAAAACCATAATATATTTAGCCCAGCCTTAACTCATCAACTGCAAGAACATAACATACAGTAATTTGAGCAACCAGAAACATAGGTGGGGAGCAACTAACCAAAGGCCTCCATAAACTTGGGATCCTGTGGTGATTTAAGATCTGGCAATGTTCAAAAGTGTATAAACGTCATTAACCTGCTAGGACATCTAACACTCCTATTTTAATTTAAAAAAGAACGGCTAAAAGATCAGTCATGTTCTTCCACAATCAATTCCTTTCGTGATGTGGCTAATAGGGTACCAATTGATAACGACGTCACGTGCACAAAAAATTGGCCAGTGACTTGGAAATGCATTATTCTAGTCTTATTTGATTAATATTTATTTTAGTGGTTGGTTTAATTAATGCATAAGTTTAGAGTATTAGTTATTTACTGAGTTAAGTATATACTTTTTGCACATGTTCAGATTCTTTGTTTTCCATTTCCTCAGTCATGTGGGTCAGAATTTTTGGGGAATGTCTATAAATATCGGGGTTCACAGCTTGAAAAAATAATCTGGAAATCAAATCAGTACTTGTTTTAATCATTGGAGATTCTCCATAAGCTTTATTAGTTGTATGCGTTTAAGATTTTTGCACATATTCTAATAAAGATTTTCCTTCGTACTTGTTTATCCAGAGAACTAGTCTTACAGCTTCTGAAACAACACTTGGGGAAGCCACAACAGAGAATGGTCCACCACACTAATAAGAACAGGATAGAACGCCATTTCAATATGGGTAATGGTTTATTTGAAGCTTCATCCTTTTCTGCGGAATTTAATCAACAATTTCTTCCTCCATAAGCTGGCAGCTCGCTATTTTGGGCCTTATCAATTTCTGAATAAAATAGTTAGTGTTGCTTATGAGCTCAAACTGCCTCAAGATACAAGAATTCATCCAGTCTTTCATGTTTCTCTTCTCAAGAAACATGTTGGTCCTACAGTAGTCTCAGCCCCATCCTTGCCACCTGTTGACAATAATGGCCACTTTATGCTCGAACTAAAGACCATTTTGGGGCATAAGATAATTAAGCACCACCATCGCCATGTCACACAAATTTTGATTCACCGGAAGTTTACTCAACCTGAAGATGCCACCTGGGAGGATCTTACTGCCATCCAGCACTAGTTCCCTCGATTCCAGATCATTGCACTAGCCACTCACCATATACTTATGGACAAGGATTCTCTTGTGGGGAGGAGTATGGATATATACATTACAGTGGTAAGGGGGTTTATAGTAATTATACTGGGGAAAAATGTAAGTTTTGCCTTTAGAGTTAGTTATAGAGAGAGAGTATAATCATCATGACGTGCGTATGCCAGAGTATATATGCCTGCACCTATGCCACTATGTTTTTCGTGAATGAATATTCTGGTTTTCCTCTCTACTCTTAACAATATGTTAATGGGCAAGGTTGACAGAAAGCAGATTTTTCAAATTGTTGGACTTAATTATAAACTAAGACGGCAAAAACAATATACCTATAGTGATATATGCACTATGCTGGTAAGGGCTTTTATGTTGGGGAAAAATGTAAGAGTTAGTTGCTAGAGAGAGAATAAGTGATATGACGAGTCAAAATATATATTGTGTACTACCTTGAATTGTGATTTGTCACATGAATATTCTATTTCCTCCTTTTACTTCTATTAACAGCCCATGGCACTGCTAGAGACGTGATCCTCCTTGGAACAGCTAGTTGACATTAAGCATCGATTGTACCTTTAACAGACTGTTCTTGATTCTATCAATACTCGCATGGATCAATAAGCATCAGATATCGCCGACCTCAGACTCACTCTACAGGATATTTCCACAAAGCTCTCTAGCTTAAACTCGTCAATTAGGAAACGTCCTACTTTTGGCAATGGCTCTCACGTGACCCCACGTATCCTTATGGTCAGTTCTTTTCAAGAGATACTATAGTCTTCTTCTGCCACCTCTTATTCGATTGCCACAAAGCAAAGCCATATGGAATTCCCCAAGTTTGATGGGGATAATGTTAGGGGTGACGGTACCTCTTCTGACTAGTGTATTCGCCTTCTAAGCATCCATTTAGAGGGCCATGCTTTACAATGGCACTAAACATTTATGCTCCATCAATCCTTTGCTGATATCTCGTGGGCTGAGTATTTCCGTCAGATAGAGATCAAATTTGCCGATATGCAGGAAAAGCATCCTTTGATTGCTCTCAAAAGCCTCCAACAACTTTCAAACCCAATTTCTAAATATGAGAAGCAATTCAATGACCTCCTCTCTGAGATTGATATCCCTGAACTAGTTGTGATTAATCTTTTCATTAGAGGCCTTCGCCCTGATATTCAAAATTCGTCCTCAACTTTGCACCATCATCCCTTTCTAGGGCGATGTCTATAGCATATTTGCAAGAGTTGACAATCCAAGCACTACAACGCCGTTCTAGGTCTGCTATGACAAGTGACTCTTCTAGATCTCGCTCAGTTTCGTTTTTAGGCCATAAGCCAAGCCCAGCCTCAAACATTTCACAAGCCTCTAAAGGCGAAATCCCTAGCCCAATCCTCATCGGCCCAAACCATCATCTAAACCCACCAAACAACTAACAAAAAAAGAGATGAACAAGCGAAGGAAGAAAAGATTGTGCCATTGGTGTCTCGAAAAATTCTCTAACAGTCATCAAGAATCACACCTGTTCACCTTGATGATCAATGAGGATAAGAAATATTTTGAGGATGCCTCAAGGGATGCCCAAGTTGATGCAATGGGGACTATGAACGCTATTGAAGGGGATGACAAGGCACCCACACTTTGATCATGCTATTCCCCTACAAAATGATCAACCCATCAATTGCAAGCCTCATAGGTATCAACCCACCAAAAAAACAGATATTGAGAAATAAGTCTTAGAGATGCTTAGAATAGGGTTATAAGAGAGATTTCTAGCTCTTTTGTTGCGCCAGTGGCCCTTGTATAAAAGGAGGATACTTGGTGTTTCCATGTCGATTACAGGAAATTTAATGAGGCTACAGTCAAAAACAAATTTCCCATAATGTGGTCAAATTACATGGTTTCTCTAAGACAATAGTGAAAGATAGGGACCCTATTTTTTGTGGCAAATTCTGGAATGAGTTGTTTTAGTTATATGCGGTTAAACTCCAATATTCTTCTGCTTATCATCCTCCAACAGATGGCCAGACAGAGATTTTAAATCGCAATTTACAATGCTACTTTCATTGCATGACTAAGGATTTTCCAAGTAACGGGTGAAATGGTTGCCCTTTGCAGAGCTATGGTATAATACTACCTATCATTCCTTTATTAGAATGTCACCATTTAAGGCTATTTATGGGGTTGCACCACCTATCCACTTGCCTTGTATAGTGGGTGATTCACCTAATGATCTGGTCAACTGCACTTGCTTGTCACGAGAGTTGGTTCTAAGCTCAATGACGAATGGTGCAACAAGCCAACAAGAACAGGTATAAATGCCATTTTAATGTTAGGGATATGGTCTGTTTGAAACTTAATCCTTTTCACAAGAATTTGTTAAACAATTCCTCTCTTCACAAACTTGTTGCTCTTGCTTTGGTCCCTATAAGATGCTAAAAAAGATTGGGACTATTGCTTATGAATTGGAATTGCCTTTTGAATCACGCATCCATCCAGTCTTCCGTGTGTCTCCTTAAAAAGCATATGGGTTCTGAGGCTGTTCTTGCTCCTTCCTTGCCACCAAGTAATGCTCAGGGCCACTTTATGCTCGAACTAGAGGAAATTTTGAGCCGGAAGATTGGAGTTTTGATCCGATGGAAATACTGTCAACCTGAGGATGCTACTTGGGAGGATCTCTCTGTCATTCGATAGCAATTTCCTAATTTTCCCACCACTGCATCGCCAACCAACACCATCCTTATGGACAAGGATTGGAGTTTTGGTATATGCACTATTCCGGTAAGGGCTTTTATGATAATTATGCCAAGGAAAAAAGGTAAGAGTTAGTTACTAGAGAAAAAATAAGTGCTGTGACGTGTCTAGAGGTCAGGATATATACTGTGTGCTACCCTGAATTGTGATTTGTCGAATGAATATTCTATTTCCTCCTTTTACTTCTATCATACAGGTTTGTGCTTACTTTGATAATCTTTTAATGATTCGATTTTACTATAATGTACCACTTGAATTGAGAATGCCAAGAAAAGTAACTGAAGAACTTATCTGTGAAAACCACCAGCTTATGCATTCCATACCTGAAATGGATTGTCGAGTAGAATTTGGACGTCGTTGTTGGGCGAATGCAAGCACAATAGCATCCTCAACCTTAAATTGACAAGCAAAAGGAATATTAAAATACATAGAAACAAAATATTGGCTACATATAGTGACTCCTTATGGTGAGAAATGTCACGTGAGCAGCAAATACGATAGCCAATAAACAAGACAAGAAAAAGCTTAATAAAATGATATTATTATGAAAATAATAGTATAACACATATTAAAAGATCATGAATTTGAAAAGATGATTGCTGTATTTGAAAAGAACCTTCAAGGAAGCAAGCTCCTTCAGCCCCATTTCAATTGAAAGCATACTTTCAATATTTCCCTCTCCAGTGAGATCACTCAAGTCTTGAACAAGTTTTCTCCTCTTATCAAATGCATCCTCACCTTCTGTGTATAAATGTGGAAATATCACAGGTCAATTTGATTAAACATTGAAAAATCACGTCCAAAGGAAAATAACTTATTGAATATCATTCTTTTTCTTTCTTTTTCTTCTTTGGAGTTATTCTACTATGTAGGCAAATTAACAAAATTACAAAGTCAAAATCTATTTCATGCCTTTTTCCCAGCATTCCTCCTTAGCTTTCTGTCCCGCAGAAACAACAACCTCAAATGGAAGAGGGGCTAGGGATGACCAATGTTCATACTTGGAAACAGCAACATCTGCACAGATACCTACAAACCACAACAAAATTATAAACAACAATTACAGTAAGCCACTAAGGAAAATCTAACACATTAAACAATAATCTAAAGATAACTGATGGAGATCAAAGAGCCTTTCATAAGAGTCCAAAATCATAGTCTGTGTTGGATGATCCATTAAAAGAAATTAGAGGTCCAATAACAATAGCAAAGAAACATGCCATAAAGGAGTCCTTAGAAGGAGTTATTTTAGATCTTCAAGCCAAGGAGAAGTTATACCAAGCTCAAGGCACACAACCAAGAGCTATCACTTATGGATGTATTGCAAAAGTTGAGCTTGCAACAAATGGAGTCCAAATTGAAGAGATATGTGAAGAAAGCTTCCAAATAGGCAAAGGAACACAAAGAAGCATGCAAGACCTATAGGAGATGGGCAAACGTTTTCTAGAACACGTGCTCATTGGATTCCTAGTCTTTTGATTATTTCTTTCATTCTTATTCTCTTTATTTTATTCCTTATGTGCTTTCGTAACTCAATGCTCAATTTGTAATTTCTAGATTTTCTAAGACATGTTCCTATTGGGTCCACATTAGATTGGCATCAAAGCCTGTCACAAGAAATCAAGTTTATACCTTTTTCTTGCATTCCCATCATCATCTTTCTTTTCTTTCCATCTTTCTATCTGAAAGCTTTTTACCCTCTCATTCCATCTTTTCCATCTCATCCTTTTTTTTTTTTTCCCACCAAGAATCATTATTGTGCACTTATTCACGCCGTCTTGCGTATTCTTTTTTTTTTTTTTTTGTTTCTTCCTTTCATCTTAGCACTCTAAAAGAAACCCAAAAAAAAATTCATGCAAAAAAAAAAATCAGATTTGCTTAAAAACTTGCTTGAATTGTGGGATTTCCTCGATTTAAGGGATGCTTTGCAGATTTTGTAATCTTATCTAATTAAATCCATTTAATGTTCCCTATTTTATTTTTTTTATTTATTTTTCATTTCTAGTACAAAAAAAAAGTAAAAAAGAAAAAGAAAAAAAAAACCAAAAAAGACAATGAAAATAGCAAAAAAGGAAAAAAAAGAGGAAAATTCTGGAAAAAAACTTATTTTTTACCTAACTTCTTTATTGTTGTTTTTTGAGCTAGGTGGCATGATTCGCACATACACACTTAGTGAGAACATCCTCTCCTAGTCTTCAAGTACTCCAATCTACTTCAAATTTTGTTTGTATCCATTTGTCCTTTATTGAACTCCAAATCTATTTTGCTAATCTCTCGTGTCCACTCAATCCTAGGTAAAACGCTAGAGGGAATTACGTCATCGAAAAAGCCAAACTCGAGGGTAAACACGAGTGATATAACAAAATTTAAGAGTTAAACACATGAGCAGAGTAAAGATCCGATTCTATTTTCTTTGTTTACTAATCTTTTAGGCACATCATCTCTCAAGACAAACACCACCAAGATCCCAAGTTATACAATAAAGCCTTAGGTGAGTACTTGGAGAGGCTATCTCAAAGAATGGATGATCCTTTTAAAGAAAATAACCACATCCATGACAGACTAGATTTCTTGGAGGCTAGTACCACCCCTCCCTTCAAGTCATCAAGAAATAATTTCAAATCCAAATTTAAAAGGTGTAAGAATACTCAGATTTTAAAGAATCTCCTCACTACAAAAGGTATTCCCATAAAAAGAAGCTGAGCTCATTTTTAAGATTCATGATTACTCTAAAGAGAAGAAGATCATGTTGGCATCCCGTAATCTCAAGGACAATGCCACTTTATGGTGGGATGAATTTCAAACTACTAGAACGCACTATGGAGAAGACTCGATTCAAACATGGGCTGAGCTGAAACTTGCTATGCATAAGCGTTTTATTCCTATTCATTATTACAGAAATTTACTTCTCCAGTTATAGCAATTTATGACGGTTCATAAATGGCCTAAGGCATAACATCAGAGAAGTAGTACAGCTGCAACACTACATCAACATGGAAGAGTTGTTGCATAAAGCTACCTTGGTAGAGAAGTAGTTAAAGGCACAGCAAACACATTCTTAGTCTACTTGGAGGCGAAATCACTCCACCTCCACATGAACATCTCACAAATCAAAAGGGGAGCCTAATTCAACCTCCAAATCCAAAGAAGTTGCAGCACCTAAAATTACCAACTCTAGAGGCAATTCTAATTCTAAATCTTCTTCTAAAGCTTGTGAAGTCCAATGCCACCAATGTTAAAGGTTAGGCCATATCCAATCTAAATGCACCAAAAAAAGAACTCACTTTTTTTTAAGAGGATGGTAAAGTGACTAGTGCTAGTTCTGATGATGAAAATATACCATCACTTAATGCTTGTTCAAATGTAGATGACGGTTTTGATAAATCTATGCATAAAGAGATATTTGTTGCAAGACGAGCTTTGAATGTGTAATTTAAAGATCTTCAAGATAATCAAAAGCATAAGCACATATTTTACACTAGATGCTACATTGAGGATAAGGTATATAGTACAATAATAGATAGGTGAAGTTGTGCAAATCTACCTAGTACCTTGTTGATAAATTAAACTTAACTACTATAAACCATACTAAGCCAAACAGGTTGCAATGGTTTAATCACAATAGAGAAGCTAAAGTCATTAGGCAAGTTTCAATTTCTTTTACTGTTGGAAAATATCATGATAAAGTGACATGAGATGTGGTTCTTATGTGCTCTGGTCATGTATTGCTTATTCACCCATGGCAATTTGATAGGAAAGTCTAATATGATAGTTATAACAACCACTACTACTTTGACTTTAATAGCCGAAAAGTCATATGGACCCCCCAAGCCAATTTAAGCTTGCAAAGATCAAATGAAAATTGATGCTAAATGTAAAAAGAAAGAAAAAGAAACGATAGATAACATAAAGATCACAAAAAAAGAACATGAGAAAAAGAATGCAAAAGAGAGAAAACATGAGAATAAGGATAAAAAGAAAAAGAAAAATTAAAAAAAATGAGAGAGAAAAATCAAAAGTAAAAGAAAAGCTTAAAAATATGAGCTTGTATGTGAAAATAAGAGAGGTAGAAAGAGCCCTTATGGACGGCCAGCAAATTCTTGTGTTTTTTGTACAAGGACATATATTTTTCAACCAACCAACTTGATTCTTCTTGTCCTAGTCCTATTTTTGAGTTGTTGTAGGAATTTAAAGAATTTTTCCCTAAGGAGATACTAGATTCTGTTAAGAGGTATTAAGCACCAAATTGATTTTATACCTAGCACACCAATTCTAAACAAGTCTACATATAGAGCAAACTCTAAGGAGACAAAGGAGATTCAACAGCAAGTGGAAGAATTGTTAAGAATAGGCTTTCTGTGTGAAAGTCTAAGTTCAAGTACGGTTCCTATCATCTTAGTCCCAAAGAAAGATGGTAGTTAGCGCGTGTGTAGATTGTAGAGCGATCAACAAAATAATAGAATAGTATCATTATCCCATCCCTCATTTAAATGACATGTTAGATGAATTACATGGTGCTGCTTTGTTTTCTAAAATTGACCTTAGAAGCGGCTATTACCAAATTCGCATGAAAGAAGGGGATGAATGGAAAACTACATTAAAAACAAAATTAGGGTTATATGAGTGGTTAGTTATGCCTTTTAGGTTAACTAATGCACCTTGTACTTTTATGAGCTTAATGAATTATGTTTTTCATTCATTTATTTGGACTATGTTGTTGTCTACTTTGATGACATTCTAGTTTATAGTAAGACCTTAGATGACCATATTAAGCATTTGCGTGTAGTCTTTAGCATAGCTAGGGAGCATAAGCTTTATGCAAATCTTAAAAAATGTTCTTTTTACGTGGATTCTGTTGTGTTTCTTGGCTTTGTTGTAGGGGCTAAAACAATCTTTGTAGATGAGAAGAAAGTGAAAGCTACTTGAAGTTGGTCAACCCCAAAGAATATAAGCAAAGTTAAGAAGTTTTCAAGGACTTGCAAGTTCCTACAAGAGGTTTGTTAAAAGTTTTTCATCTATTGCTACAGCTCTAAATGAACTTGTTAAGAAACATGCAACTTTTAAATGGTGTAAAGCACAAGAAAAGGCATTTAACACTATCGGACATAAGAGTAATAGTGACATGGGGGAGGAGACCATGTAAGCATGGGTAATTATGGTATTTTCTAATTGACGGTTAGTGAGGGAGAGAGGCTATATAATAGGGGTCTGATTGTTAAAAAGGGCATGGAAATTGTGATGAGAGAATTGCGAGGAGAGCCTCTTCAATGCAAGGTGGTTGCTTTTCTTCTGCCTAGGTTTTGCTCTATACGACTTGCACTCTGTAGGGCAATTTCTTAAAGAATAATGCATACTTTCTAGAGTTAATTCCATCAAACACATTAGAGATAAACTAAATAATTCACCATTTTGAATTGAAATTGAGTATGATGCATCTGGCATAGGTATTGGGGCTATTTTGATGCAAGAATCTAAACCTATAGCTTATTCGAGTGAAAATTTGAATGGGGATAATAAAGAATTCTATGCACTAAATAGAGTATTAGAAACATGGCAACATTACTTATGGCTTAGAGAGCTCATTATCCATTCTGATCATGAAAGCTTGAAATATTTGAAGTCCCAGAGTAATTTGAATAAGCGACATGCCTGCTAGTTAAAATTCACTAAAACTTTTCCTTCTATTATTGAACCTAAGCAAGGAAGAGAGAATGTGATTGCTGATGCATTGTCATGTAGATACACCTTAATCACATCATAGCATGCTAGATTGCTTGATTTTGAGAAGATTAAAAGTTTATATGAAACTGATTCTTATTTTGGGGAAATATGGTATTCTTGTGAAAAAAATGGATTCAATGATTACTTCATATTTGATAGTTTCCTTTCCAAATAGGAAAAAGTTATGTGTGTCTAAATGTTCAATCAAGGAGTTACTTGTACATTAGACTCATGGGGAAGGATTAATGGGACATTTTGGTATTCATAAAACTTTAGATTTATTGCAAGAACACTTTTATTGGCTTGTTATGAAACATGATGTTATATATGTTTGTGTTAAGTGCATATCATGTAAGCAAGTAAAATCTAGAGTTCAACCACATGATTTATATTCTCCTTTACCTATTCCTAATCATCCTTTCACTGATATCTACATGGATTTTGTACTAGGACTACCAAGGTCCCTTAGTGGAAAAGATAGCATATTTATGGTAGTTGATAGATCATGTGCTAAGACTAATGATGTTGTTTATATTGTTGTCTTGTTCGCTAAAGAAATTGTTCAATTGCATGACATTCCCAGAACAATCGTTAGTGACCATGATGCAAAATTTCTAAGCCATTTTTGGAGAGCTTTATGGAATAAATTGGTACTACACATCCCCAGATAAAGGGCTAAACAGAAGTAGTAAATAGGACATTAACAACATTATTACGGGCAATTATTCAGAAAAACTTGAACAATTGGGAAAAATGCCTATCACATATTGAATTTGCACATAATAGAACTGTTCATTCCACTGCATGCCATTCTCCATTTAAAATTGTCTATGGTTTCAATCCTTTGTGATGGAGGAGCATGGTGTGACCAAGAGTACGAACAAGGAGCCCAAAGAAAGAAGTCCAACATTCTGAAAGATCCATTACAAGGCATTGAAGGCCCAATGACAAGAGCAAGGACCAAAGCTATGAAGGAGGCCCTAAATACAATAAAAGAGCTAAAAGAGCTAGAGCCCATTTATTTGGAAGAAGCACATTTTTAATAAGCCTAAAAGGAGTCCAAAAATGGTGATCACATTGCTAGAAGCCCAACAAGATGATGTACAAGGCCCATGTGGGGTTCAGATTGAAGAATTCACTTAAAATACCATGTGATAAGGATGTGCCTTGGACAAGAATCATAAGTGACATCCAAGAAGGATCAAGAAGGTATCATTATGAATTGATTATGATTTAAATTCGTTTTTTTGGTCAAGGAGTGTTCTAGAAGATCATGTTTTGATCTACTTTCCTATTTTTAAATAGCAGACTTGTTCTTGAAATTTAAGTTATTTTCTTTTATTTCTATGTAATAAATTGTGCCTCCCATAGTCAAATAATCATTAATGAGGCATCATCCCTAACATTTATGTCTTGGGATGCTGATTCTAGAGTGTTCTATTATTGCCTATATATAGGCTATGTTTTTTGTAATTGAATTCAAATTTAGATGAATGAGAATTGAGTTTATTTCTCCCTGTGTGAGCTTTGCTTGCATCCTTGTATTCTCGTGAGAATACTCGACAGTATCAAGGGATTGATCAACCTTGTAGTGTCTTCATCGCTAGAGTTGTAAGAAACAGGTTCTCTTAAAGTCCTACCTAGATCAACAATCCGTTCGTTACTTGATTCTAGCCAGTCCGTTTGTATCTCATATCACTTTGACTCCCTTGGATATTCTTCTTTTACCTTGCAATGAACATGCTAATCTTGACGGCAAGAAAAATGCAAAATTTGTGTGGGATCTACATGTTAAGGTTTAAGCCAATATTGAGATGAAGGATGAATTAAATGCACAAGCTGCAAATAAAGGTCAAAGGAAGTTGTATTTAAGCATGGAGATTGGGTATGGGTGCACTTTAGAAAGGAACAATTTCCAACCCAAAAAAAGTCTAAACTTGCTCCAAGAGGATATGGTCCCTTTCAAATACATAAAATGATAAATGATAATACCTACAAAGTAGACCTACAAGTTGATTATAACATTAGTGCAACCATCAATGTTGCTAATCTATTCCCTTATGATGTAGGTGGATAATTGAGAATGAATTCTTTCGAAGAGGGAGGGGATGATAGAGATCAAGGAGCCTCTCATAGGAGTCCAAAATCGAAGTCCCTGCTGCGTGATACGTCAAGAGATATGTGAAGAAGGCTTCCAAATAAGGAAAGGAACACAAACAGGTATGCAGGACCTTCGGGAGATGGGCTTGGATGAGTTATAAATGAGCCTAAGTTGAAAATAGTGTCCTTAGGTCTTTTTTATATTAATTTGCTTGTTATTGTGCTTAATTAAGTTGTAATGGGCTTAACATGATTCAATGAAGCCCAAAACGAGTTTTTAAGTATTTTTAAGAGTCTTATGTGCCATTATTTCATTAAATAATGACAAATTAGGATATTATTAGTTTACTTTTACAAATTAGCTTAAAAATTATCTTATAATATCCATTGAATTCATTTAAATCTAACCAAATCTGATTTAAATGGATTCTAGTTACCATATCCTTTAAATATCCATCCTTTTACCACACCATTTGAATTATTTAAAGGATATCCACAATATTCATTTATCTTGAAAATCTTATCTTTGGCTATTCATCCATTACCTCAACAAAATCCAACATCCTTTCATGCCAACATCAAAAGTGACGTCCCAAATCACCCAAGATCACAAAAGGGACATTACCTCACTCCTCTATGCCTAATCATAATAGGTTTCAGGTTTTTAGGGTTTCTAGCATGTGTTGAGTCCTATTTCCTATTTTAGTCAAGTATTGTACCTATATTATTTATATTAGAGTTTAGTAAAGTATAATTTAGCATACTTGCTTCCTTGTATTCTTATGAGGATACTATGACGTAAGAGCTTGATCAACTCTTGTGTTGTTTATATTTGGAGTTCTTGAGCCATTGTTTCCTTTGGGTGCTGAGTTTTGTATAGTCAATGTTTTCTAGAAGGCGTGCTCATTGGGTTTCGAATCTTTCAATTGTTTCTTTCATTCTTATTCTCTTTATTTTATTCCTTAATTGATTCCATAACTCATTGCTCAATTTGTAATTTATGAGTTTGCTAGGACAAGTTCCTATTGGGTTCACATCAATAACTAACAATAAAGTCCAACTAAACTTCAACAAGCACGTAACCTCAAAAATTTACGTCATGAGATGCGAATATGACAAACTATACCATAAATTAGACTCAGATTCCATGTATTGCATGGAATGAGCTGCATTAGTCATGATTTATCGACATTGATTCATACAAAGGCAAGCAAACAATCTGATATTTCTAATGTTCCTAGTCCAACAGTATAACTATACATGCATAAAATATTAATAATACAAACAATCTAGCTATACACAAATAAAGACAAGCATAAATAATATATGCTAATAATTATAAAGCTAAAGTGTAATTAGATTCTGCCAAGATGATCAATATATGGAGCCAATTGATATCATACCACTGGTTGACCCAAAGTGAGGCTCTCCTAAACTGCCCCAAAAGAAAGAAAAAACTGGAGAAACGAAAATAGATAATAACACTTACCATATTTTGTAGCTAAACCCCAATATCGTGCAAGCCAACACCTCTTGAGAACAACTTCTTCCTTAAAAGATGGAATTCAAATGATAAATTTCCAAGAAACTAAAATTTGAGTCCAGTAGCGATGGTAATACATACCATTTCTTTCTGAGTTAATACCATTCTTTGTGTCATTGACTGAAGAGCTTTCACTTCAGATTCAGCCCGGTGAAGCTGACTAGCTGCAGCTACAGCTTCAGCTTTTGCATTCTGGATAAGGAAAAAGATGGGAAGAAAATGCATATGTAGCGCCATCAGAGAAATAGCTCTCAAGAAATAATGTAGCCTGTGAAATATAAGCTTTACGTTGATAATATGTTGAGAGTATACAAACAACTAGTTTTTTACCTCAACTTCACCATGTAGAGATGTTATTTCCTTATTGACTACATCCTTAGAGTCTTTTGCATTTTTTAATGCAGCCTGTGAAATATAAGCTTTATTAAAGGTATGTAAAGCAGAATAAGCAAAGCATGCTAATCACCTTAAGAATAGATCATCCTCTATGCAGCAGAAATTAACTATAAATGATTAGTACAGTCAACAGTTTTGGATTTCAGAATCTCTAGAATTTCTCACATTACCTCTCTCTGACGGAACACTGCTTCTTTTCTGCAATTCAAATATTTAGGATACCATCATATACGCATACTACTAACTAAGGGAAATTCACCTGCAAATGTTTTAACTTAAATTCACCTGCTCAAGAGTTTAGCTTCCAAAGATACACCTTCTCCAAGGGCAGCAACCTGCAGATACAGAGACATCAGAAGATTAAACATTTTGTATAAGCAAATACGATAATGTCTTCCATACGTGCACATATTAAATGATAAACATCAAGGTGATTTTACAGAATTCAATAATCCCAGTGAATACAGAACCTTAGTTTCACCAATCCTAGGAGAAACTCTTTGGACATGGTACAGTTGAACGGTCAAAGGGTAGTTCAGCTAATCCTAGGATAAACTCTTCTGGCATGGTACAGCTGAATATTCAAAGGGCAGTTCTGACTTTATCTATTCAAGACAGGTCAAATGCCAAAAATTGAAACTCTCACAGAAAGATGATGACAACTTCATAAACACAAATAGTGACCTGAAAATTACCAACTCCTATTCTCTGACTGAGTTAGACATGAATAAGCATGCATACATCAAATGACTAGGACCACAGTCAATTTGTGGAAACTCAGCTTATATGTCTGCATATGCTCGTAAAGAGATAAAGAAAATGTGAAGTACCTGTTTTTCAAGCTCCCTAACTCTGGCCTCGGCCTCATCACATCTCTCTTCCTCAAATCTGAGCTGTACATTTTAGAGATACTCCAATATTTATAAGTGGGCTCTTTATCATTCACCGATCACAATTAGAAGGAAAATATATATATATATCACCTTCTCAAGAACACTCTCATTCTCTTCTTGTAGCATATCAAGCTGCAGAGAGAATAGCAGTCAGTTTTTCAACAAAATTTACAAGGGCAGAACGGCATATACATAAGCCTTAGCTGCTATCATCATTGCCTTTAATAAAAAGCTTTCATATGACCTATTAACACACCTCATCACGAAGAGCAGAAGCGTCATGCTCATCTTCAGACGCTTTTGGTTTAACAAGTTCAGGATCCAATGCAAATCTGCAAAGCACCCATATCAACAATCTTTAACTTGTTATAAATAATATGCAAATATGCATCTGTGAGAGCGCAGATTCTCTTGATAAAAGAACAATGCAAGAAAATAAATGGATACATATTTGCAAACATATTCCAAGGATATATTAGAGACACGATAGATTCTGAAGTTTGACATGATTTAAAAGAGGATGAGATAGAACTGAGAGAGCAGAGGGAAGAAATAATATTTAGAATATGAATCAGAACCTAACTCAGTACAATTCTCAAAGCCAAGAAATCTCTTCATATAAACTGAATAATAGTACATTCGATAACCTTCCTAGGCTGGAGTGTGATAGGACCCAATTCAAATAGCTATAAAAACAGAGATTATGCAGTAAGAAGTCAAAAGAAATGAGGGGAAATCCTTAGAATTGAGACTCAGATGGACCAAAAGATCAAGGTGATAAGTGGCCAATTGAGGGGAAGAGCATTACAGTGGTATCATAATTTTATGCAGAAAAAGAAAATGGGGAGTAGGAAGGAGTATATGGATTGTTGAAGAAGAGCAGTTCGTTGTGTGTCCTATTCATCAATAGGTGCAAAATATATATATACAGAGCAATGAGAAGAGAATCCCGAAGAAATAGGAGCAGAAATAGGAAAGATAATCTCTATGATACTACCAGATAATGCACCCCAAAAATAGTCTGAGATATTAATGTTAATAATGACTAAATATCCCTATTTACAGAGAGAGAGAGAAATAATCAGCCTAACCACACAGGTGATGTCCTCCAAGAAGACCCAATAGCCGAGCTCAAGAAATTAAGCCAAGATAGATTAGCGGCTGAATACCAAAAGAAATTTGAAAATGTCGTTAGGAGATCAAGCTTTCAGAAGAACTGACCATATGCTGTTTCTTGAGAGGATCAAGGGAAGAAACTAAAGCATCTTCCTATATGTTCAAGCCTAGTACCCTTGTGAATACTATGAACCTAGCAAGGTTGCAAGAAGCATTTATTCAACCATTTAACATCCAACCCATCACCTACTATGAATGAAATCATTAACCCCAGATTGATACTATATCTTGAATCCAAGAACCCAAAACAAACCTACATGCCAAACCCATAAACGCCAATCAATAACACAGGACCAAGAAAACTTCCCTTCAAATGACAGAAGTACTCCATGCAAATTCACCAAGAATAAACTAAATTCTATACTTGACAACTTCGTCAAACAGCTCACCAACAAGAAGATGGATGAACAGCATCTATATGTATAATATAAAATCTACAAGAAGCTGCACAATTCATAAACCATCAATAATATGGCTCATCTCATATTTCATACAATGCATGGTACTGACATTTTAATTCAGCTTAATTTCTAAGATCTTGCATGATTGTTCATCTCATATTAAGAACATCAATATGATTTCTGAACATGAAAAAAGCAAGGTCTTCTTTATTTTGAAACCACTAGTAAATCAACTGGATGGCGTTAAAACAGCTTGAGAAGTTTTCAATGCAAGATAAGCAGCTTCAACGTCTACAGAACCCCAATGAACTAGTGACTTAAAGAGGCAGTTCCCTCCAAGATCTGATCTTCACTGGGGATTTTTTTCCCCCCTCAATTACAAGACTATGGCATCACGCTGCATGTCAATTAAAAGCACATTCCCACACCCCAAGGGGGACTATCACTAAAGATAAACTTTGCATCCATGTAGTGCACTTAGTGAGCAAGCCAATGACAATTAGCACAGCCGATAGTCTCCCTAAGCGCATGGTCAAACGTGTTTTACTAGGGAAATAAGAAAAGAATCAGCAATGCCACAAAGATTATGAAAATATAAACACGAGTCATCCACTGAAATGTTTTGAAACAGCAAACACACCAGAAAAATATTATTAGGATCAAGAAATATTACCTTTTATCTTTAGGTTTAATATCTTTGGGCTTAATAAGAGAGGGCTCCATTGGTGGAACAGGAGCTGGGGCCTTTGGCTGCGGTCTATTGGGTGGTATAATAGCTGCTTGACGAACAGACATTGAAGGTTTTCCAGTTGATGCTGATCGTGCTGATGTTGTTTCATCTACCAAGTTCCGAGCTAACTAATTAACAGAAAAACTAAATCAGCGCTGAATTGTCAAGAATCGGCGTTTCAGATAGAAGAATGAAAACATATCATTATATTGTATTGCAAGTGCCGCTCGGCCACAAACCCAATAGCAGGCCTAACAATGCATATATACAAATACTACTGATTCAAGTTAACGAAAATTTCTGGTTGTACTATTTCAGCTCAAGTACTACAATGAGCCTTGGCGAGACCTTTCCAGGGCCATGCAAGGCCTGACAAGATAAGTTGGAAAAGATATATGTTTTATCGAATGAAACAGATAATATTATTTTCGATCAAATAAAACTCCCAATAAGCAAGGAAATTTTTGCACGAGTAAATTGAGTATCTAAATTACAAAGCACATGAACTAATAAGATCTGCAGCTGGCCGATCCGATGTAGGAGCTTATAACCCACAATGCAGGCGGCACAATGTACCAGAAGATTGACGGAGTTGAGGCTGGATCACAATATAAAATGAATAGTGACAGTAGTTGGAAGAGGTAGTGGTGAATCTCGTTGCAAACCAATTAATGTATTCAAAGCAGAGCAGAGTTAAAAAGGCAAAAGGAATGCAGAGACAAAAGAAGTAAAGCAGAAGTGAAAGATATACCGCAGGGGATGGAGATCTGTTAGTTGTGGCAGGAGGAACAGAGGATTTACTAGTCCTGGAAAGAGACAGAGGAGGAGGAGGAGTGTAGCGAAATCCTAAATCGTAATCGTCTTCTTCATCGTCGTCAGGAGTCTGAGACGCCATGACCTGAGCAAGACGCTGAGCGGCAGCTTTAGCAGCGACATTCTGGGCCCTTTTGATGCTGGAGATTCCAGAGGCGGAAGAAGAGCGAGCATGGCCATTACGTGCCGGCGAAGTGATGCCAGATTCGCTGCTCCAATGGCGGATAGAAACCGGACTCTGAGTTCGTTGCCGATCCATACGGCCCCAACCACAATGCAAGAGGTTCTTGCCTTGTCTGGATCTTTGTGTACGGTAATGAAAGGGCTTCCCCGCCTAATCCAATATTACCAAGCCAGTCGTCCTCGAGTGAGACGGGTAGACTTGAATGCAACGTACTATGTCATTTATTTCCAGGAAAAATGGCCAAAAAAAAAACAAGTGCTCAAATAGAAAAATTATAAATAAAAATCCTTGGCAGAGTTTTGACAATAATAATATACATTTTGATGATAATTTTTACAAACCAGTTCCTATGTTTAATATTTCTATTTTGGCAGTCTTTTTTTTTGCCATTTTCCCTTATTTCAATCCCATTTGATGCCAAGAAACCGGGCAATCTTTAATTTTACTTAATGAAAGAATAAGGAGAAAATGAATTTTAATATTATCTTGTTTGGTTTAAAAATGAAAGGAAAAAATATTTTTTGTATAGACAATTTTATCTTTTTCTAGTTAGTTCTTATTTTGTGATGTGTAATAAAATATGATTATAAATTACATTTAATATATAAAATTACAATTTTATAATTACCAAAATGAATAATTTTTTGTCAACTATCAAAATTGAATAAATAAATTATAAGGAAAATTTAAACCAAAGACTGCAGTTAGCAATTAATTTCAAACAACCCCAAAAAATTCTAAAATTTCACTGAAGGACCTCGGGGGTAAACTAAAATTAATTGCACAACCCATTTTACAGAAATACCCTACGAAATGTGATGTGCTGAAAAGAAAGAAGAAAAAGGGGAAAAGGAGAACTTGGCACCAATTGTTCCCATACCCATGCAGTGATGAAGGGAGGTGATCAATAAGAATGAGTTGAGAAAATGCAATAGGTAATGGTCAATCCAAAAGTGCATCTATCGGCCATCTGTGGGAAGTCACTATCAGTGTTGGTGGAAGTGACAGAAACTGTAACTCTGCCTTACAGTATAGTGTCGTGATCGTCTCTGGTGCTTGGTGTGTGTGGTAAAATATTTTTTCTGAAATTTTCGTTCTATTGAGCTAACTTGTTGAGCATAGTTGGGTTGTGATGGTTGAATAATATAGAAATGAGTATTTAAATACATGGGTACGTAGGTAGTGAGAGAGGAAAAATCTGATGGCACTTTCAAGTTTAGAAAGAAATTGTTATCGTCTTCTTGTTTGAAGTTAATGAACATGAAGTGTTAGTGATTTTTGAAAAGTTGGTGAAAATGGGTGAAAACTGACAATAATGCATTGTTGAAGGAAAATAGGAGCGAGAAATGAAAGGGAAATGAGTGAACGTGCTGAAATGAGTGATATGGAAGCTAAATGTGAGAGAAATGGTAACTTGAAGTTGTGAAAAAAAGTATTTGGATTGTAAATTTGCAAATTAGAGTTGTACAGGAAAATGACAGTTTAATATTGTGAAAATGTCACATCCAGTAATATGGTAATTAGAAATAAGGAATATTCTTAAATAATTAAAAGCCAAAAATGATAAGGAGAAATAGAAGAATTTCAATAGAAAATAATTATTATGATTTTCCAAGTCAATTATAAAAATTTGACTAATTAAGAAAAATAAGAATAATACCCTTTGAGAATTATATGCCATTATATAAATGGGTTTATGACTAAATTACCTTTAGAAAAATTACAAAAGAATTTAAGGGTCATTTAGGCAAATTTAAGGGTTTTATTTGGAAAATTCCAACTAAATATTTTTAAGGAGAATAAAATTCCAAGAAAATTCCTATGATACCCCAAGGAATTATAAAAGATTATGGAATTAAAAGGAGACCCTCAAATATCCAAGATTTTTCCTAATTCCTTTGAAAAGTGAAAAAATACTAAAAAGAAGGAAATTTGTTTTTCTTTTTATTTACTTATTGGAAATTTAATTTTGACACAAAGAGGGTATTTTGGGAAGATAAAAATGAGGAGAATAAATTATGGATCTGACAAAAAATAATTACAGAGGCTAGAGTACTGTAATTATAGAAAAAAAAATAAACCCGGAATCAAGGTGCATTGATAAAGTGAAGACTAGAGTCTTGCACTTCAAACGGCTCACATTTTGCCATGTGTCAAGCCCCTAATGGAGAGGATTTGAATTTGCCAAGTGTCACACCTCAAGTAAAGAGGATTTTGACTTTTGGTAATTAATTTCAATTGGATTTGGTTAGTTAAGAAAGAGCATGCAAGATTAAAGAGGGGATTGATACTTGAACTTTCATTAATTATGGTAGTTGAGATATTTTGCTCATTAAGAGAGCACTCCTTCCCCCTATTTTCAGATCGTCATTAGGCCAAAGTGAGAGTAAGAGAGAAAAGAGAGAGTTTCAAGTGGAATCAAGAGAAAAGTCATCAACTTTGATCATCCAATCAAGATTTAAGGTTAATTTTTTGTTCTAAGTTGTTCCTTACCTTGTTTTCTTGAGTTTTATGGTTGAAAATCTTAGTTTCTCTTCTTCTTGGATGCTAGCCGAAACATATATTATTTGGGGGAGGAAGTTTTGTTGTTCAAACTTATTAAAACACTTCAAAGCATAGTTATTCCAAGTGGTTTTGAGTAGTTATAGGTTGTTCTTGAAGAAATTTCTTTGTTGTGTTTCATGACAATTCAGCCAAGATAGTAACTGGACCCTAGGATGAGTTTTTCAATGTTTTGAGGCTTTTATTGTGTTCAAAATAAAAATTGATGTAGGATAAACCTAAAGAACAAGTGTTGGAAGCATTAGGATCAAAGTTGTAATTTTTGGATAATGAACCCTATAGCTTTGGTTAGATGGAATCTAGAAGGAGAGGTTTTATTTTCTTAAATCTAAGCATATATTTGGAATCTACATGAAAAACTATAAAGGAATGAGTCAAGAGAGAATTTTTAGGGTTAAAAAAACCAACTCAAATTCAAGAACAAAGATGGAAGCTTTAAAAGGGTTTAAGAATTACTTGAGTTATGTTGTTGATTTTATATGAAATGGTTGATGATCATGCTGCCCCTTTTGTGGTTTATCATGTTAGGATTTGATATTTGTGAAGGGAAGGAAGAAAAACAAAGAAAGTAGATGAGCTTTGCTACTTGTGATGTGGCTGCTCTTTGCACTTCATTGCTTTGGCCTTTGCATGATTGAGATTGCCAAATTATGATAATGCTAGTTTACTAATAGTAGCAAATATGGTTATGCATAATAATGATGCTTGTTGATGATATAGTTAGTTAATTTTGTTATTAGGATTTCATTCAAATCCCATTCTTTCTAAATAAAATCTAACCTTTTAGGAGCTGAATCATCAAAGGACAAGCTGCAAATTCAAGGTTAATTATGGTGTCAAACCATAAAAATTCATTGACTTTTGGTTATGTAATTATTCTGCTTATTCAGTACTGTAACCCTAACTACCCTGCCAACTTGAAGCAATTTTTTGACTAAGTTCCTGAATGCTTTAAATGATTATATTTGGCATGATTATAAATCATGTCGTGAGCTTCAATTTGATAGGTAACACATTAAAAATGACCAACTACACGATTTTTGGTGATTTTTCAAAATTAAGAATCAAAATTTGGAAAAGGGATTTTTACCAAAAGGACAGTGGTAACTTTCACAAAAACTTGACACCTTCTCAAATGGAATTGATTTACAAGATTATTTTTTCTTGAAAGAACATTTAAAGAGCTTTCTACAGAATTTTAAACCACTCTATTTTGATTTTTCTAGATTAAGCTATGATTTTTCAAAATTGGACCAGAAAACTGGATTTTTACCAAATGGACAATAAAAATCCGAAAATCAGCATTTTGTGAAAAAATTGAGCCCAAGACCATCCAATGTGGTTAAAATGATTTTAACTGAACTCTAAGTTGTTCTAGAAAAAAGGTGTAATAGAAAACCCATGTTTCTGTTGTACAATCACAAATTCCTATTATTAACATATACTGTCTATTATTGTTAAAAGTTGATTGAAATTAATAGTTGAATGATGTACAACAATGAATTATAAATGGTTACTAGTGGTGGGAAACAATTATTTTATATGTTTCATGCAGGAGGGGAATTTGTGAAGACCTTAGAAGGAAAATTGGCATATGAAGCAGGTATTATAAATGGAAGATTGATCAAAGAAGGGATGATATACGAAGAACTACAAAGGATGATAGCAGATAATGTTTGGTCAGGTAATGGTTAATATTAAATGAAGTACACGATTAGTTTTGACAGAAAAACATTTTTGAACATTATCGATGATATTGGAATAGCATAATTAATTGAGTACAACGATAACAATGGACGTGTTTATGTTTGCAAGAATGAGAAAAACTTGAGACAAGCATCACAGTTGGACAATGCACAAGAGTAAGTGGGCATGTTTATTTAGATTTTTTGTACATGATAAGATATTGGTATAATTTTCATAAATTGAATTGTAAAACTCAGAATTTGTATTTGTGTATGTAGGATAGATAATTTGGTCAGACCTTCTTTTGTAAGGTCAGTATCTCCAACTGTATTGGATGTGGACATAGATAACCTGAACACATCTCTAATAGAAGGTGTGCCAACACCGATGGGGACTAAAAGAGGGCAAAGATGATTAAACATAGGAAGTCTAAGTGCGGAAATATTACCAACCTTAATACCGATGATGAATTCTTTAAAGTGGATAGATTTGTTGATATCAAAATGTCAAACTTTTATTGATGCTATATATTTCAGAGAATCATTATATAAGTATAGCCTCACACACAAGTTTGCATACCAATTTGTGAAGAATGATAAGCATAAGATTTGACAATGAACACTTGCACTATGCAAAAGCCAACCTAGTTGTCTCCCACAAGAAGTCCAGACTTATTTCAGGAGTGATTGTACATGAGTTGAGTTCTAGTATAGACAAATGTCTAAATGACATTAGACAGCATTTGGAAAGAGAGTATGGGACTACCAACAGGCATATAGGGCGAAAGAGAAAGCATTGGCGTATATTCATAATCGTCCAGAGGATTCTTATATGTTAATCCCTTGGATATATGAAAGGCTAAAACAAACTAATCTAAAAACTATAGCAAAGTGGGTTGCATCATCAAATAATATATTTCAAGCTGTATTTATTATACATGGCTGCTATGTAAATGGGTTTTTGGAAGGTGCTAGACCCATATTATATGTGGATGAATGCCACCTTAGTGGTCCGTACAAAGGGACTTTATTGGGAGCACAAGTATATGATGTAAATAACAAGTTATTTCCACTTGCATATACAATTATAGGGGGTGAGACTTTCAAAGAGTGGGCATGGTTTTTGGGTAACATAAAGATATTACTGGATCATTGGAATTAATAATAATATCACATGAGCACAACTCAATAAGAAGTATAGTGTAAGTTGAGTTTAGAGGAGATTGGCATGCTTTTTGTTATCGTCATATGAAAGAGAATTATAGTGCTGGTTTCTTAAAAATAACCAGGGGAAAGAGGAAGACTAAGGGACAAACAAAGGAAGTTGCTTTGAAATTACTTGATTCAATTGCATATGCAAGACTTGATAGAGACTTTGATCGTAGTATGGAGAAGTTAATGGGATTTTGTCCAAAATTAGGAGAATGGTTACAAAGGAATGGAAAGATTGTGTATTAGGCACAAAGCAAATTTCCTTATAAGAGGTGAGACAATATCATTATAAACCTAGTTGAATCCTTCAATGCTTGGCTAGTTCGTGAGACGAAGCACAACATTGTTATCTTTATACATGAGCATAGGGAAAAAAAATTAGCAAAAAAGATGTATAACAACAAAGAGGCAATGAGGAATTGGACCAATGGTATGCGCCTAATATAGAGAAAAAAATTGATAGATCATGTGGCTAGATCAGAAAAAAATGGATGTATAAGATTATGGAATAAACACATTCAGGGTTAGGTGGGGAAACATTAATGTGCGGGTAAATCTTATATTATGTGAGTATACTTGTAAAGGTTGGTAGATGTCAGGATAGCTGTGCCCACATGCACATGCCACAATCAAGAAGATATATGGTAATATATATACATATGTGGATGATTGGTTTTTACTCTCAACACAAGAAAAAAATTATGGTATACTTATGATCCCAATTGAGACATATGACATTCCTAGGCCAGATTCTCTTTGATATGAAGAATACTTGTTAACTATCTTTCTACAACCACCATTGATTACTCGCCATCCTTGAAAGCCTAGAGTTAGGAGGATTGAATCACAATTTCAGGACAAGAAAGTGTATCATTGCTCAAGAGTGGTGAAGGTGGTCACACGAGAAAGACTTCCCATAAGTCAAACCCTCTGCGACTTTATTATTGACAATAGTATATATTTTTTGTTTAATATATAGCTACTTTTGTACATGAATGAACCTTAATATGTATTTTCTTTTGGATAGATTAGGGAAGTAGCTATGACAACTTATTTAGTAACTTTGGTGGTGGGTTGGAATCTTTTTTGTATAGTGAATTGGTAGTTGGAATATTTTATGACAATACTTGACGAGAAGCTATCACAAGTACTACACTGAAATTGGCTGGTAAAACTGTAAATGCATGAAAGACTTTGTCCACTTGTGAATGGACATATTTCTGTTGTTAGCTAATGTATTGATTTTGCAAATTCCCTAATTTCTATTGTATCACACATATTATTTTAGCAAATTCCCCAACTCTTATTGCCAATTTTGTAAGTCCACTTGCGAATACATGAGTTCTTGTTGTAAATTCCCCAACACCTGTTGTAAATTGTCTAAATCCAATTGTGAACACACTTGATAGACTAGCATGATGGTTGAGTTATACACGAAAATTTGCACTTGCAAAAAACACTAGTTTCTCTTGTGAATTCCTTAATGCCTATTGCAAATTGTCTAAGCCCAATTGTAAACACACTTGATAGACTCTAGCATGATGGTTTACAATTCAATGTCTGTACTTTTGTATTTGTGAAAACACTAGTTTGTCTTGTGTATTTCCAAATGCCTATTGCAAATTGTTTAAGCCCAAGTGTGAACACACTTGACAGATACTAGCATGATGGTTAACAGTTCATTGTGAAAATTTGCACTTGCGGAAACACTAGTGCCTCTTGTAAATTCCCTAACGCCTGTTGCAAATTGTCTAAGCCTAGTTGTGAATACACTTAACAAACTCTAGTGTGATTGTTTACAGTTCAATGTCTGTATCTTTACACTTGTGAAAATACTAGTTCATCTTGTGAATTCCCAAACACCTGTTACAAATTGTCTAAGCCCAGTTGTGAACATACTTGATAGATACTAGCATGATGGCTAACAGAAAATTTGTACTTACGAAAACACTAGTTCCTCTTGTGATTCCCTAATGCCTATTGCAAATTGTCAAAGCCTAGTTGTGAACATAGTTGATAGACTCTAGCGTGATGGTTAACAGTTTATTGTGAAAATTTGCATTTGCGAAAACACTAGTTCCTCTTGTGAATTCCCCAACGCCTGTTGCAAATTGTCTAAATCTAGTTGTGAACCCACTTGATAGACTCTAGCGTAATGATTAATAGTTCATTATGAAACTTTGCAGTTGCAAAAACACTAGTTCCTCTTGTGAATTCCCCAATGCCTGTTGTAAATTGTCTAAACCTAGTTATGAACACACTTGATGGACTCTAGTGTGATGATTTACAGTTCACTGTGAAAATTTACACTTGCAAAAATACTAGTTCGTCTTGTCAATTCCAAATTGTGTAAATCCAGTTATGAACATACTAGAAAGACTAGCGTGATGGTTAGTTATATTTGAAAAAAAGCCACTTGTGAAAACATGAGCCCCTGTTGTAAACTTAGCTCTTATTGTTGCAAAATCCCTAATTCCAGTAGTCAACATTTGCACTCAAAGTAAGCAATTTATGGGGAAAAATATATTGCCATTATTGGACATGTAATAAACACATACTATATAGTTCATTGAACTAAAAATGAAATTGTGGATAATCCTTATGCATAAAAGTTGACACATTCTATGCTAATACAAAAGACATCTTAAGCTGACAGATTCCTCTTCAATTTCCTCTCAGTTATGTCTGTATCCTTGCAAGTAGCTGCACAACAACTGCTAACCATGTATTTCTTGCATGAGTAATGAGCCACCACAGCAAGTCTAAACTCAGGGAACTAAGTTCTTCCTATTACACAACATTAAGAACCATCAATCAAGGGACACAGTAGAGTACAAGATTGAAATCTAAAAATAATGCATCCATAGATAAACACTTAATCAACTCATACTTCTGTATAATAAGGAATAGTATATTCAATTCCATCTTTCTCTTGTATGTGGGGTTACTCTCTTAGATATGTGATGACATGAATCCCACAATTGTCACTAGAAAATTGACAAATCGCACTATTAGGTTATTTTAATAATGAGAAATACGACACAAAAACTTTATTAAAAACTTACATGTTCTCTTGGACATGAACAGTGGGGTACAAGATGTCATTGTTCACATCTGGGTTGCTCAATAACTCCAGATCAAGCTTTACTCTTCTTAGTATGTCAATGAAGTATGCCATCTAAACAATAAAAAATAACTATCAAACAACTGTTTTAATCAATGGTGACAAAATATCAATAATGATGATTGAACTAACACAAAATTAAGCCATCATTTGCTGGCCTTTGTCTTTAGGATAACTTTTTCTCTTCTTTTGCTTTTTTTTTTATCTGTCACATCCTTGCCACCATACAGGGAGTCCAACACATAAAACCTCAGTGTCCTGGCTTAAACACAAAGCAAAACTAGTGCATTGCGAATATGATTAGTGCAAAGAGATATTCACATTCTCCTAAGTTATAGCCTATGTGTTTTGGGAGTACTTCTTTTTAGTGTTTCTCCACATCCTATAATCTCTATTGTTACACCGTTAGCCATCATAGACAAGAATGTGTTTTGGGAGTACTTCTTTTTAGTGTTTCTCTAACTCCTATGATCTCTATTGTTACACCATTCTTATCTATGATGGGTAACATTGGACAACATCAACTTGTTAATATATGAACTTTCATTATAAATACCCTAAATCTTATTGTGTATTGCCAAATTGTACTTGTCACAGAACAATGTATCTTAATACATTCTCAAAAACACATATAGAGACCATGAACTTGTTAATATCTGAACTTTCATTGTAAATAGTGTAATCCTTATTATGTATTACCAAATTGTACTCGTCACAGGACAATGTATTCCAATGCATTCTCAGAAACACATATGGAGACCATGAACTTGTTAATATCCGAACTTTCATTGTAAATACTCTAATTCTTATCGTGTATTGCCAAATTGTACTTTCATATGATAATGTATTTCAATGCATTCTTAGAAGCACATATGGAGAACATTAACTTGTTAATATCCTAACTTCCATTGTAAATACTCTAACTATTATGGTGTATTCCCAAATTGTACTTGTCACAGGACAATGTATTTCAATACATTCTCAAAAGCACATATAGAGAATATTAACTTGTTAATATCCTAACTTTCATTATAAATACTCTAACTGTTATGGTGTATTTCCAAATTGTACTTATTATAGGACAATGTATTTTAATGCATTCTTAGAAACACATATGAATGCATAAACAGAGGAAAAAAACAAGACAGCATTAACCATGAAATTAGCATCAAGTATGCCTCTTAACCATAGAAAATTTTTCCTTATATTCGCCATTCATAGTATGGGCAGCCAATGACATAATCTACAAAATAATACAACATGAAAATTAAAATTGATTCACAGTATATGCCTGTACAATTTCAATTCAACATCGCACATACTCAGTTGCTTATCCACTGCCTTGGACCAAGGTGTCACAACTTACTATCGGATCCACTTAGGGTTTAATTAAAAACATTTTAGACCACATTGGATGGTCTTGGGCTCAAAAATCCATGAAAAATGCTGATTTTCGGATTTTTACTATTCATCGGGTAAAAATCCAGTTTTCTGCCCCAACTTAAAAAATTCATAACTTAATCTAGAAAAATCAAAATGGAGTGGTTCAAAATTCTATAAAAAGCTCTTTGAATCCTCTTTCAAGGAAAAATAATCTTATGAACCAATTCCATTTCAAAAAGTGTCAAGTTTTTGTGAAATTCACCTCTGTCTATTTGGCAAAAATCCTTTTTCAAGGTTCTGAACCTTAACTTTGAAAAATCATTAAAAATCTTGTAGTTGGCCATTTTTAACGTGCTACCTATCATTTTTTAACTTAATAAAACATGGCCCTAAATGGACGTCCTGCTTAGAGATTACAGCACCAACCATTGATATTTATACATAACCAAAAGTCCACGAATTTTTATGGTGTGACACCATAATTTAGCCTCCAATCTGCAGCTTGCCCTTGGGAGTTTCAGGCCCTAAAATGTTAGATTGTATTTGGGGGATGAGATTTTAAGAAATCCTAGTAGCAAGATCAATCAACCAAAACATTAACATGCATCAATTACAAGCATTTCAACCTTTTGCTATTAATAGGGAACTACTTTACCTCATACATATAGCACTCTAACATGCAATAGCCAAGGCACATAAAGCAAGGAGTATAGCTACACAATCATTATCATCATCATCATTTAGTTCAACCACATAATAGCACATGAAATTGCATAGCAATCAATGCAACACTCAACATTAAGGTTAATTAAATCTTACTACCTTAATCCAATGCTCTTTGATTTTTCTTGTTCTTCTTTCTTGCTTCCACAAATGCCAAACCCTAGTATGGAAATCCACAAAAAGGGCAGCAAGAATCATTAACCATTCCACATAAGAATCAATAACATAACTCAAGTAATTCCTAAACCCCTTAAAGCTTCAATCTTTATTCTTGAATTTTTAGAGTTTATTTCCTTTAACCCTAAAAATTCCCTCTTGACTCATTCCGACATGATTTTTCATGTAGATTCCAAATATCTACTTGGATTTAACAAAATAAATTTCCTTCTTTCAGTTTCAGCTTGACCAAACCATTAGGGTTAAAAATCCAAAAATTGCAACTTTGATTCTATAGCTTCCAACTCTTGTTCTTTAGGTTTACCCTACACTATTTTCCATTTTGAACACAATGGAAGCCTCAAAACTTTGAAAAACACATCCTAGGGTTCAGATCTTGCTTTGGCCGAAATGGGTCTCAAGCAACACAACCAAGAAAACACTCCAAAATCAACCTATAACCACTTGTAACCACTAGGATCTACCATACTTTAAAGTGTTCTAGTAAGATTGGACCATAAAACTTCCTCCCTTACCCCATAAGCATTTTGGCCAGCTCCAAATGAAGAGGAAAAACCAGAAATTTCAACCATACAAAGCAATAAAACAAAGCAAGGAACATCTTAAGACAACTTACCAAGCTTGGATCTTAGTTGGAAGATCAAATATGCTTGCTTTTTGCTTGATTTCCCTTCAAGCTTTCTCTTTTTCCCTCTCTTCATGCCTTGGACGAAATATGATCTGATTTAGGGGGAGGAAAAGCTCATTAATGTTCACAAAATATCCCACCAACCATCATTAATGATTTGCCAAGTGTCAAATACTTACTTAATCTTAATCCTCTCTCTTAATTAACTTAAATCATAATGTAATTAAATTCCAAAGTCAAGATCCTCTCTATTGATAGCTTGACACTTGGAAAGCTTTAATTACCATCCATTGAAGGCTTGACAAGTGGCAACTTATGGGCCAAGCAAAGTGCAAGACTCTGATTAACACTTTATTGGTGCACTTTTATTTCGGGTTTAACTTCTTTTCTATAATTACAGTATTCTGGCCTTTGTAATTATTTTCTATTAGATCCATAAATTATTCTCCTCATTTTTATCTTCCCAAATTGCCCTCTTTGTCTCAAATTTAATTTTCCAATAATTAAATAAAAGGAAAACTAATTTCCTTCTCTTTAGTCATTTTTCCACTTTTCAAAGGAATTGGGAAAATTCTTAGATACTTAAGGGTCTTCTTTTAATTTCATAATCTCTTATAAATCCTTAGGATATCATAGGAATTTTCTTGGGATTTTTATTCTCCTTTAAAATATTTATTTGGAATATTTCAAATAAAGGACCTTAAACTAGTTTAAATCGCCCTTAAATTCCTTTGTAATTTCTCTAAGGGCAATTTGGTCATAAAACCAATTTTATAATCCCATATAATTCTCAAGGAATATTGTCCTTATTTTTTTCTTAATTTTTGTGGCTTGGAAATATTTTTTCATAATTATTCTTGACTAATTTTCCTTAATTAGTCAAACTTTTATAATTGGCTTGGAAAATTATAATAATTATTTTCCACCAAAATTCTTCTATTTCTCCTTGTCATTTTTGACACTCAATTATTTAGAAATATCCCTATTCCTAAATGCCATATTACTGGATGTGACATAAGGATCTGTAGGTCTTACAGTGTTGCAAAATGGCCAAACATCTCCACCAAAACCCTACACAACAAACCTGAAAGTTAAATTAGTATGGTGCTATTATTCCCATGTATCGTAGCTCCAACCACTCTTTATACTTACTCTCCACCCTCATCTTGTGGATACCAATCAGTATAAATTTTATAAAATGCTTCCTTCTCACTAACTTTGACCTTTCTCACGTGCGTAGCTTGATATGGTGACTTTATTGATGGTTTAGGGTGTCTTTTTGACCTCCTTGTGGGTAGTTGCACCGTTTTTCATTTCCTCTTCCCTTTATCAACTTCTTTTTCATTTCGAGGTTCACCATCATTCTATTTTTCTTCATTTTCATCTTCATCTTCTTTTGGCTATTTTTCTTCATCATTATCTTCTTGTTCTTTACCTTTTTCTTCATCCTCATCTTCTTCTTCATCTTTTTCTTCCTCCTCATCTTCTTTATTTTTTTCTTCATCTTCATCTTCATCATCTTGTTTTTTCTTTTTCTTCACCTGCATCTTCTTCTTCTTGTTCTTTTTCTTTATCTTTATTATCACTTTCTCCTACCTTTGTAGCATCTTTTTCCTTTTTCCTTTTTTTCTCTTGGAGGCTGAATTTATTTCTTCTTGTTGTTATTTTTCTTCTTCTTTTTCTTCATCTTCTTTTTCACCTTTTTCTACCTCTACAGCGTGCATTTCTTCACCTCTCGCACCAGTAAGCCTTTTGCTTTCTAATTTTATCAACTCTTTGAAAACAAAACTCTAAAGCTTTTCTATCTCACTATTTAATTTATCATTGAATTGTTGGAAATTGTGCCCTAGGGGCCAATCATTATGTTTTGAACATTGTTAATTTATGAATTTATTAATTACGTTATCATATTATTTGCATGTTTACTGTGATGACTATCCTTGGATAACTCATGGTTTATCCTAAATGTCCCTGGTCGGTCATCTATATGGGAGCAGAGATGAAATAAGACCAGTATGACTTTAAAGATATATAGAGATATAAATTAAAGTCATAGGCACATGTAAGAGTACAAGGTGTTGGACCGACCCGCTATGAGAGAGCTGCATGGGTTAAGTCATAAGCTTCTCTCATATACAAACCATGTCATTGTGCCCTTTGACCTGAGATCATCATGGATTCCTACATGAGAAATGCTTAGCTTTGACCTAGTCAAAAGTCACTTTTGACCGAGTGATCATAAAGACTATGTTCAGGCTTAATGGTTTTTCATGTGGAGGAATGTGAATGGTCAAGATGGAATTTGTCCCTCACATTCGTAGAGAGATATTACTGGGCCCCTCGATGAGTGAGTCTGAGAAATGTATGGCCATACTATAATGGAAAGGTAGTTCCGTTTCTATACTTAGACTACTCAGGGATCGAGAAAGTAACGGTCATGAATAGGAGGATGACGTTCTCCATGCCTCATCCATGACCAAAATGTCGTGTGACAAAAGGGACGCGATATGGTTGTATGAAAGGTTACATCGTTCAACGATCCTCATATGATTTGGGTAGTCGTGATGTCTTGCTAGAGACCGCTTACGACTTGTGAGTCATTATAGTTAATGGCCTACTGCCAACTTCATATGGGCCTACAGGGTCGCACACAAAATAGCCCAACGCGAGTTATGATGTCCAGATTCATTGAATCTAAGATATGTCCAGATTCAATGAATAATATAGGGTGGACATGTATATATATATTCGTATATATATATTATATAAATATAAGAGATATTAATTGTTAGATTTAATTTATAAGGATAAATTAGATCTATGTAAATTAATTCCGTCATATCTTTATTTTTGAATTAAATAAATAGGTGAATTAAATCTGTGAGACGGATTTAATATAAACCATATTTATTTAATTATTCTCTTATCTGATTAGGCAATATTTGATATTGTATTAATTTCGGGATTAATTTAGGATTAATTTCGAAATTAAAAATCATTCATTAAACCTATAGCATCCTATATATTTGATATGAGGAGCTAGGGTTTTAAGAGGGAGAGCGAAAGCACTCAGCAGATAAGGGACGGCCAAAAGTGAGAAGAGAGGACGGATTTTTGAAAACCCTAGACGGACATAGACGCTAGCACGTCGTTCGAGATTGAGGGCTACTCGTGTGGATACCGGTAGAGGAAGCCGACCGGAGTTGTCGACTTCGAATGACAAAGGAGGCGAGCAGAGGCATCCTGAACGGCGGAATCACCGAGCCACCTGGAAATCAAACACCGAAGGTAATGCTTCTTACTACCTAACTTAACGCGATCGGTAGATCCGGGCAAGGGGTTGAAAGTTTTAAATTTTAAGTTGATTTCCACTGCGCGTCGTCTTTCAATTCCCTTCATGAATTTCAGCCAAAATTCTTGAATGTCCTGTGTATTTAAATGTACGTCAGAAAACATACAGTAACTGTCAGTGAATGAGACTAATGCATTAGTACTACTTACCGAGACTTGAAAAATTGTTCCCCCTGGTTGTGTTGTTGACTTTACTTCAGCAATAGTGTGCCTGTGCAAGATGCCACGTTGACTTTCCTTTTCTACTTTAATCCTCTTCTTCACAGCATTATCATCCTGATACCTAATTGCATGACATTATTTGGGTACAGCTTTCCCCAGTGGGAAGCTTTATGAGAAGTAAAGCTGAAAAGAAAAACATAACAAGTTATTAATCAAACAAGGCAATACGGGAACAACTTAATTAGTGAAATCTTCTATTTAATTATGCAAACAAGTATATAAGTACTAGTAACAAATAGATGCAGCCTCCAATGACTTTTGAGCCTTCAGGCTTTCCTTCTTTATTGCTCATGTTGTACTATTGTATTTCATTATTTACTTCATCAAGCATAAATATTGCCTAATCAAATTCTCTCCACTTATTCTATGTGCAAGCCATTACTTTTAACATTGTCTCACTGACACTTGCACTCCTAGCGGGATAAAGAAAAGTTCTCAATATAAAGAGAATAAAATAGAACTCAAACATTCCATTATCTTCCTTTCTCATTATCTTTTCCCCAACTTCAGCATATGTCAATGGCGTATATTTTCTTATTAGCTCCTTCACTTCATCCTTGAAGCCATCTAACTTCACTGTTAAACCTTTATCCTGTAAGCCCATTAGCACTTTCATATCTTCAGGTGTTATTGTCAATGTCTTCCCCCTTATGGTCAGTTCTTTTGTGGGGGGATCATATGCACGTATAACCTCCACACATAAACCTCTTGGAATCTTTTTCAGCGTGATATTTAATAGCTTCCTAAATCCCAAATTTTCTACCCTGTTCTTTAAATTTGTTTTCCCCTTAACAAAATCAGCTACTTTCTTGAATTTAAATGGGGAGCACTGGGTTGAAAATAGTGTCACATATTTCTTCTTCTTTCCTTGTGATAACTCTTCCTCCTTTATTCTATATAGCTCCTTCTCAACATTTGTCATTTTGTTCCAAACTTTTGATGTAGCATCTGATACAGCTTTCATCCCATGTATGTCCTCTTTATTCTTTTCCTAAAATTCAGTCTTAAATACCTTCCACCAAGTAACTTTTAGATCCTTTTTTGTCATCTTTTGTAAGCCTTCACACAATAACTATTATTTCAGTAACAAGTATGCTGAATATACATCAAAATCCATTGCATGCAAATCCATTTGTTAAATGAACTCCACACTTCTAAATACAGTAACTATTATTGAAAATTTCTTTACTTCACTTGTTACAGGATGAGACATGTCATTGTTACAGTCAAGTTGTTAATGCACTAATTCGTCTTGTAAATTGCCTAGAATAAATTGTCAGGACACTAAAAATGAAGTTGCCACAATGAACTTCTTAATACACTATTTATTCTCGCAATTTGCCTACCTTCAGTTGTTATGCCACTTACCACAATCAACTTGTAAATGTATTAGTTCTTCTGCTAAATTGCCCAACTTCAATTGTTATACCACTAACCACAAACAATGACACACATTAAATTCTTCTCTCAAGCCTAAATCTTATCCCAAACATAACCTCCCGCTTACAATTTTGTTCTCCTACTACTCATCACAAAAATTGAAATACGCACAAACGAACAATCTACCTTTGTCAACGGCAAAAAACGGAGCACCCAGCGTAAAAATATACCCAAACAATCAGTTCTTTTTTTCTCAATATACTAATAGAATAATGGAAGATTCAGTTATACAAATAGAGCTTCATTCGCCTGTCTCACTTACAAATAAACCCAATCAAACAAATACAACATTCAAGATACATAAGGAGGGTTTAGTAGCCTACTCATTTTAGGTTAATTTTAGTACTTCTAGGCCCTAAATTCAGGATGTCACAAACCATATTTTGAAGTTACTATCTTAGGTTACTATTTATTTGGTAACCTTAAAAATATTGTCAACTTTAACAAGTCACAATTAATTCTAAAAAAAATTAAAATGAGGTGGTTTCAAGTTCTATTCAAAACTCATTCAATTCTTTATGGAGGAAGAGTACCCACTAGTCTAATGCTAAATCCATTTGGGCTCCATTTTCTTCCCAAGAATTACTGTTTATTTGATCGATTTTCATTTTCCACTTTTTTTACCTTAATTTCAAAAATTCATATCTTTTCATACAAAACTCCAATTTAAGTGATATATCACTTTATTTGAACTTTAAAATGTGATCTCTAAGCCCACCAAATTTCATGACCAGGTTTTCTCATTTGGTCATAAAAGATATAGCCTTAAAGTTAGGGTTTTACAAGTAATTTTAACTCATTTAATTGCCCTAACTTGTGAAATTTGATTTCTAGCTTCTATTTTTACCAATGACCATTCACATCATCATAGATAATATAATATAATAGCTCCCAAGAAGTGGGAATAACCATCAATACAAGCATCCATCATAACATACATACATTACATAATCCAAATAATTCATTATACAAAATATATAGATTTACATAACATTTCATGCAATTTATTCTCAAACTTCCAAACCCTTTCTTTTCTCCTTTGAAGAGCTATCTCCTAGTAGGGTTAATGTATATAAAAAAGGTGAGACTTCAAGAAAATCTGAGTCGTATAGAACAACAATCATAGTATTAAAGGTTGCTCATGATATGCATAATCAAATCTCCCACATATCTATTCACATTTGCAAGCCATAAAAAGGGAGCAT
Source organism: Neltuma alba (assembly GCF_004799145.2). NCBI lineage: Eukaryota > Viridiplantae > Streptophyta > Magnoliopsida > Fabales > Fabaceae > Neltuma > Neltuma alba. The sequence goes on along the minus strand of NW_021635416.1, from coordinate 70,112 downwards.
AACATCATCTCATTCTCAACTCAACTACAGACATTTCCAAGGCATAAATGCAAGGATTTAACACGTCATCATGCATAACATAACCACATTATGGCATTACATACATAGCAAAAACAACTAATACAATTTAATACTAAAATTATAAGTTCTTGCTATCTCTTATCAAGTGTCGCACCTTGATCCCCTTAGGTTGTTCTTGAGCTTCCACTTGCTCAAATTGAATGCCTATCAATCACGCAACAATGACATTCCACATTACTCAAATAATGTCACATCCCGCAAAATTTAACTTTGATAATAGGTATGAAAAATTAATTCAAGGGCCAATAGGGAATGTAGACTAGCTAAAGAAGCTAGGCATGACATAAAATCTAGAATGAGTCAGAACTGATATTTTTGAAATTATCGGTCTAAGAAGGGCAAAATGAGAAAATTTGAAAATTTTTTTAGAAAATTCCTTAAAAATAGAAAATTGGTGAATTAGAGGTTTTAGAATTTTATTTGAGACTCTGGAGGTGAAAATAGCATGGAAATAGCTTATTACAGAATTTCTTGAAAACAAAAGCTTTTCAGGAAAAATATTGTAAATTGAGAAAAAATAATTATTTTAAATATGTAGAGGCCTCAATAATTCCTAAAAAAATATGAGAAAATTATTTAAGGATTTATTTGAATTTATAAAATTGATTCCAGATCTTATATTTATTACTAAAACTTTATCGGTAAAGCCCTATTTCGGGGAAAATTCAAAATAAATAGTTAGAGGTTGAGATAAATTCTAAAATTTTTCAGGGTGCTTTTCTATATTAAAAAAGAGTGTTTGATAGGGAGAAATGAATTTTTGGAGGCCTAAAACTATTTTTAAAAACAGTAACCAAAATAGTGGGTTTTGGATAGAAATTGATATTTATGATTGGGCCATGTTAGGATTAAGGTTTTGATGATAACAAAGTGAGGAATATATGTTTTAGTATGTTGATCGATCAAGGACTTATCGATAACTTGATAGATAATATTTCTGTATAATCAGTAACTTAGCGGAAACATTGGTCAATAACCTTATAGATAATGTCTTGATCGATCAATTGATCGATCATTGTTAACTTAGTTATGTATAAAAGTCTATAGTAAATTATCGATCACTTGATCGATAATCAAAATGATCGAACATCAGTCAGATAAAGCATACAAATCTAATAGGCATTTATCAATCACATGATCGATAAATGGTTTATCGATAAGAAGATAGACAAATGGTAATGCGCTCTACTCACTCTATGTTTTGCCTTAGTCACCATTTATTGATCACTTTATCGATCAGTGATTTATTGATAATGTGATCGAACATTGCCTTATAACCCACTATATATGCAGGTTGTTATCCAAGTGGCTTATCGATCACTTGATCAATCAGTGGATTATCGATCAAATGATCGATTATCGGTATCTCGTTTTTAATTAATGGTCTTTTTGATCACCAGATCGATAATCAAATTATCAATAATATGATTGATCACTGCACTTACCTGTATGCCTTGTTTTTCACATAACGTGATCGATAAATCAGCTCTTTGACTTTACAGGATTAAATCTCTTTGTTTTATTTTATCGATCACTTGATCGATCATTCATTAATCGATCACCTATTCGATAATTTACAAAGTCTATGTTTTCACTGAATATATTTTTTCTTTATCGTTTATCGATAAGTTTATCTATCATCTATTTATTGATAAAATGTTCGATCATTATTCCTTGAAAATCTATTTCCATATCACTCTGTTTATTGATAGCCTAATCGATCAACAAGTGTTCGATCACTTGTTCGATCATGGACTAATTTCAGTAAAACTTCAATCAGTTGCGATGTTTCTCAAAATATGTTTTCTATTTCATTCGAGCTTTTCTCAGTCTTCATGTTTGTTTTAATTTTCTATTTAAAGAGTTTCAGAATCAAAAGAGACCTTGAGCTTCTTTTTCTCTGCATACCTTTATGAAGTCACCATTTCCTTTTATCGATCACTTGATCGATAAATCAATGATCCATTACTTGATCGATAAACATAGTTACCTGTGTCAAAAGTTCTCATTCTGAATAAATGATAACCTGATCGATCAACTAGTCATCGATCATTATTTCAATCAAGGATGTCCAATTATCATTCAAAACATTTAGCTGATTGATTATACTTTTAAATTATGGATATTCATCTTATCATTTGTATAGTCTGATCTAAGTCTTACTCTGTAAAGAGAAACTTAATGAATTAAAACTACAGATTACGAAGAAAAACTCAACGGCTCTACAATGCTTGTTTAGTAGCATGTAACCTACCATGTCAGAAGCATTAATGGCGAGAACCGTTGCAACTAGGAAAACACACAACCGAACTCTCAACGGCTAGAAGCTCTCCCATCTAACTGTTACTAAACTACCTCAACTATAAAAGGCGCGAAGAAGCATTAAATGAATAGATTGAATATGTGAACTACCCTCTGTTGATTATTTACTGTTGCATTCAATACTCTATTCTTCCATACACCAAGTTTCAGTGATTCTCATTTATTCACTCTGTAAGAAAGTTTGCATCTATCATCACTAATCACGTTCTGTGTGAAACTCAAGAGTATGGACTCTTGAGTGGGGTTGTAACCTTACGGGTAGTAAGGGGGAGTGATTGAGAGTATCAATTGCTATACTGTGGTACTAAGAGCCCGATTAATCTTAAAACATAGTGGAATACTCAGAGGTGTTCTGAGGATTGGACGTAGGTCAAGTGGTTGGGATCGAACCAATATAAATTCTGTGTCCACTCTCTATAGTGAAATCTCTCTAACTCACACTCTCTGTTTCCATTAACTTATTATTTTAAATTCTCAAAATTTTTATAACTCACCCAATTCAGCCTCTCTTGGGTGAGATTGCCGCTAACAGGCCACACTTTTTCTTTCTTTTTAAATCAGTTTTGGGCTTCATATTGGGTCAAGAGGGCCCAAAAATTTTGTGCAAGCCATGGCCCAACAATTAAAGAGGGTTAAGCCTAATTCAAGATCAAGAAGGACACTTGTCTTAATCTTAAAATTTAAGGCATTTGATGAGGGACACATGGCCTCTTATGTGGCAAAAAATGCCACCACAATGGAGGGCAGAAGGGTAAGATTTTTGCTCTATAAATACCCCTTTATTTTGCATAATTCAGCCAAAATAGAAAAATTAGGGGAAATTCTGCCAAATTAAAAACTCACCTCCAAACAGTACCCAAAACCCTTCAAATGCAAGGAAAATTATCAACCTTTAAGCTAGGATCCATTAAGTATGTCTAAACTTGATTTTAGCTAGATTTAAGGGTTCTTTTGATTGAAATTTCATGACAATTCTCAAGGTGTGATGCTGCCTCATTTCGGTTTGACTAAGGGTGGTTTAGGGAAGGATAGAAACCATGAATATAATCTTGGAATTACATGTTTAATTGATATTTGGATTAAGTTCTAGAAGAAAACCAAAGTTAGCGTTTTTGAACACCTTATTCAGCTGTTATAAGTTCTTGGGGTTAGAGTTTGTTTCAATATGATTTGATGATTTCAATGACTTTAAAAGGTGTTTTTGTGTAGAAAAACACCAACAAAAAGCGTTTAAAATCATTGGAATCAAAAATGAAAATTTTGGAATCCTAACCCTACCTATTTGGGTAAGTCAAGATGAAAGGGAAGGAATGTGATTTTGTTAAATCTAATTTGATATTTGAATTTTACATGAAAAGTTATGTAGCAATGACCTAAGAGGTTGATTGAAACAAAGAAGAAATTATTATGTCAAAAATCAAGGAAAAAGATGTTTAATTGAGTTTATAGTCAAGCATTAGTGTTTATGCTTAGATTATTGGTAATTTAGGATATGTTTATGCTTGGATTAATAGGCACCTTGCAAGAAATCAAAGAGGAGAACCATTGTATTGAGGAGGTCGAATTGATTAAGTAATCAAGAGGTAGCTTTGAGTTCATAATTTGATTGCTTTCTTGCTTGTTTAAATGTGCATGTGTTAATTGATTTATGTTGCCATGATGTGATTGAGCAAATTATGTGAATATGTATGGAATGCTATGTTGAACATGCCTTGGCAATATGTGATGAAAAATGGTATAATGACTTGATTAATTGCTCTTTTTTCATGGCAAATGATATGTACATGAGATGTTGAATAATGATGTTAATTTCATAATCAAATGTCACCTTTTTACATAGCATGAGTTGCATGCTAATTATAACTCATTGCTACTAAGATTTTCTATGAAATCTCATTCTTTTATGTTTACCATTCACCAACTAGGGATTAGACCCAGCAAAGACAAGGGAAAGGAGATCATATTGGGCGATAATAAGTTGTTATGCCTCTTGGAATACGTTTTGTAATTATCATGAATTGTTATAAATTATTGTAGATTATGTTGAATATTTGTATTAATGATCAAAAAGCGTTATGCATGTGGATATTGATTAAGGAATCATGTTTTAACAATTTGACCAGCGAGATTTTGTGCAATTCATTGAGTCTTGAGCTGAAATTCGACAGACTTATAGATCTTATTTTTAGCTTTAAAAAAAGTAATATTTTATTAAATTTGGAGTTTTGTATAAAAAATTATGCCTTTCTAAAGTTGGGCATAAATCCTTAAAAAATTGAAAAATGATTGTATAAAGAGTACCACTTTGCACGAAATCTGGGACTAATTGGTGATTACTAGATACCAATGATATTTTTCCCTTAAAGGTGGCACTAAGAGCTTTAAGTAGAACTTAGAACTATTTCATTTTGATTTTTCTAGAATTACTTATGAATTTTCAAAATTTAGCCTTTGTTAGGGTTACAATGAATAGTAACCCAAATTTAGGCTTTTAAAGTTCAAAATTTTCCAACTTAAGGACATAAGATATGATTTTAAATGGTTCCAATTGTGGTAAAATGGGATCTAAAAGTAAAGTGTGACAATTCTATCAAACACTTAACTTAAAACCCTAACTCTTAATCCTTGATTTTAGGGTTTTTGCATCATCTTTTCTAACATAATTCTCCTAGGCTTTTCCTACATGATTTTTCATGTAAAATCCATATTTGAACTTAGTTTTATCAACATCTAATTTCTTCCCTTTAAACTTGACTTAGCCGAATAGGTGATAGGATTCCAAAATTTCTGTTTTCAAATTTAATGCTTCCAACACTTTCTCCACTTAATCTTACACAAATTCACCTTTTAAACTCATTGGAAGCATCAAATTAACAAGAATTAAATTCTAACCCTAAGATTTAAACTTGGCCAAACCATACCCATATATTTCATAAATTGGAATTCTTTCAAAAACCAAGTTTAAACACTAATTTCCAACCATTATCTATCCTCTAATCCATAAATAATCCTTAAATTATTCATCTCTCAATATATAACAACTTGGAAAGAAAATAGACTTAAAGGGTTGTTTGGATAAAACCAAACCATAGTTTGGAGAATAGTTTCTGGAGAATAGATTATGGGGAGAATATATTTTGTGAAGAAGTGAGAGTGTTTGGATTGTTATTACTAGAAACACTTTTTATATGTGCAAATTACTAAAAAAGGTGTAAGTTAATATGATAATTACATAAAAGATAGATTTTATAATATATTTTAATTTGAAGGAATAAAATTGTTAATAATATTTTTTTACCAACATAATTAATAATATATAAGATAATATAATTAATAAATAATTAATATGTAATTATATATATTTATAAAATATAAGATTAAATATGTTTAGAGAAAAATGACCTTTTTTTTGGTAATAGAAAAATATTTATTTTCTTTAAAGTTTTAAACATGAAATCCCATAATATTTTTTCACAACTAGTTTTTGTGACAACATACTACCTCCGATCTTTAATATAATTAATTAATTAATTGTTACTACATGTATATATATATTTATAAAATATAAGAGTAAAAATATTTTTGGAGAAGATGAATTATTTTGTTGTGAATAGAAAATTATTAATTTTTTATGAAAATTATTAATTTGGGTCTTTTTGGTCAAAATATACCATTGCTCCCATCTGACTCCTAATTATCACTCCAATGACTCAGCTTTCACTCCCCAGAAGCAAATTTTTCACTTCTCACCAAACCATGGTTTCAGCCTTCAAAACCATGATTTCAGCTGTAACAAAGGTTTCAAACAAATTAAGGTTGTTTGGATATCATCTTATTCAAACAATAGTTTTGCCTTCCGAATCATGGTTTTGGATGTCATCCAGACAGGCTCTTGGGGTTTCAAGCTTTCAACTTCCATCAAAACCCTATATGAAACCAACAAGTCATATGGCATCATAAGCTAGGATAAGATTCATGATCTTACCTCGATTAAATGCCTAATTGTATCTATATTTTTCCTTATTCTTCTCCTCTTCCTTCCTCCCTATTCTTTGGCTGAAACTTCTCTCCCTTTTGCTCTTGAGTTGGCCAAAATTGTTGGCCTTAAGGGAGAACAAGGGGTATTTATAGAAGAGCTTAGAAAAATTAACCATATGGTAACTTTAAGTTACCATTTACCCTTACCATAACACTTAGCTCCATCTTATGCTTGATCCTTTATGATTTTGCCAAGTAAACACATGGGATGTCTTACTTCATTTGCTACTTTTTTTTTTCTCAAGAGATGCCAACTTATAGGACACCAAATCACCATGTGAAGAAAACCAATTTTTTATTAGATAATTCCATTATTCCAAGCTTAACCCTTAATAAAATGTATTATTCCATCTATGTCCTCTTGTCCCCCATTTTGGCACCAAAACATGCAAAAAAATTGAGAAAAATTTTGCTTCACTAAGCTTTTAGTTATTCCCTTGTATAATTTCCCAATATCAATTAAATTTTTTCTGGTCTTGTCTAATCCAGTACTTTTAAAAATTTATTTCTTTATGCCAATAACTTCCTTTTGATGAGTAGAGGTTCTCATATTTTTCTTAGATTTAATTTTGACCTATAAATCCTTCTATTTAATTTTTCTTAAAATCAGCCTTTTACTGATATAATTTAGTTTTAAATATTTTAAAGCTAACCTCTACACTTCCAAAGGTAGGAAATAATTTTATAATTTATAATAACTCAAATAATTTTTCCCATTTTTGTGTGAATTATTGAGTCCTCTAAATATTTAACACAATTCATTTTTTTAATTTTTTTCTTAATTATCTAAAAATACCAATAATTACAGAAAATTCTAAAACAAATTATTTTTACTCTGTTTATACCTTTTAGGCCTTAAATACTATTCTAGACCCTTATTCTATTTTTTAATAATATTTTGGAAAATTTTAAAGGAATTTCGGACGTAATTTTCAAGTTTGTCTTTTCTTGACCAGAACTTTTCAAAATAATAGTCCGGTCCTTCCCCGGGTTTGACTTTAAAAATTATTTTGTCTCTGTTTCTACTATACTACTTGGGCCTTGGTCAGTCCTAAGTTCCTCACCCTCTAGGTGTCATTTATCAGGATATGACATTGTAAGAATGGGTATTAGCTCGAAACTTATGTTTTTTGAAGGTTAGGAATCGGTTTTGGCTGATTCATGTGTGGGTAGGTTCAAAATTTGTGTTTTGACCCAAAACTATGCATGTTGATATGCCAGGTTCACCACAACTAACTAACAGTGAAGCAGCAGTGAAAATTCCATACAGTCTTCAATGAAGGTTATTCGCCATGATGAACCCCCAACGAAACTGCAGTGAAAATTCTAGAAATGCCATAATGAATCTTCAAGCTTTGTTACTCCATATTTGAGTCCTTACACTTCCTTTCTTCATGTTCCAAGGTACCTACAAGATAAAAACAACATTGTGTAGCATCAAAACGTCTAAGGAATCAAGATTAACTAAAAGCAATCATAAAAACATATAGAATAAGCAAATATAGCTCAAAAACCAAGTAATTACTCTAAGTCAATCAAAAGCTATAAGATATGAAATTATGCACAAATACTGGCCAAAAATACTCCAAATGCGATGTAAAATACTATATAAATTTGGTCTAATCAATATGGTATATATCTGATGTCATTCAACTATAACTAAGACTATCCCAAACAAATTATATCCACTAATAAATTTGATTAAGTTTGGAACTACTAAAAGCTAGATGTCTACTCTAGATATTGTGAAGTTTGCATTAAATGTAAACTTTAATTTTTGATATATTAGATTTTGTATTTTTGGATTGGTTAATAAGGATTTTGTACTCTTGAATATATGGGATTACATATATGTTCAATTATGATTCTATTGGTTTTTCTCTAATTGGCATGAATGTGTTGATTGTTTGATTGAAATGGATTATCACTGAACCTAATGCATTAACTAATCACAAGCACACACTAAGGGAGCTTATCAATGCCTTAGGGATTGGATTCAAGAATTAAGATATTGGACTAATTAGACTGGAATGTCACCTTCCGGGTCATCAAGATTGTGATTGCACCAGATAATTAGTATAGGGCACAACTAATTGTTCTTCTCGAGAAGCACTTTATTGAAAAAACCTAGATTAAACTGGTTATCAAAAGCATGGTGATTTGAGTAAGGAAAAAGGGGGTTTAATTATTCAAAAAGTGGTGTAGTGAATGTAAACTGCAAAGAAGTAAATCTTTTTGGTATTTTAAATAAATGAAGATATGCTTTGGATTAAAGGGAGGTTATGAGGGGATAGTCTCTTGATGATGAAAACTCAGCTATCATTGCTCTTAAATTGATTGGGAGTTTTGGAAATCTCTAAGTCTGATGAAAACCCCAAGTAATCACTTAGGTCTGAGGTTTAATGAAAACTCACTTTAATCAAAGTTGATCAACATGTCTTAAAACATTGTTGAAAACCACTTAGAGTGTAAATGAATGGATGATACAAATACCATCAGATTGTTTATCAACAACCATAGAAAACCAAGTAAACAGATTAATCATCAATGATCACTGACAATTAATTGAACACAAGGATTCAAAACCAAAATATTCGTATAGATAATTCAACATTAAACAGCATCTAATCCAAATACATTGTAGCAGTCTAAACACAAGATTTGCAAATCATAAATCAAGTCTTACATAAGTACAGAAATCCCTAAATCTAGAAATGTTCAACACAAAATTTAAGTTCATGTTTAGACTAAGTAACTCCCCTATTAAGTCCTTGAGCTCAAGCTTTATCTTCCATCACCAAGAGGCTAAAAGTTTAGCCTCTCATGTCTTCAAACTGGTCATAATCGCTCCAGGTATGATCAACCATAAGTGATGCTAAAAAGAAGGTTGGAAAAATGGAGAAGAAGAGGTTGAGAGTGGTTTAATCGGTTCAGAATCGTAGGAAATGATGAAGAAGTGAGGAAAAATGAAGGTTTGAGCTATCAGATCAATGGAGACTTAAGAGAATATGGTGGAGGTTCATCCCTTTGCAAATCTACAGAATGGAGAGTGTCTTCTTTATGGTGGCTGCTTCCCTAAGTGTAGAGGCTGAAAAACCTATTCCAAAATACACAGCTTCACTTAACACACTCAAGTCGTGACCTCAGAATCTTATGTCATGACTTGGGAAGTCCAGGTCATGACTTCAGAAGCCTATGTTGTGACCTGGGAACACAGAACACTCCAAATCTTTATAAACCGGGAAAGAAAACCGCCGTGGAAAGTGTAGGCCCTCTTCAACTTATTTACAAAAATGCCACCGTGTTTTTTTCCACGTCGTTTTTCTGCTTAACCGCCGTTATTTTGCGACGTTAAAAGTCTTTTTTCTAGTAGTGAGTATTGGTACCTAGAGACAGATTCTTGGAGTTATGGACTGATAGAAAGAATTTGGTCAAGTTTACTCTAAAATAAATATTATTAAATGATTTTAATGAAAGATAGAGGGAAAGGCATTTCTCCCTTCATAGCAAGCATATATAATACCATGTGGACTTATTTGCGATGAGAAAAGGGTGCCAGAATATGTCCCGGTGCTCTCGTGAAAGTTAGGACCTGAAAAGTACTCAATGTGATGTAAAATCATAAAATCAGTAGAGGAATACTGTAGGGAATTGAAAGACGACGCGCAGCGGAAAAATTTTAAAGCTTTCAATCCCTTTCCCGGATCTACCGATCGCGTTTAAGACAGGTAGTAAGAAGCATTACCTTTAGGCGTTCGATTCCCTGGTGACTTGATGATTCGGCCGTTCAGGATGCTTCTGCTCGCCTCCTGTGTCGTTCGAAGTCGACAACTCCGGTCGGCTTCCTCTACCGGTATCCACACGAGTAGCCCTCAACCTCGAACGGCGTGCCAGCGCCTATGTCCGTCTAGGGTTTTAGGAATCCGTCCTCTCTCCTCTCTTAGGCCGTCTCTTATCTGTTGGTTCTCTCTTTCTTAAACCCTAGCTCCTCATATCAAATATATAGGATGCTATATAGGTTTAATTAATAATATTTAATTTTGAAATTAACTCTAAATTAATTCCGAAATTAATACAATATCAAATATTGCCTAATCAGATAGGAGAACAATTAAATAAATATGGTTTAAATTAAATCCGTCTCACAGATTTAATTCACTTATTTATTTAATAAAGAGATGACGGAATTTATATATTTAATTTATCCTTATAAATTAATATCTCTTATATTTATATATATATATATACGAATTTATATATATATATATACACGTCTACCCTATTTATTCATTGAATCTGGACATATCTTAGATTCAATGAATCTGGACATCATAACTCGTGTTGGGCTATTTTGTGTGCGACCCTGTAGGCCCATATGAAGTTGGCAGTGGGCCATTAACTATAATGACTCACAAGTCGTAAAGCGGTCTCTAGCAAGACATCACGACTACCCAAAACATATGAGGATCATTGAACGATGCAACCTTTCATACAACCATATCACGTCCCTTTTGTCACACGACATTTTGGTCATGGATGAGGCATGGAGAACGTCATCTTCCTATTCATGACCGTTACTTTCTCGATCCCTGAGTAGTCTGAGTATAGAAACGGAACTACCTTTCCATTATAGTATGGCCATACATTTCTCAGACTCACTCATCGAGGGGCCCAGTAATGTCTCTCTACGAATGTGAGGGACAAATTCCATCTTGACCATTCACACTCCTCCGCATGAAAAAAAACCACTAAGCCTAAACATAGTCTTTATGATCACTCGGTCAAAAGTGACTTTTGACTAGGTCAAAGCTAAGCGTTTCTCATGTAGGAATCCATGATGATCTCAGGTCAAAGGGCATAGTGACGTGGTTTGTATATGAGAGAAGCTTATGACTTAACCCATACAGCTCTCTCATAGCGGGTCGGTCCAACACCTTGTACTCTTACATGTGCCTATGACTTTAATTTATATCTCTATATATCTTTAAAGTCATACTGGTCTTATTTCATCTTTGCTCCCACATAGATGACCGACCAGGGACATTTAGGATAAACCATAAGTTATCCAAGGATAGTCATCACAGTAAACATGCAAACAATATGATAACTTAATTAATAAATTCATAAATTAACAATGTTCAAAACAGAATGATTGGCCCCTAGGGCACAATTTCCAACAAATACCTAGGGGCTGCATTTTGCACGAATTTTCTATTAATTTTCTCCCTATTTCAATGCTAAAATGATGAAGGGACATGCAAGGAATTATGTCTATGGTTAGATAGGAAAGAAGGTATTTTGTGTATAGCTGGATGGAAGATAAGATGAAAGGGAAAGACACAAGGCATACTTGATGTAAGCATGAAGAAGTAAGGCAAGGTGATGTCATGAGATACTTGTCAATCTTGATTACACTTAGCAAGATCATAAGGAAAGATGAAATAAATGGCCATGATCAAGCCACACATACACAAGAACAAGAGCTAGGATTTGAGCAAAGTTTTTATAAATACCCCTTCTCCCCTATTTGATGAGAGTTTTGGCCAGAACTAAAAGGGAGAGGAGTAGCAAGAAATTGAAGAGAAAAAGGAGAAGAGAAAGAGCAAGGGAAGCCATGCAAGATCAAGCTCCAAGACAAGGTAAGATCATAGTTTTTGATATAGTTTGTCTTGATACTTGTCTTGTTAAGTTTGGTTATGGGTTTCAATGGTTGTTGGAAGCTTAAAGCCCTAAGTTAAAGGGCTGCATGAAATTGATAGGTTTAAGGGAAGATGAAATTGATGTTAGAATAATATTTAAAGGTTTGGAAAGAAACCAACTTCTCCTTAACCTTTGAATAATTTTGGCCAAACCTGGGATTTTTATTAGGGCTAGATTTTGATGATTTTGATGCTTCCAATGTGTTTAGAATGAAAAATGGTGTGGGAGTAAAGGTGAGAAAGCAAGTTTGGAAGTATTAGAATTGAAAATGAAATTCTTTCCCTAAAACCCTATGTGTTCATCCAAAGCTAGTTCTAGTGGAAGGAGTTGGATTCTAATTATTTTGAACTTAGAAAAAGATTCTACATGCCAAAGTAATGTGGGAATATGATGTGGGATTAATTTTAGAAAGGTTGAAAATCAAGCTCAAAAGTTAGAAGTTAATATACTTTGAAGAGAGCAAAGTACTAATGATGTTGGTTATCATGGCTTTAATGAATAAATGGAAATGATGTGTTGATGCATTAGGGCCATAAGACTTCAAGAATGAGGAATAGAAAAGGTTAAATAAGTAACCTCATGGTTGGTAGCAAAGGGGAGCCAAAGCAGAGAAAAGGAAACTTAAAGATACAAGGTAGTGAACTTACCCTTATTGTGTGCTTGATATGTATGCTTGTGTGTTGATATTGGTTGAAGATGATCTTTATTATGAAAGATTAAATGTTGATCTATTTCCTGTATATTGCATGGCCATGTGTGAATTAAACATAAAGCATTAATGCATGTCATTTTATAAGCATGAAAGCATGTGACCAAGCATATCATCCACCAAGCATTAGCATTGCATACATATGGGTAATTGTTTGCTACTGAGATTCTCCCGAATCTCACCCTCCCATAACCAACCCTAATAGGTGATAATGATCAAGGAAAAGGAGGAGATGTATTATATTACATTGTGTAATGTGTATGCCAGTGGATGATATAAATGTGCCATTAATATTATGTGATGATAAATAATGATAATGGCATGTATAATTAGCTATGGTGTTGTATGGAAATAGTTAATGCAATAATGGAATGAGAATATGCTTGAAAAGAATTAATTATGAATTATTAATGCAAGTAAAGGGGATGATTTATCCCTAAATGAACCATAAAATGGTGGCATATTGGAAGTGAAGCAAACGATTGATTCTGCCTACGAAATTTAGTATGCTTATATTACAAATCCTAAACTTTAAAACAAGTAGTGAATCACTTAAAATGGATGTTTATGCTAAGAGTTATGACCATTCAAAGTTAAGGCAGAGAAATTAGAAAACACTATTTTGACCAAATAAACAGTAAACTTCCATGAATTAACCATACAAATTGGCAAGGGTTAAGTCAATATTTATATTTCTGTCCTATAGATAATTGAAATTGATTCAAATACAATTTTGAACCACCTCAATACAATTTTTCTATAATTAGTTATGAATTTTCAAAGTTGGACAAAAATTTGAAATTTTCTAATGAATAGTAACCTGAGAAGTAACTTTTAAATTTTCGATCTATTGGCTTATTTTGCAATCTGCTTGAATTGTAATGCTTCCAAATACATATTAAAGGGTGTTTAAGGAAAGCTGTTTCATGTTACACACATACATATGTTTCGGCTAAAGATAGAAGTAAGGGAAGGAGTCAGACTTGGAGGAATTTAAGCTCAAATATGGATTCTACATGTAAAATCATATGGGAAAAGCATGTGAAAGTTATATTAAGAAAGAGGACACAAAAAACCCTAAAATCAAAGATAAGGGTTAAGGTTATGTCAAGTCATGTCATTGATGCTGTTTAAGTTGAAACTTCAAATGCCTCTATTGTATATCTGATAGGCATTATCGATTGGCAAAAAAAGCTCCAAGGATAAGGAAAGAAAGCAAGAGTCAAACTTGAAAGAAGTAGCAAGAATCTATAACTTTGATGTTAACTTGCATTGTTTATTTGTCTGCTACATATGTGCATGCCATGAGGTGGTCAAGCTAGATATGATGTGATGTATTGAACTTCTTACATTTGATACCTTAGCAATATGCATAGTTGAGTTATGGAATGGTATGATGATGTGCTCCCTTTCTATGACGTGAAAATGATAATGTATGAAAATGTGCAAGAGAATGTTGATTGATATATATATAGCATGGCATAACATTGCATTATTAGCATTTCTGTTGTGGTTTATTACTACTGAGACTTCTATGAAATCTTACTCCTTTCATATTTAAAACAACACAATTTAGGGGCTGGCTTACTGAGAAGCAAAGGCAAAGAAATGGAGATATCATGAAGAATTCTATATGATGCTATAGAGTTGTGAACTTTTACCTTACCCTATGTATATCTAAAATGATTATGGATGAATGTATGAAGTTGTAACTTTACTAAATGTAACTTATGTCCATATTATGATATGGAGGGATGTGTATTGTAAATGAGTTTACATGATTTATCTATGGCTTAAAATGTCTAAGAAATGGCATTAAAATGGATAGTAATTAACTTGAAATGACATAAATTAATGAGCATGAATTTTTAAGCAAATGAACGAATTTGGCCATGTGATTTGGCAAATAGAGATTGATTATTCTAAGCTTGAAATAGAGTAGTAGATCATCTAATTTGGAGCTAGGCACAAAAAGTTATGAATTTTTAAAATTATAGCATAAATTTAAAAAGTACAGTTTTGACCAAATAAGCAATAAACTTTTGCGAATTAATTGTATAAACAGAGATGGTTTAAGTCTATATATATATATATATATATATTCCTATGCAGACATTTGAAAGAGCTTCAAATAGAAATTATAACTACTTCGTTTCTATTTTTCTAGAATTGGTTATGAATTTTCAAAGTTAGCAAAAATTTTAAGGTTACTATGTGAATATAACTCGAAAAAAAAGTTTTAAAAACTTGATTTTCTAATCTCGAAACCCATGAAATGTGGTTCACTTTGCTTCTATTTGATAGCTTATATGGTTAGAAGGAGAGATGTTACATTTAGTCTATCTTAGGTTATCAATAAAAGGCTCCTTAAAGTAAAACAACTTGAGGTTGCACTATATTACATCCTCTGGTCAATTTGTTGACTGAGAACCCTAAGCCATAGTACGACAAGGCTCTCATCAAATGGTTTAATTTGAGTATGTATCAATGTTTATGTGTTATAGTATTGCTTCTCGTGCATTGTAGGGGGAGTACAAGCTAGTCACTAATATAATTGGTTTAAATACAACTAGCAGAAAAAAGCAAAAATAAAGCTAAAATCTAATTTTGAAAAGGAACTTAAAGACATGCACTTTAAAGCAACAAACTCAAACAAAGCAAAGATCCTCTAAAGGTCTTGTGTAACATCCCAAATTCTGGTTCATAGATACAAGTAATAGCATAAGGAAAGGATGATTACTAAATCTAATGCAACGAAAGTCCTGAAGATCCCTTGGAAGGAAAAAGAGATTTTTCAAGGGCAAATGTGTAAAACAATAGTGTTTGGGGATTAAAGAATGACAAACTAGAAATAACTAAAGGGCTAAAGGTTATGCCAGAAACTTATAAGAGACGGTTCCGAAGGTTAGGCCTAAGGAGGCACCAAATTGCAAAGAAAAAACTTCCTAGGTCAAAAAGGGACCTAATTGTAAATAATAAAAGTTCTAGTCAGCCAATGCTCAGAGTTAGCAAAAAGGGCTTAAATGATTGAGAAAAATTTTAAAAAAATAGGAATAAGATCCAAGACCTGATATAAGGCTAAAAATGATGAAAATGCCCTGAAGTCATTCTAGGGTTTTGGAAAATTTGGGATAGTAACTTAAATTGAATTATTTAAGCTATGAGACGGCCTCAAATAATCAGGAAAAACTGGGAATAGTAGTTGAGGAATTTACAAAAATTCTAAAATTAATTCCGTCCCCAGAAACTGACAAGGTTAGCTTTAATTAAATTTAAAGCCTATTTATACCCTATCTGGGGAAAGTCAAAATAGCTGTCTAGAGTTTGACTTTTGACCTGAGAAAAATTAGAGGAATTTCCTGTGATGAAAGGGAAAGAATGAAACCCAGAGACATATCAACGGAGTTACGAGCCGATAGAAAGAATTCAGAGAACGTAACCCTGATTAAGTATTATTTAATAATATTTCTGGGAAAAGGAGAAAGAAAATATCTAAAGACAATCATGACGGCGTTGAGTCACCAAATGCAATCATGACACCTACGAGTCATCACGTTGAGCTAGCAGAAGATATTTATGGACAGTATAAAAATCAGAACGCAGTACGAGTATATTTTAGACACTCTTTTGTCTACTCGTTATAGTGAAATCTCTACTGCGTGACTCAGTAAGGTTAAATAGCCTATTAGTAGAGCTAATTATTTTTGTCTATGCTCCTCTAAGATGGTGCCATATATGTACTTAATTAAGATAAGAAAATGGTGCCAGAACATGTCCCAGTGGTACGGGGTAAGTCAGGACTCAAAAAAAAAAAAAAAGTACCCTATACGGTGCAGAATGGCAAAATAGGTAGAGGAATGCCTAAGGGCTATATTTTGCACGAATTTTATATTAATTCCTTTCCTATTTTGGTGCCAAAATGATGAAGGAATATGAAAGATACATTGGCAATGCTCAGAAACCCAGAAGGGGGCCGGACCGACAATGTCGGGTCCTTTAAGGGTCAAAATAGTGAATTTATGAAAAATTCTAAAAAATTCTATAAAAATGGAAAAAGGGTAAATTAGGGGTTTTTGAGTCATATATGATGTTTTGGGAGTGAAAATAACCCAAAATAAATTATTGTGACATTTATAAAAAAATAGCGATTTTTGAAGAAAATAGTAAAAATTGAGGAAATATAATTATTTTAATTATATAAGGGCCTCAATAATTCAAGGAAAAATATGGGTAAGTTCATTGGGAATATATTTCAATTTATAAAATTTTTTTCAAGCATTAGAAATGAAGGAAATAATTTATGGGGAATTTACTTTTGAAATTCTATCGGTAAAAGCCCGATTTCGGAGAAAAATATGAAATAAATAGTTAGAGGTTATGAAAAATACCCAAACTTTCCAGATCATACTTTTATATTAAATTTGGATTTTTCATGAAAAGAAATGAATTTTTGGAGGCCCCGAGCTATTTTTCCTCATAAAGGCCCAAAAGGAGAAAATCGGGTAACGGATTACGGTTGGGATTGAACTAGATTAATCCCATTGCTTCCAAACCAGATTTGGGGCACTTAGTTAGCCCAAATAATCAGAGGATTTCGTGCTTCCTAAGCCCATGCACATGGTCTAGTTGGTTGGATAAGGTTTAATCATGACTTTGCAAAATATCTCAAGCAAGCTTGTGAAACAAGCTTGCATATGTGGCTGATTGTTTCCCTTCCACTTGGTCCGAAATTTTGAAGATATTTTGGGCAGGAAAATTCTGATTAATAGGGGAGAGAGAAGGCAGCACATGTGGCAAATTTCTTGAAGAAGAAACAAAGATCAATGGCTAGGATTAAATCGGAACTAACGGCCAGGATTTGTTCTAGCTTTCTATAAATACCCCTCCCCACCCCTCCATTTCGTCCAAGAACCTTGAACCCATGGGGAAGCTCTTGCAAAATGGTGTCTATAGAGAGAAAGAAGAGGGAGAAAGAAAGGCCAAGTGATCCCAAGCCAGATCAAGCTCTAAAACAAGGTACGAGTGCCGTTTTTAATGTAGTTTCTACCTCCCTTGCTATTTTTAAGCTGGTGGTTGGTTTGATTGGATTTTTGATGATTGAAATCCTATGGAGAGGTGCTGCACGAAATTTATTGGAATAGGAGAAGATGATATGGATGTTAGAAGCATGTTTAAAGGCCTGGAAACAACAAGAATCAAGTGGTTCTGTGTTGATTTTGCAAAAAGTCCAACTTTCCCTTAGTTTGTGATTCTGTTCGGCCTTGACTATTCTAAATAGTTAGGATTGGATTTTGATTGTTTTGAGCTTGGAAATAGATTCTACATACAAAATTATGTGGGGATAGTATGTGGAAATAATTTTAGGGAAGGTTGGAATGGAAAGTCAAAAGTTAGAGTTCAAGTATGTTCAAGAAAGAATCAAGTAGAGATAAGTTGATAACTTGATTCTAATAATCATTTTGCATCATGTATTGATGTGTTTAGGATCTGGGAACATCCAAGAGGATGTTTAATGGTGTTGATAAAAAATCCATAGGGTTGGAAAGACAAGGGAATCAAACAAAAAGCAAGAGGAAAGCTGTGTTACAAGGTAGTAAACTTACCTATATTGTGTGCTTGATATGTATGCTTGCATGATATCGTTGTGTTGCCATGATGTGACTAAGCTATGATGAAATGTTTGCAAAGTTATATTTGCAAGTTTATGTTATGCTTTGCCTTGGCAATATGTATGAAAGTATGAAATGCTTTAGCTTACTTTCCATGGCATCCATGTGTTAATGTTATAACATGTCATGCATGTGCATTATGTCTTGCATGCTTATGGGTAGTGTTTGCTACTGAGATTCTCTCGAATCTCACCCCTCCCTAACCAAATATTTAGGTCAATCAATGGTGGGCAACAATGGCATGAGAGGCAAGGAGAAGAAAGCGGAGAATTATTAATGTTAATGAATGATGTTATTATTCAATGTGTAATTCTCCTATTATGTAATTTATGTTATGGATACCAATAATGCCATGTATTTAATTACAATGTGTTTGGGAGGAATAGAAATGTATGAAGATGATTGGGAAAGTGCAAACCCAATTTATGTATGCCAAAGACATAGAAAGAATTAAAGTAAAAAGAGGTTAAGGGATAAAACGTAGGTCATGGAGCAGTGAGTTTGTAGCTCCAGTTTGACATATCAAATGAATGAGTTAAGCCATAAAATTTGGTAGATTCATAGTATACATCCCAAGCTTTAAAGGGAGAGGTAGATCGCCTCAATCAGATTTGTACACAAAGAGACACAATTTTTACAGAATTAGTTATGATTTTTCAAAATTGGACCTAAAATCTGAATTTAAATAGTGAACAGTAATCCGAGTAGTTATGTTGAAATTTTAAATCCATGGGCTTGTGTCATGACTTGCTTGAACCATAACGCTTACAAACGTGCACTCTGAGGGGTCAAAGGTAGGATGTTTCATCTTGTACCACCATCTATGATATTAAAGAGCTCAACTTTTGGTGGTTTATAAATTGTCTTCCATGAGATTAGATATTAAGCCTAGTTAGCAGTAGATTTTGTTATTGAGAGCATGACAATAACCGTAGAATGACTCCATAAAGGCATTACACTGAGAAAGAAACTTGATTATAGTGTAGTAGAATACTAAACAATGGATACCAAATGATTTCTTTTTTTATTTGTGAAAAATAACAGTTCGGTCATTAAGATAAGCAGTGACATCTTAGAATCTAACATGACAATTAGTCTTCTGAGTAGATTCATTCATGTTATAGAAGGCCATATTTGTGAAGCATAAAGAAGCTTTAGTTTTTTAGATGGCCTTAAAAGGATCTATTAGACACCTTTGATGAAGAATTTTATTTCTCTTTTGCCAAATAACATTTAGAAGAATTATAATACCTTTGACGATGTGGATATGTTGATCATAAAAAAGCCTTATTAAAATCATTTTCAACCATACTCTGAAGTCATCAAGTAAGAGAGGTTCAATCTAAATAGATAAAGAAAAAAACATACCATACTGCTTTGTCAAAAGGGTAAGAGATGAACAGATGGTCCATTGGCTACTCTTCTATACAACCAAATTGACATAATCCTAAAGCTTTAATATGGTGATGCTTTCATGTATCAACTACAGGAAGAGCTTTGTTAATAAGCTTGCATATAAACTGTAGTTGTTTAAGAGGCAGCGAAAGTGCCTATAAGAATTTCCAAAAGTTATCATCTGGGAGTTGGTTTAATGGTAATGCCTGAGAGAGGAAGTTAAATCCATCTTTAATAATAGAAGAGCTCGTTATGAAAAGACCTTTCCTTAACACCAAAATTTTGAAATAGTTTAAGGGATTAACCATAGTAGAAAAAGAATTAGACCAAAGTATTAAACGCTCCCATGGTTATAAAGAGGTTGACTTAACCAAAAGCCCTCTGATAGAACCCAATCTTTATATGGTTTTCTCAAGTATTTTCTAATGTTTTGCAACACTTTTACCTTCATTATACATGCATTTATATCCAATTGATTACATCGAGTCTTGCATTGTATTTTGCTGTTTAAGGGTAAAAAGGGTAATTTTTCTCTCCTTAATTGTAATTGCCTTGATTTGTATCAGTTAGTCTTTACAAAATTTTTGTTGTGATTTTCATGCGATTGGAGAAGGATCCAAGACCCAAGATGAAGCAGTGATGGAGCCACAAAGTAACAAGACCAAAACATAAGAGTTTGGAGTGTTTTGCCTCCCCAGGTCATGACATGAATTACTGAGGTCGCAACTTGGATGCCCTTTTAATGAAACCACGCATTTTGGACTTGAGTTAAGACGAAAGCTCTTTGTCTTCCTAGGTCGCGACATGAAACTTCTAAGGTCACGACCTGGGGCCCCAAATCGTGACCTAACACTATTGAGGTCACAACCTGACTGTGTTAAGT
Source organism: Neltuma alba (assembly GCF_004799145.2). NCBI lineage: Eukaryota > Viridiplantae > Streptophyta > Magnoliopsida > Fabales > Fabaceae > Neltuma > Neltuma alba. The sequence goes on along the minus strand of NW_021635416.1, from coordinate 49,315 downwards.
AAAGCTACACGTTTTGGAATAGGTTTCTGAGCTTCTACATCTAGGTGGCAGCCACCATGAAAAGGGAGTCTCCTATTCTGTAGATTTACAAGGATATAAGCCTCCTCTATTCTCTCTCTAGCCTCTATTGATCTTACACCCAAAACCTCTATTTTTCTTCATCTCTTCATCATTTTCTACATTTCTGAACTGATTAAACCACTTCAACCACCTTCTTCTCCACTTTTCTAACCCCATTTTTAGGATCAACCATGCCTGTTCATTCCTAGAGCGATTGCAATCGGTTTGAAGACATGAGAGGCTAAAACCCTTAGCCTCTTGGTGATGGAGGGTAAAGCTTGAGCTCATAGATCTAATACGGGAGTTATTAGTCTAAACTTGTGTTTGATTCTGTGTTAGAGATTTCTAGATTTAGGGATTTATGTATCTGTTTCAGACTTGATTTATGATTGTAAATATTTTGTTTAGACTATTGAATGTATTTGGATTGGATGCTATTAATATTGGATCATTTATAGATCTATTAGTTTTGAATCCTTGTGTTTATTTAATTATCAATGATCATTGGTGATTAATTTGTATGCTTGGTATTTAATGATTGTCGATTGACTTTCTGAGGATATTTGCATCCTCCATTCATATACACTTTAAGTGGTTTCTAACAATCTTTTAAGAGATTTTAATTAACTTTGATTAAAAGTGAGTTTTCATTAATTAATACATTGGACCCAAGTGATTACTTGGGGTTTTCTTCAGACTTAGAGATTTTCTAAAACTCCAAATCATTTTAAAGAGCGGTGATAGCTAAGTTTCCATCATCAAGAGACTGTTTCACCATAATTCCCTTTTAATCCAAAACATTTCTTCACTCAATTAAAATACCAAAAAATTTAATTCTCTACACTTTTCATTTATTGCACCATTTGAAACAGTTGAAACCCCCCTTTTCTTTACCCAAATCACCATATTTTTTATTACCAATTTAGACTAGGCATTTCTCTAATAAAGCACTCCTCGAGAAGAATGATTGGTTGCACCCTATATTATATTATCTAGTGCAATCACAATTTTTAATGACCCGGAAAGCAACATTCCGGATCAATCATTGGTGTCGTTGCCGGGTGTAACATCCTAAGTTTTTATTGGGTTTTAATAGCCTCTTTTGGGTTGATTTTGAGGATAGATTAGTGATTTAATCTTGATCTGGGTGTTTGGGTTGAATTTGAGGTTTGTTGGAGGAATAGGCTTCGCCGCGGCGCACCGGGAGTTTCAGAGGGGAGTGTCTTCTCGGGAAGGTTTGGCCGCGGCGAAGTCATAGGAACGCCGCGGCGAAGTTGTTCAGGTGAGCGAGGCTTCCCTTTCAGGAAGGTTTTGCCGCGGCGAAGGTAAGGGCACGCCGCGGCGAAGTTCTTCTGGGCGAGCGAGAGTTTCCTCTCGGGAAGCTTTCGCCGCGACGAAGATGGGAGTTCGCCGCGGCGAAGTCAGGTTTTCAGGCGAGTAATTCCTCTCGGGATTAGTTCGCCGCGGCGAAGATTGAGTTCGCCGCGGCGAAAGGTCGCGAATCTATATAGTCGCGGGAGGATTCAGCGTGTGAAAATAAGAAAAATCTGAAGGAGGAGAGAGGAGCTCTGCTAGGGTTTCGAACTTTTGGCTTGGAGGAGACATTTCTAAGGATCCATTACCTCAAGTAAGTGATTTTAACCTCTAATCTATCTTCTTGATTGGAATTTCTGAGGATTTTTGGTGGAACCCTAGGATTTTCTAAGTTGTGATGAAACTGAGGTTTTTGACCGATTGTTTTGAGTTTAATTGATTGCATTGGGTTAGTTTAAGTATTTAATCGGTGTAGTTTTCTTGGATTTAAAGAATCTTGAGTTTTTGGAGCTAGGGTTTATGGAAATGGATGATTTGGGATTGAGGATGATAATGTAGAGATTGATTTTGAGTTTTGTGAATTGGGTTATGTTAAGGAGGGTTAAATTGGAGGTTTAATCGGTTTAGAATTGTTGTTGGAACCTTAATTGCTCAAATGGGATGTTTGGGTGTAGAACTCCATAGTGGGTCCTTGAGGTTGTGAATCTTAATTGATGTTTGGAAAGGAATTAAGGTGTTAATGGATTGGTATGACTTTGGAATGTTGTCTTGATAGATATACCCTTTGAGTTGGGTAGAGTTTTGATGGGAGATAGGAATTTTGTGTCCCCAAGTGTTGTTTTTGGCCACATTATTAGTTTGAAAGCTAATATATGATGGTTGTGTGTTTGTGTGCTTGTGTAGACCGGTTGTGAGTTGTGGTGGTGCACGGGGCCACATTGTCGGTTTGTTATTCCTTGCTCAGGCGAGAGGTAACCACTTTCCAATCCTTAGTACTTGCTTCTGTGGTATTGTGAGTAGATTTGTGTTTTGTGCTCCAAATAGTAATTGTGTTCAAACTATATGTTGTATATAAAAAGGGAAAACCGTCTTGTGGGGTTTTGATTTATGATGAATGCATTTTTGGAATTGTGAAAGATATGCCACTGAATGAGGTTAATTGTGAAATGATTATTACTCTTTGATTATGATTTGAGCATGATGCATGATTTGGGATTTGGTGAGAGTTTGATAGTTACTACCACGTGGTAAGGCCTCCATTAATGCATGATGGTTGGCTTAGTACGTCCCCCATAGTGAAGGATAGGCCTTTTGGCTCCCTACGTCCCCCAGAGTGAGGGATAGGCCTTTTATGGCTCCTTACGTCCCCCATAGTGAGGGATAGGCCGGCTTCGGCTCCTGAAAATCCCCCAAAGTGAGGGATTTGGTTGATGGGACTGCATTATTGCACTTGCATGAATTGTTGTGGCTATCGTTTTATATTATTTGTGAACTGCTCCACTTGACACCTCACGAGCACCTATTTAGTAGTACCTAGTATTGGAAAGGTTGGTTACTGGGACTTAGTCTCACCCCGTGGTTTACAATGTTTTCAGGTGAAGGTTCTAGGCGTGCGCCTTCGGGAAGAGACGCAGAGGCTTGAGCTTGGTTAGCTCTAGGCCTCTAGCCCTTATTTATGTATGATCAGTTGTATATTGCCACAGTTAGGATCTTTTGTGATATTTTGATTGTTGATCTATTGTAAATTGGAGGATGCGTTATCTCCTTATTTTAGTTGGCCGGAGGCCATTGCTATTGTTTTATGGAACTTTGTTATATGGTTGAAAACGATTTGGATGGGCTGATTTTGATGGGTGTGTTACCCGGGCCGGAGGCTCGGAGGCCCAGTGGATATGAATGGATTATTTTAGTTGCATGCAACTTCTTACGGGTTGACCCGAGTTTGAAAGTCAATTTCTAAAAATATGAAATTTTCCTTCTACTATAGTAGCTCGTTTTAACAACTTTCCTTTTCTACCATAGTAGTGGTCTTATGAAGAGTATTGATGTTTAAGGTTAAGGGTTTTACACCGGGAAGCTAGGAAATTGGTTCCCTAGTAATAGGTTTTTCATACCATTGTGATTTGGGTCGATTCTTATTGAGTTTTAGTTTTTGAGCTTAGCTTTTGCATTTCATAACATAAAAATTTTTGCAAATAGAAACAAATATCTTGCTTTTTTATACTTTGGCATTTGCATTCTTGCACAGCATTTTGCATTTTGTTTTGACTTGATCCTGAGTGTTTTGGCCAATTGCTTGAAGTTTTGAATTCTGTGCATAGTTTATTGAGCATCTGGTCAAAAAATTTAGTGAATTTTTCAAGGGTTTTGCGAAAGTAGCTCTCTGTGAAGTGAAGTCGCTACCTCAGTGCTTAAGTCACGACCTGACTTGTGGCTTGTCACGACCTCAGCTTTCTGTTTTCCAGTATTGCTCTCAGTTTGTTCAAGTCATAACCTGGAATTTTTCAAGTCACGACCTTATTTCCTTTTCCTTTCAAGGCGGCTCTCTTTGATATCAAGTTGCGACTTGGATACTTCAAGTTATGATCTGAGCTGGTTTTATGCTGAAAATATTTTCGAGGGTCTAGACTTACTATTTCGCATAGCCTTGCTTTCTGTACATACTTTGAGAGTGTATAGCACTTCATACACCTCAAACTCACTGAGCATTCTTTGAAATCATTGAGTTTGTCTCAGTTTTGACATATACACTTGGTAAATATCAAAGTTTTGACACTACTTTTCTCTTTCACTCTATTTGTGCTTGGTTTTGAGTAAGTGTGCATGCCTAGAGCACGTAGAGGTAGGAGAGGTAAACATACAGGATCCTGTAGCCCACTTCTTTTACGAGACCAATCCCATTCATCTAGTGAGAGTGAGGAAGTAGAAGAGGAAATGATGGCTGAAATACCTCCAAATGGTGGAAATGGGAATGGTAATCATAATAGACCTAATAATGGTGGTAATGAGGGCAAGGAGAGAATAATGGCTAGAATAGGATCCCTGGACAACCTAAGGGTAGAACTATCAAGGAATTAACTCAATCTGATGGGAATTTTGAACCTACGCCTGGTGCTTTTCCTACTTTTAATGCAGATTTTGAAAGTAAGGGTCAATTGATCCACTCATTGCCTAAGTTTCATGGTCTTATAGGAGAAAACCCATACCTTCATCTCCAAACTCTCTATATGCAGTGTTTGTCTATGAAGCTAGTGGGGGCAAGCATCGATGATATCATATAGAAGGTGTTTCACCTGTCCTCGGAGGGAAAAGCAAAAGAATGGTACATGAACCTGCCGCTTTATGTGGACAATGCTTATGAGTTATGGACTAGTTTGAAGAAAGCATTTTTGGACAAATATTTCCCCTCCACCAAGATTTTAGCTGCCGGGAAGAAAATTTCCGTAGCTAAGCAAGAAACATTCAAGTCATTCTTCGAATTTTGGAGCCTGTTTCAAGAAATGCTTATCTGGTGCCCCAATCACCAAATCCTTGAGGAGCACTTGGCACAATATTTCTATAATGGATTGTTGCCTTATGATGCCCAAGTCTTGGATGCTGCTGCAAATAGATCCGTGGAGAATATGGAACAACGAGTTGCATGGGAGTTAATAAGAACTTTTGCTCTCAACCGACAATGTCACATCCAGTAATATGGCAATTAGGAATAAGAATATTTCTAAATATTCAAGGGCCAATAAGGATAAGGAGAAATAGAAGAATTATGGTGGAAAATAATTAGTATGATTTTCTAAGTCAATTATGAAGGTTTAACTAATTAAGGAAAATTAGTCAAAAATAATTATGGAAAAATATTTCCATGCCTCAGAAAATTAAGAAAAAATAAAGATAATATTCTTTGAGAATTATATGAGGTTGTATAATTGGTTTTATAACCAAATTACCCTTGAAAAAGTTACAAAGGAATTTAAGAGTGATTTAAGCTAGTTTAAGGCCTTTTATTTGGAAAATATCAAATAAATATTTGAAAGAAGAATAAAATCCCAAGAAAATTCCTATGATATCTGAAGGAATTATAAGAAATTATAGGATTAAAAAGAGACCCTCAAATATCCAAGATTTTTCCTAATTATTTAGACAAGTGGAAAAATTAATAATAAGAAGGAAAATAGTTTTCCTTTTTATTTAATTAATAGAAAATTGAGTTTGAGCTAAAGAGGGCATTTTGGGAAGAAAAAAATGAGGGGAATAATTTATGAATATGAAAAAAAAATAATTATAGAGGCCAGAGTACTGTAATTATAAAAAAGAAATTAAACTCAGAGTAAAAGTGTATTGATAAAGTATAGATTAGAGTCTTGCACTTTACCTGGCCCACATTTGGCCATGTGTCAAGCTCCTAATGGAGAGGATTTGAATTTGCCAAGTGTCACACGTCAAATGGAGAGGATTTTGACTTTTAGTAATTAATTTCTTTTGGAATTAGTTAATTAAGAAAGAGAAAGCAAGAGTAAAGGGGGTTGACACTTGCATCTTCATTTATGATGGTGGTTGGGATATTTTGGTTCATTAAAGGAGCTCTCCCACCCCTATTTTCAGATTATTATTTTGGTCAAGGGGAACCAAGAGGGAAAAGAGAGAGTTTAAGGAGAAACCAAGGAGAAAGGCATCAACTATAAGCATACAAGTGAGAATCAAGGTTAGTTCTTGGTTCTAAATGGATCCTTGTCTTGTTTTCTTGCTTTGTATGGTTGGAATATTTGTTTTTCCCTTGTTGATCAAACTTGTTAGAACACTTTAAAGCATGATAGATCCTAGTAGTTATAAGTGGTTGTAGGGTGTTTCTAAAGTGTTTTCTTTGTCTTGTTGCATGAGGACCATTTTGGCCAAGACTATAGTTGGACCTTAGGATGAGTTTTTCAATGTTTTGATGCTTCCATTGTGTTCGAAATGAAAAATGGTGAAAGATAAACCTAAAGAACAAAGGTTGGAATCATTAAAACCAAAGTTGTAATTTTTAGAAAATGAACCCTATGGTTCGGCCAAGATGAAACTGGAAGAAAGAATTTTCTTTTGCTAAATCCAAGTAGATATTTGGAGTTTACATGAAAAATCATTTAGGAATGGGTCAAGAGAGAATTTTTAGGGTTAAGGAAACAAACTCTAAAAGTTCAAAGCTTTAAGGGGTTAAGAGTTACTTGAGCTATGTTATGAAATTTTTATGTCAAATAGTTGGTAACCTTGCTAGCCTTTTTGTGATTTATCATGTTAGGGTTTGTTAATTGTGCAGAAGAGGAAGAAGGTCAAAGAATCAAAGAGTATTAGATTAAGGTAGTAAGATTTAATTAACCTTAATGTTGAGTGTTGTATTGATTGCTATACAATTTCATCTGCTATTATGTGGTTGAGCTAAATGATGATGATGATGATGATTGTGTAGCTATACTCTTGCTTTATGTGCCTTGGCTGTTGCATGTTAGAGTGCTACATGTATGAGGTAAAGTAGTTCCCTATTAATAGCAAAAGTTGGAATGCTTGTAATTGATGCATGTTGATGGTTTGGTTGATTGATCTTGCTACTGTGATTTCATTAAAATCTTATCCCCCATATGTAAACTAACATTTTAGGGGCTGAATGATCAAAAGGGAGGTTGCAAATCCAAGGATAAAACATGGTGATGAACCATGAGGAAACAATTATTTTTGGTTATGTATAAGTATGTATGGTTGGTGCTGTAATCCTTAAGTAGGACGTCAAATTAGAGCTGCGTTTTTATTAAGTTCCCAAATGAATTTCTTCACAAAATTTGGTGTGCTTAAAGTTCACTTCATGTGCTTCAAATCAATAGGCAGCACGTTAAAAATGGCTAACTAATACGATTTTTAATGATTTTTCAAATTTAAGGTCCAGAATCTGAAAAGAGTTTTTATCAAAATGATAGAGGTGATTTTCACAAAAACCTGACACTTCTTCAAATGGAATTGGTTTACAAGATTATTTTTTCTTGAAAGAGCATTCAAAGGGATTTTTATAAAATTTTAAACTACTCCATTTTGATTTTTCTAGATTAAGTTATGAATTTCCAAAGTTAGGCTAGAAAAACTGGATTTTTACCTGATGAATAGTAAAAATCTAAAAATCAACGTTTTTGTGAAAAAAAATTGAGCCCAAGACCATCTAGTATGGTCTAAAATGGTTCCAATAGAACTCTAAGTCATTCTAGAAGTAAGGTGTAACTGACAATATGTAGGCTCAAGGGATCCAAGGGATCACAAAGCTGAAAGAGATCCACTTTTAGTCAAGCTAACCCAAGATATGTCTAAGCTCGCAAATACAGTTGAGAGTCTCCAATCCAACAAGCCACAATCTCTTGCTTTAGTGGCTACAAGTTGTGGGGTTTGTGACTCTCTGATGCATACTACACCAAATTACCTCGGGCCAGTTGAAGAATTTAATCAATATACTAAGGTAGAGAGGGGAAATATCAAAAAAGGGATCCCTACTCAAATACTTACAATCTCAGTTAGAGAGACCACCCAAACTTTAAATAGGGAGGAGGAGCAAATAGACCAAATCAGTTCCAAGGCAATTAGTTTCACAATGCTGGGGCTTCCTCAAGCAATTTTCAAGATCCTTCAAGAGTAATAGTTACAACCCCATAACAGGCTATAGTATCTCAACCACCAAGAAGGGATGACACTTCTCAACTCTTGAAGAGCATGGCTGCTTAGATGACAAACATAGAGGGGCGAATGAAGGAGAGCGATGATAAGTTTGTCTTTATAACTACCACATTGCAAGGGATGCAAAAAGATAACTCAGATGTCCACAAGAAATTAGAAGAGCTTATCTTGAAGAATACTGATATCACTAGTCATTTGACCTAACTGTCTAATGCGGTCAATGACATACAAGCTAAGAGTGGAGGCAGCATTCCCTCCAATATAGTGATCAACCCAAAGGGCCTTAATTTTATAACCTTACGAAGTGGTAGGAAGGTTCACTTTGAGGGTAAAAGGGTAGATAAGATTGAAGTTGATGAAGATGTTGACAGCCCTCTGCTTGCCCTAATGGGACTAGGAAAGTTTAAGAGCTCACAAGAGGAAGAGCTCATAAAGAGGGCAAGAGCACAACCTGGTCTAGAAGAGAAGCCAACTCAAGCACATGACCAAGAAATTCAAGAAGCTGTGCCAGAAGATGAAACATTACGGAGAGCTCTGCTTATAAAGGCAAACAGAAAGAGGACAAGGCAAAGACGAGCATGCAGGGAGCCTCTAAGCCTTTAGGTAAGGAGGTAAGCACTAAAGATCTCCCTTTCCCTAAAGCTTATTTCTCTGGTAAGAAAAAGTTTGATGTTGAGTTTGCCACTAATGCTTACACTCTTTCTAACAAGCTGGAAATTAATTTGCCCATAATTCAATTCTTGAGAGGAAACCCTAAATACTTTAAGCTATTAAAAGAATAGTGTAATGATAAGCAAAGGTTTAGGCCTTTTGAGAGAATTCAGGTGAGTGCCAATGTGAATTTTGAATTACCCCTAACAGAGTATCAGACCTAGCTCTGCACAAATAGAATCTATATATTACGTATCAAGGATGATAAAAATGCGGATATAGTCGAATGGTAAAGTTTCTCTTTGCCAAAGAGAAGACACGTTAAGTGCCAAGATCCTGGATCTTACACTATTCCCTAGACCATAAGAAAGGTTCACATTAAGGGAGCATTGTTAGATTTAGGGGCTACTATAAATGTCATGTCTTGGTCAGTTTATTTGGCTTTAGGGATAAATGGCATCAAAGACACAAGTGTAGTACTCCAATTAGCAGATACGTCTATCAGGTACCCTAAGGGAATCATAAAAGATATTCTGGTTCAAGTTAAAGACCTAGCATTCCCTGTTGATTTTTATGTTTTGGACATGTCCAATGAACTTGCAAATGAGATTACTCTGATTCTAGGAAGACCTTTCTTGCAAACTTTCAAAACCATAAGCATGGAGCATAGCTGTGTAACAATAGAAGTAAGAGATCATGTTATGACTTTTAATATGAATGAAGCCATGTATTACCCCTTTGATAATTCTATATTTATGGGTTTAAATGCCATTAATTTAGCTGTTGAGCAAGCTAGGGATGAGCATGAGTTGCATATGTATGATGGTTATGACATGTGTCCACCTAAATTGATTGATTCTTCTGTTTCATCATCACATGAATCTTGTGAGCTTGACTCATCTTTGAGTGCATATGATGAATACTTCAATTCGCTCTCTTCTGTTTATTCATTTTCTAACTCTTCTGGAGATGAGGTGCCATGCATTAATTCTTTAGAAATTAATAGCATGCTTTCCATTTCTTAAGACTTTTCTTTCCTATCAAGTTTTGATTCCATTTCTACTTTTACAACTGATGTTGGCCTTGGAGAGAGTTTGTTAGTTAATGATTCAGGTATTCAAGTTGTGGTTGGTACTAAGAGTAAAGCAAAGTTTGAGGATATGAGCCTTTGTAAGTTGAGGTCGCGACTTCAAACCTAAACTGTCAAGAGGATGGCCTCTATGAAGTGAGTTTGTGACTTGGAGATGTGAGGTCACGACCTGAGCCCCCTGTTTCACCCTCTGAACTTCAGACTTCAATTGCTTAACCACCTCATGTCTTGAAGACCCTGGTTAAAGGGCCAACACTTTCTGACTCAATTGCTACTATTACACATTCAAAAATTACACCCTATACCTTATGATTTTTGAATGATCTAATCTTTAATAATGATGTAGGTATAGAGCTGAACCAACCTAAGGTTGTTGCTGCTGTAAACTGACTCAAGCTTGGTGCAACATCTGATAGGACTGAAGCAAGCATAGTGAATCTAAGTGAAGCTGGCGAGTGCATTACACAAGCGTCTACAAAGGGGAGTTTCTCTAACTTTATTGATTTTCCTACTCTAATTCCCTTTATTGTTCAACCTCTAACTTTAGAATTGAAAGATTTACCTCTCAACCTCAAATGTGCTTATCTTGAGCCTGAGAATAAATTGCCTGTCATTATTTCTAGTTCTTTAACTGAACATGAAGAGACTAGTCTAATAGGAGTCCTTAGAAGAAATAGGGAGGCTTTAGGTTGACAACTAGCTGACATTAAGGGAATTGATACCCATAGGATTTTACTGACTGAGGATTCTAAGCCAATTAACCCAAAGCCAGAGGAGGTTGAATCCTCTAATTTCTGATGTGGTTAGGAAAGAAGTAGATAAACTTCTGAGGGTTGGAATTATTTACGCTATATTTGATTAGTAAATGGGTGTCACTGGTGCAAGTCATGCCGAAAAAGAGCGGAATCACAGTAGTTAAAAATGAAAGCAATGAACTCATCCCAACTAGGGTGCAAAACTCATGGAGAGTTTGCATTGACTATAGGAAACTGAATGAATCCACTAGGAAAGATCACTTTCCTTTGCCTTTTATTGATCAAATGCTTAAACGGTTAGCAGGAAAGAGTCATTACTGCTCCTTAGATGGATATTCTAGATATTTTCAAATTCCTATAGACCCTAAGGACCAGGATAAGACCACTTTTACTCATCCTTTTGGAACATATACTTACAAAAGAATGCCCTTTGGTCTTTGCAATACCCCTGGCACATTTTAAAGATGTATGCCCTCTATTTTTGCTCAATTCATTGAAAATTGCATGGGTGTGTTCATGGCTGATTTTACTGTTTATAGCAATTCTTTTGAAGAATGTTTGAAAAGTCTTGACAAAATCTTAGCATGATACATTGAGAAAAAGATGGTTTTGAATTATGAGAAATGTTATTTCATGGTTAATCAAGGCATCGTGCTAGGACATTTGATCTTTGAAAAAGGAATAGAGGTTGATAAAGCCAAAGTGGAGGTGATATCTTCTTTACCCTACCCTACCCTACCAACTTGAAAGAGTTGAGGTCCTTTTTAGGCCATATGGGGTTCTATAGAAGGTTCATCAAGGATTTTAGTAAAATTGGTTTACCTTCTTCCAAACTATTGTAAAAGGATGTCGATTTCCAAGTTGACCATGCATGTAAGCTTGCTTTTGATGAATTGAGGAATAGGCTAGTTACTCCTCAGATTTTGACCTCTCCCAACAAGGATTTACCTTTCGAAATTTCGTGTGATGCTTTTAACTTAAGTGTGGGGGTAATGTTGGGTTAAAGGGAGAATTCTGTTTCTAAAGTGATGGCTTATGCCTCTAGAGCTCTGGATGCAGCTTAGAGAAACTACACTACTACTGAAAAGGAATTGTTTGCAATTGTTTTTGCGCTTGATAAGTTTAGACCCTGTCTCATAAATTCCAAGGTGGTTGTATTTATAGATCATGTAGCGGTGAAATATCTCTTCCACAAACCTTAATTGAAGCTGAGGCTCTTGAGGTAGATATTGCTGCTACAAGAATTTGATGTGGAAGTGAAAGATAGAACCGGTAATGTCAACCATGTAGCAGATCACTTAAGCAGGCTACTACTAGAGACAACGAGAGTATTAGATTCTGACGTTATTTGTGATTCCTTCCCTGACCAGTCTTTATGTGCATTAGCTGTTTCTTAGCCATGGTTTGCTCACTTAGTTAACTATCTTACTACTGGTCTAATCCCGTCTCACCTGACTACTTTTCAAGCTCAAAAGCTTAAGAGTAAAGCTTCCTATTACATTTGGGACCCACCACATCTATGGAGAATATGTGCTGACCAAGTGATTAGATGGTGCATTCCTGAAGTAGAGGCTCAAGCCATCCTAAAAGCTTGCCATGATACCTTATGTGGGGGGCACTTTAGTGCAAAAAAATAGCTAGGAAGGTGGTAGATGCAGGTTTTTATTAGCCTACCCTATTTGGAGACGCATTCACTTTTTGTAAGGCATGTGATAAATGCCAACAATTTTGGGGGGTTAGTAGAAGGAATAAAATGCCACAGCAACCCATCTTATTCTATGAGATCTTCGATGCTTGGGAATATACTTTGTGAGACCCTTTCTACCTTCTCATGATTACACCTATATCCTCCTAGCTATAGATTACCTCTCTAGATGGGTAGAAGCCATCCCCAAGTGAAAGGATGACACACCTATAGTTTCTGATTTGGAGTATGTAACACCTTACGTTTATGACCTTATATTGTGCCAAGTTAAGACATTCGGAAGTGCAATTTAAGGTTACCAGATTGAAAAACCTGAATTTGAAAATTTCTTTTCCCGCATTACTATTCACTGTAACCTTAAACTTGGCATAACTTTGGAAAATCATAACTAATTCTAGAAAAATTGAAACAAGGTCATTCCAAGTCTCACTCGAAGCTCTTAATATCATCTATCAAGAAAAAATGACCTCAGGTTCCACTTTAATCATAAACGCATCCGTTTTTAATTTCGAAAAGTACTGTTCATTTGGTCATTTTTCTATTTTCCAGGATTTTTGCCTAACTTTGAAAAGGCATAACTTCTTGCACAGAGCTCCGATTCTGATGCTTTATCACTCATTTTAAAGGGAAAAATAAGATCTATTTACATGCCAAATTTCAGGGAAAAAGTCAACCATTTGACCAAGGTCTTCGTTGGTCAAAGTTTGGTCAAATCTAGACCATTTTTATCCCCTTTTTCACTGATTCTAACAGCATTTCGTTTTTCACTATAATTATACTATAATCACATATAAAGCTACTCTATCATTAATATACATTCCAAAAAGGTTACCATATCATGTGTTCATGATCAGAGTATGCTTACATGGCTTGAAAGAGAAAGGTTCAAAACCGTATAATACAATACATAATTCATAACTTCCTCAAGCCATGATTATTTCCTTTCCCTTCTCCTTGGCAATAGTGGCACCTAGGATATCATGTTATAGGAGGAATGAGATTTCATAGAAATCCCAGTAGCATTGAACATACAACTATCAAGTCAACATGCATAAGATGTCATACTACATGCAGTAAAATAACATTTCTAGTCTTTATGCCATGCCATAACCATTCTGTATCCATGTCATCATATCATGGAGCATATAATCATTCTGGTCAAAACTCAATCATGCAAGAGCCAAGGCATACATTGCAAGGAGTTCACATCATCTGTACATAAACATTCTCATGGCACATAAACACACATAGCAGAAACACCAAATGCAGATCAACAAAATAATTGTAGTTCACGCTACCTCAATTCCACGCTTAATGTTTCCTCCTTGTTCCCTTGCTTGATATCCTCTTAAGTTTCCAGAAGAATTGCCTATCAACCATACAGTAAGGGTATGGTAAATTCCATATCCAGTATACCATTCTTTCTCAATATAATGCTACCCTTGTGCCTTTTAATTTATAATTTCTGTATACCTTTCCTAAACCTTTGACCTTGGTTTGACCAAGCCTTAATCCTCAATTAAGGTCTTGGAATTCTTCCTTAATCCATGATTAATCATGCTTTCTTGGTTAATCACTAACCCTTAATCCTTAATCCAATATTTAATTAAGGTCCTCAAGTCATATAGTCATTAGTACAACATAATCTTCTCAAGATTAAGTCACTAATCCCTTATGGATTAACCATTAACCATTCTCTAATCAACATGATTAACCATTATTCATTCTCTAATCAACATGATTAATCACTAATCATTCTCTAATCAATATGATTAACCTTTAATCATTCTCTAATCAATATGATTAAGCTTTAATCATTCCTTAATCAACATGATTAATCATAATTAATCATCCTTCAATTAGCATAACTAATCACTAATTAATTAGAGTAGCTAACCTTAATTACTTACTAATCTTTAATCAAATAACATGACTAATCTTAACTATCACTAAACCAATTAATCAAAGTAATTAATCCTAATCTTCCTCAAATAAATAATTAACTAAAAATAATTAACACTTGGGGAGATAAACATACCTTAATTAGCTCTTAATCGGCGATTAGAGGTGTCTAACCTTGCTTTCTCCCTTTCTCTCTCTTCTTTCTTCCTTTCTCTCTCCTAGAACTCAAGAACACAACATTCCCTCTCATGCAAAACCTCTTGGCCGAATTTGTTCATGGAAGGGGGGTATTTATAGGCTTTAATATTTCAAAATGCCAAAAATGCCCTTCGGGAAAAAGATGCAATCTTGGCCGTCCATTTTTTTCTACTTTACACATGGACAAATCTTAGGGCACACACCATAAGAAGTTGACACATGGATGGACACCTAATCACCATGTGATTTTCATGTGGAAATAAAATATTATTTTATTGTTTTGTCTCTTATTTCCCTTTATGCCCTTGAACAATTTGGAAAATTCCAACTTTGTCCTCCCCTTCTAATTTTGGCCGAAATATTGCTCTCAATATTGGAAACAAAATGAATCATCCAATAATCAGTGTAATCCACTGATTATTTGTGTATTTCCGGTCCGATTTTCCAACAATCCTGTCCAATTTACTGTCACAAAATTTTGATTTCAACACCTCATTAAATTCCCCTCATTCCAAGGGTAATCCTTGATTTTTCTCAAGTTTTACCTCCCTCTATAATTTTCTAAATTTTATTCTGTCAAAAATCACTATTCTACCGATAATAATTCGGTAATAAATATTCTTTAAGCTAACCTTTGTACATCCAAAGGTGAGAAGTAATTTTATAAATTAGGATAATATGTCACATAATTTATCCCTATTTTTCCTTGAATTTTTGAGGCCTCTATATATTTTAAATAATGGAAATTGGCTAATTTTCCTTAATTAACCAAAAATTCCAATAATTACAAATAATTCCCTGATAAATTATTTTTAATCTTATATTCATCTTCTAAGCCTCAAACATTATTCTTTACCCTCTTTTCTATTTTTCATGATTTTCTGGGAATTTTCAGGAATTTCGGACATTATTTCCAATATTGCCCTTTCTTGACCGATCTTTTCAAAAATGACCGTTATGTCCCTATCCTGATTTTTCCTCATAGCCTGGATCCTCTACCAGTCTACTATACTATTTGGCCTTAGTTAGTCACAAATTATTCATCAATTAGAATAAAATTATCAGGGTGTGACAGAGTACCTAAGATGCTAATCAGTGATCAGGGAACCCACTGCTACAACAAGCTACTCAATAACTTGTTGGCTAAATATGGGGTTTCCCACAGAGTGTCCACTCCATACCACCTGCAAACCAATAGCCTGGCTGAGGTATCTAATAGAGAAATTAAATGCATCCTGGAATGAATTATCAAACCTTCCAACAAACACTGAAGCTTGAGGCTAGATGATGCACTGTGGGCCTACCATACCACCTACAAGACACCAATAGGAATGTCTCTATATCAGATCATCTATAGGAAGTCCTGTCACATTCCAGTGGAGTTAGAGCATAGATCATATGGGGTAGTTAAGAGTTGTAACACTGATTTGGAGGGAGTTGGACTGAACCGACTCCTTCAAATTCAAGAACTAGAAGAAATATGGTTAGATACCTACAACAACTTGAACATCTACAAGCAGAAAACCAAGCTTGTTCATGATGCTAATATCTTGAGGAAGTAGTTCAAGGAGGGCGATAAAGTGTTGAGGTATCAAGCTCAGTTCAAATTCAAGAAGGGTAAGTTCAAGAGGAGCTGGGATGGCTACATTGTTACAAAAGTTCATAACTTTGGGATGATAGAGCTCAAGAAGGAGACTACGGGTAAAATGTTCCAGTGCAACGGTCATCTCCTCGAGCTCTATGAAGAGCCCACTCTGCCTTCTTAAGGCCAGGTTGTCCCTTTTCTTTACCTCTTACTATTCACATGAATTTACTTGTGTTTCAATTAGTTTACTGTGTCTGTTTGAGATTGTAAAAGGGATGTCCTCAGTAGAAGTAGTTTTAATTTTTGTTTATTTTGTTTGTTTTGAATAATCTCCCCTAGCCTTGAGTTTGATGTGATTGTTATTATGCTTCTATTCTATTATCACTACTCACTTAATTGCATTCTTTAGTTTTCCCATCCTTACACTTAGCTCTTTTCTTCTCTCTAGACAGGTGATGTGTTGTGATTCAATCTTGAATTGAACTTGACAACTTCCACCTTTGTTGTTTTTGTTTTTGAGCTTTATGTTTTGGTATGTGACTGTGTGCTGCAATGTAGATATTGCTTTAAGTGTGTGGGGGAGGGATGTCTAAAAGTGGTTTTGTGGTTTGTTTTTTAGGTTGTTCCTTGTTATGGGTAGTTCTTGTGGAAACTTGCCAATATTTTTGAAAATTTTTGAAACTTTTAAAGTTTTCCCCAATCTTCCATCACTTGTTTTTGAAATTTTATGATTAAATTGTTGAGAATCTGGTGATGGATTGTTGAGTTAGGTTGTTTTGTTAGGTATTTTGGCAAGTGGTTTTAGTTCAGGGTCTTTATTTTGAGGTTTTTTAGGGTCTAGAGTGTCAAAGACCTCTCTATGACCCCAAGTCATGACCTAGCTACTTTCAAGTCATGACTTAGAGGTTAGTCTAAGGAGAGGAGCTCTTTGTGAGTTAAAGTCGCGACCACGATATCTCAAGTCATGACTTGGGGAAGAGAATGGGTAGAGGCTCTCTGTGAGTTGAGGTTGCGACCTTGCTGTTTTCAGGTTGTGACCTGGAGCCTTCTTGAAACCCTAAATCCCCCTCTATCTGCTGAAGTCGTAACCTCATGTCACACCTTCATTTTAAAAATCATAACTAAATATAGAAAAATAAAAATAGAGTGGTTCCAAGTCTCACACAAAGCTTATGAAATGCTCTACATAGGAAAAATATTCTTAGGTATCAATTTTTCACAGATCAATACTAGTTTCCACGCAATTATATACTGTTCATTTGGTAAATTCTGAAATTTTTAGTATTTTTTGTCCAACTTTGAAAGGGCATAACTCTTTCCACAAATTTCCAAATTTAATGATCTACCACTTGATTTAAAGCTAAAAATATGATCTACAAGTCTGCTAAATTTCAAATTCAGTTCGGACATTTGCTATTTATTTTGTATGCACCAAGCTTGGTCCTTTTTAGTCAAAGGTTATCCCTTAATTACCTTTGTTTTGGCTCTTTCTTAACCTTTTACCCATCCTTAATCATTTGGGACTTAACACATGTTTGAACATACATTCCACTATACTTTCACATGTTTAAACATAGACATATATGCTTGGCTCCCCTTAGGAGTTATTATCCAACAAACATTTCCAAAGTCATAATATTACATAACAAGTTCCAAAATTTACACTAGGGTACATTAATTGTTCATTAGGCCTCCAGGACAATTTCTTTGCCTTCACCCTTGCTTGCACTTCCTCCTAGATGGTGTTAAACATAAGAGTGAGATTTCAAAGAAATCCCAGTAGCATAGAATCACACTTATCATGCATTCCTGCAAACACTACGTGCAATGCTTTTGTGCATTTATCTTGTTTATGTGTTCATGCTTTTATGCCATGGAAAGTAAGCTATCATACACATATTCAATAGACATAATGCCAAGGCAACATAATTCAAATATTCCAATCAGCATTTGTAATAAAGTTTAGTCACATCATGGCACACATTGCACACATCAATGTAAGCAAGAAAGCAATCAAATGTAATTCAATGCTACCTCTTGGTACTTGGTCCTTGATTTCCTTTAAGTTAAAGATGTTTTCTTGAGGATTTGGCAAGGTACCTAACAAACCAACACCAATGCCAATCATTCAACAATTATTCAAACACATTCCCTATTACCTAAACATTAAACCCTTTTTCTTGGGATTTTTGGCCTAATTGTTTTCCTTTTGATTCAAGAAACCTCCTTGGCCATTCCTACATGGTTTTTCATGTAGAATTCAAATATCAAATCAAATTTTACAAAATCAAATCCTTTCCTTAAATTCTGATCAAAACATAAACAAATTTTTTTACAAGGAAAGATGTCAAAATTTCCAACTTGATTTTTAATGCTTCCAAATTCAATTCCTCCATATTACCCTACACAAAAATGCCCAAGGAGTTCAATGGAAGCATCATATCCATCAAAATCCAATCATAAGTCCATGAATTCTAGATGGCCAAACACCTCCCCTTAGGTTAATAAATTTCCACATTTGATTACAATGAATTTAAACATACTTCCATAGGATAGTCCTACACAAAATCACATTTTAAATCCATTGGAACCATTAAAACTTATTGAAACAATTCCTACCCTTGAGTTCTTGAGTTGGCTGAACTGAAAAGTCATAGTTCCTAGGGTAATTTCTTCCATAACCCATTCAAAACCGCACCAAACATCAACAACACAAACTCATACTCAATTTGCTATCCTTTCCTAGCACTTCCAGCATAACAGAAATGAAACAGCACTTCCCCCTCAATTTAAGTCACGATTTGGCCATGGAAAAAGCATCAAATTAAAGACTAAACATATCTTAAGGAGTCTTGGATTAAAGCTTGATGATTAACCTTGGATTGGAAGTGGTTTGAAGGGTGCTTGGAATTCAAGAAAAATTTGCGCATAACCTCCCCTATATTTTTAGAGTTTTGCATGAATTTCGACTGAATTATGGGGGTATTTATAGACCTCATTTGCTACCCCAAAACATGCCCTTAGGCAGATGTTTCTGCCCCAAAATTAAGTGTGTAAGTCGGCCAAAATGAGGGAGTAATCTCAGCCACACATCCTTTGACTCAAGTTTCAAGAAAGTTGATCCAATGGTTAAAAATTTGCCCAACACACAAGCCAGCTGTTTTGATCATGATGAGCACGAATTTGGGCCTTTTTGGATGCTAAATAAATGGTAAAAACTGATTAGGAAGCAATGGAATTGGTTAGGGTAATTTTAAAAATTATTTGGTCACATAATACTCGATTTCTTGCCTCCTATTAGAGAAAAATAGCTAAGGGCTTCCAAAATTCTATTTCTTTTCATGATAAATCCATATTTATTCCCAAAGTGTGATTTGGAAGTTTTGGGAATTTTTCAAGACCTCTAGGTATTTTTTTCATATTTTCTCTGAAATCGGGTCTTTACCGACAGGAATTCGGAAGTAAATTCCCCATAAATTATTTCCTGCATTTTGAATGCTTGGAAACAATTTTATAGATTCATAAATATTCCTAGGGAGTGTATCCATATTTCTCCTTGAATTTTTAGAGTCCTTAGGTTAGGTAATTAAAATAATTATATCACTTTAATTCCGCTTTATTTTTCCCTATTTTCCCAAAAATAATTATTTTTTTGGGAATTTTCACCAAAATTTATTTTGGGCCATTCTCACTCCCAAACATCATAGGTGACTCAAAAACCCCTAAGTCCACCTTTTTCTATTTTTAGGGAATTTTTGAAAACCTTTCTCAAAATTACCGTTTTGCCCCTAGGGATCCGATAAAGTCAGTTTCGTCCCATTTTAGGTTTCCATGCTTTACTCATACCTTATGCTTATCAATCATATCTCATTTCTAGGGTTTTAAATTTTGGGATCTTACATTTCCCTCCCCTTAAAATAAATTTCGTCCTCAAATTTAAAATGTACCTTATTCGAAGAGTTCGGGATAATTATCTTTCATGTCGTCTTCCTTCTCCCAGGTTGCTTCTTCTTATGCCAGATTCTCCCAGATGACTTTAACCATTGGGATGGATTTCTGCCACAGTTGCTTTACTTGACGATCAATGATCTTTACTGGTTTGATCTCCCAGGTTAGGTCATCTCGTAGTGCAATATCTTCATATTCCAAAACATGAGAGGGATCTGGCTGGTACTTCTTTAACTGGGATACATGGAAGACATCATGTATCTGACTAAGGTTCAGGGGTAGGGCCACTTTATATGCCACTAGTCCTACTTTTGACAGAATCTGGAAAGGTCCGGTGTATTTTGGTGACAATTTCTTCGATTTCAAAGACCTTCCTACTCCCGTTGTCGGAGACACTTTCAAGAACACATGGTCTCCTATATCGAAGGTCAAAGACTTTCGCCGAATGTCCGCATAACTTTTCTGTTTGCTTTAGGCTATGAGCAGTTTCTGTCTAATTGACCTTATCCTCTCAGTTGTTTGCTCGACTAGGTCTGGCCTATATAGCTTTCGCTCCCCTAATTCTATCCAATACAGTGGGGATCTACACTTGTGACTATACAAAGCTTCATATAGAGCCATCTATATACTGGAGTGATAACTGTTATTGTAAGCAAATTCTGCTAATGGCAGATAGTCATCCCAGTTACCTTTGAAATCCAATACACAGGCTCTCAACATATCTTCTAGTGTTTGTATGGTTCGCTCTGTCTGACTATCCGTCTGTGGGTGATACACTGTACTGAAGCTCAGCTTGGTGCCCTTTGCTTGCTGTAGTGCCTTCCAGAATCAGGATAGAAACCGAGGATCTCGGTCGGATACAATCGACTCTGGCACTCCATGTAATCTCACAATTTCTTTGATATATAACTTGGTAAGTTTTTCTAGTTGGTAATCTTTCTTCATTGCCAGAAAATGGGCGGACTTCGTTAATCAGTCAATAATCACCCATATCGCGTCATATCCAGATGAGGTACGGGGTAACCCTATGATGAAATCCATGGAGATACTATCCCATTTCCATTCTGGAATATTTAGAGGATGTAAAAGCCCTGATGGTCTCTAATGTTCTGTTTTGACCTTCTGGCAAGTGAGGCATTTAGATACATACTCTGTTATGTCCTTCTTTATGCCAGGCCACCAAAATATACGTCAGAGGTCCTGGTACATCTTTGTCATTCCTGGATGTATTGTATATTTGCTCTTATGTGCTTCCTCCAATAGTTGTCGCCTGATGGACTCCAAAACATATACCCATTCCTTATACTTCAATATCCCATCTGATGACACCTCGATCGCATCATCCTCAGCTTTTGTTAGCTTAATTCGAAGTGTATCAGCTATCAGATCGCTCTTCTGGGCCTCTTTGATTTGTTCTATCAGTTGGGCTTCTGCTCTTGTCACTTCTACTTTCTGGGTCATTAGTTTCATATGGAAAAAAGGTTCCCAATCCCTCACATCTTTGATGAGTTTCCGTTACTGAATGCTACCTGTACTACCTTTCGGCTTAAGGCATCAGTTACCACATTAGCCTTACCCTGATGGTATTTTATCTGGTAATCATAATCCTTGAGTAATTCCATCCATTGTCGTTGTCTCATGTTTAGTTCTTTTTGATCTTGCAGGTACTTGAGACTTTTATGGTCACAATATAGTTCGAGGGTTGCCCCATATAAATAATGCCTCCAGATTTTTAAGGTATAAACTATTGTAGCTAATTCTAAGTTGTGAGTGGGATAATTCTCTTCATGAGACTTTAACTGTCATGAGGCATAGGCGACTACTCGTCCTTGCTGCATTAATACACACCCTAATCCTTACTTGCTAGCGTCGGTATATATAACATACAGTGGGGTTGGATCGAGAATTATCAGCACAAGGGTCGAGGTCAACCTTCGTTTCAGCTCTTGGAAGCTAGCCTCACATTTATCATCCCACACAAATTGTTGGTTTTTATGTGTAAGTTTAGTCAGGGGCTGTGCGATTCTTGAAAAATCTTTAATAAATCTTCTATAGTAACCTGTTAATCCCAGAAAGCTTTGTATTTATGTTACTGTTTTTGGTTACTCCCAGTTCAAAACTGCTTCCACCTTACTGGGATCCATTGCTACTCCATCTTGGGTAATCACATGACCTAAGAACTTTACTTCATTCAGCCAAAACTCGCACTTGCTGAGTTTGGCATATAGCCGTTTCCCCTTCAAAATACTTAGAATGATCCGTAAATATTGTTCGTGTTCCGCTGGTGACTTGGAATATACTAAGATATCATCAATGAAAACCACCACAAGCTGATCTAGATATGGCCAAAAGATCCTATTCATGTAATCCATGAAAATCACAGGGGCATTCGTTAGTCAGAAGGGCATTACCAAGAATTCGTAGTGCCCATACCGTGTTCAAAAAGTGGTCTTCGGAATGTCCTCTACTTTAATCCTCAGTTGGTAGTAACCTGATCTCAAGTCAATCATGGAGAACACTGTGGCACCAGCTAATTGGTCTAGCAAATCATCTATTCTAGGTAGTGGGTACTTGTTTTAATCGTCACTTTGTTGAGCTCTCGGTAATCAATGCATAACCTTAGGCTACCGTCCTTCTTACGGACGAATAAGACGGGTACTCCCTATGGTGACACACTGGGCCGGATAAAATTCTTTTCTAATAGCTCCTCTAACTGTTTCTTTAATTCTGCCATTTCATTTGGAGCCATATGATAAAGGGCTTTGGACATCGGCCTTGCTCCAGGTACCAGGTCAATTGTAAACTCTACCTTTCACTCTAGAGGTAACCCGCTAATTTCTGTCAAAAAGACTTCTGGAAAATCGCATACCACGGGTATCTCTATTATGTCTTCTTCCATTTTTGCAAGTACAGAGAAGAATACCACGTATCCCTGACAGCCATGTCTTAGGCAATCCTCAGCTTGGGTTCCCGTGGTCAAGTTCAGTTTCACCTCGGTATGAGGGGTTAGCTCATGGGGAGGAAAAATCAAAGTCCTATTCTTACAGTCAAGGAGTATATTATGGGTAGACAGCCAATTCAGGCCAAGTATCACATCAATCTCATAAAAAGGCATACATATTAGGTCAAGTGTAGTGCAACAGTGGGCATACTGAACAATACAATTTAGGCAAACATCAGACGTATAAACTTTAGTGCCCGTAGGAGTAGCCACACATAGATCATATAATAATGCGTTAACAGCAAGGCCTATGCGCTTCGTGCATTCATACGAAACAAAAGAGTGGCTAGCACCTGAGTCAAACATAGCATGCATAAGGTAATTATTAATTTGAATCGTACTTTATATCATCTCAGGCGACTTATCAGCCTCTTCCCTTGTGAGGGCAAAGACACTCCCTTGAGCTTGGGGCCTCGAGCCATCCACATTAAGGGGACACTCCCTTATATAGTGTCCTAGCTTGCCACATCGAAAGCACACATTTTGACCCATCAAACATGGTCGATCTCCGTGGTTTTTACCACAGGTGCTGCATTCCTTAGTCTGGTGTGTAGTGCTGCTTCCTCCTTTCCTCACTCCTCCTCCTCGCTTAGACTTCTTAGAAAACATAGGCTTTCACCTCTTCCTATTTCCTCCGGAAGAAGTCCCCTCTGGTCTGCCCCTTGTTGCTGGTCCTTGTAGTCTCGGAGCGGCCCTGACTAGTGCCTGGTGGTTCAGGCTACTTTCAGTAATCCGACAGGCTTCCACTGCCTAATTGAACTTTTCAAGTTGCCGTGGGGCTACCTTCTCCCTCAGCTCCTGCCTTAGTCCCCTTACCATTTTCTCTGTTTTCCACTGCTCATTATTACGGAGTTGGAGGTAGTTAGAGTAACGAGAGAGCCTCATGTACCTGTCTAGGTACTCATTGAAGGATTCTCGAGGACCTTGTTGAATCATCAGAAATTCCACCTCTTTTTCGTCTCTTATTGATAGTGGGAAGTATTTCAAATTAAAGTGTTCCTTAAACACTTCCCAGGTAATAGGGGTTGCATTCTCCTGGAGAATCATCTTGGTGTTCTTCCACTAGTGATCAGCTTCGCCCTCCAGTTTATAAATAGCCATCTAAGCTTTTCTCTCCGAGGAACATTCAAGCACATTAAAAATCTTCTCTAGCTGAGTGATCCAGTCCTCGGCCACCTGGACATTCAATGTCCTTGTGAAACTCGGGGGATTCTGTGCACTGAATCGTTTGATCCACTATCTTAGTGAATTAGGATCCCCTGCAGGTCACACCAACTCAGCTACCGGCTCTTGGGGTTGAGCTGGCTGTGGTGCCTCGGCCACGCTTGGCCTGACCTGTTGCAGCTGTGCTATTGCTGCTGTCATTGCAGCTGATATGGCAGCATCGCGTTCCTGGTCTTGGCATGCTTGGGTCGCCTGAATTTCTTGCATCACCTTCTGCTGTTCCTTTAGTCGGTCCATAACCAATTGAATCGGGTTAATACGAGGTTCTCTTGCTGCCTCCCTTGGTTGTATTTCTCTTCGGGTTCTCACCATTTTACTTAACTTGTTACTACAAGAGGAACAGAGGAATAAGACTATTACTTAATCATCAAAATATTTTATACTAAGCTATGCTTCATATTTGTACATAGATAGGTTTCAGGTATAAGCATCCAAAACATAGATCATCCAAGTCACATATATAGTCATCCACTTAAGACATGAGAGAGAAAGGAAAATAGGAAGTAACAAAAAGCTCCAGTTCGTCCAAGATCTGATCAAAGCTTCCATAGGCGCCTTGCTTGGAACGGTCACTAACCAAACTGATTTGATCCTGCCAAATAGGGGTCCTTGGCAAAGAGTCCACTAAGGCCTGTCCCCACATCTCCTCATCTATCTCTCCTTCGTCCTGGTCGACGATATCACTATGTAATAGTCATATGTAGTAAAAATAGTCCATATAAATGTACCCATACTGGTTTTGGGAGATGTCAATCTGCCTCCCTAGCTCACATAGCTCCTCAAAAATAGCTTGATAGGTATGCAGCTCCTTCGTGACTAACTGTTGCCTCTTCTTTGGAGGCAAGTCCTTCTCTAAGATCTGATCATGGCGCACTACTCTAAGGGGCTGTGGCTTCGTCCCACTAGGGCTCACTTCATTCAGGTTAGGTTTAGGCCCCTGAAGAGAGCCTTTCATCGTTTGCTTTGGGGTTCTCACTCAAAAATAAGTCCAAGCTATGCAGTATAATGCAAACTCAGGTCGTTTCTCTTTTGGGAGCCTTAATTAATTACCTAAGTTAGACTAAATGCTATGCAAAGTAATGAAAAGGGGTTTTTGGGTTTTTAACATTTAATGAAATGTGCCAAAAGTGAATACAATGAAAACAAATCTAAGATACTATGTTTTTGGAGTTTTTAAAATAATAATGATGTAATGGAAGTGATTGATAGGAAATCTCTTGAAAATGGTTTTGTTGGCAATCATGGTTCACTTAAAATACTGGAAGTTTCAAAATTCCATTAGGTTTTCTTAAAAAGAACCTCATTAACTCAATGAGTCCAAAGCTTTCATTAATGAACTCATTAACGAAAACTTTGTTTAGCTTCCCTAATGTGTAAATTTGGAATGATCATGCAATGGGCTTAATGTAACACACAATCAACTCAGTACCCAAACACAACCATGCAAGATAGGAGAGAATAATGAGAGTTACAATAAGCATATATGCAACTACATATATTTAAGCTCATAGTTCAACATCAATCAATCCAAAATACAAATGCTAATTAGTAACCACTGATTACAGAATTAATCAAAGCATCTAAATAAGACTTTACAACTCCTAAACCTAGGAAATCTTAAATGCCTAGCTAAAAACTAAAGATTAAAACTAAAACTCCCCTTTAAAGCTTGGGAACTCATGCTACTCCACCATCTTCAAGAGTTGAAAAGCTTAGCTCATCATAGCCTTGGAATCAGCTCCAACCAGAGGTAGATCTTCAGCCATAATAGTAGCAAATGAAGGAAATGAAAATGGATGAAGAAGAAGTGCAGGAAAATAGAAGGTGAAGAAGATGGAGATGGAGGATTAGGGTTTTTGTGGGAGAGATGAGAGAAGATGATGATAGAAATGTAGGTGGAGGCTGAATAATAAGGATCTGACCTCATCATACCCAAAATAGGGTTTCTAACCTGAAAATTGCGTGTATGGGTCGGTTCCTGGGGTTGGGTAGGTCAGAATTTATCGAAATGGTCGGGTTTGAAATTTGTTGATACGAGGGGTTCACCGCGGTGAAACATAGGTTCGCCGCGGTGAACCATGGCAAAGAGCTTTGCTTCGACAGATGATGTTCGCTGTGGCGAACTGAGGCAGAGGATCCTTTCTTGCTTCTTGTGCCTTGAGTTCTTCAATTCTGGCCCCAATCTCTAGTGTCCTACAATAAAAAGCAACAAATTGAAGTATCAATTGCCCTAGAAATCAATTGAATACAATTAATAACCAATTATGACAATTTTATTCTCAAAAAGACACTAACTTAAAGTAAGGACTCTTAATCTAAATTAAGCACAATTATCATTAAAAAGGGCCAGAAAATACCACAAAATCATGGATAATGTAATGAAAAGATAATAATAACTTGTGCTCAATCAAATTCCCCCACACTTAGACCTTTATACTCCTGGACAAAGCTCAAGAATAATTCAAAGAGATACCAGCACAAAGAGAAACACTACCATGCTTAAAGATGAAAGCAGAAGATTAGTAAGAAACTCTCACAGGGTTAACATCAGTAAACAAGGATATGCTAAGAAAATGAGCACAATGGACAATTAACTCAAAAGATTGATCAAGAAAGATCTATCTCACGGATAAGTGTTTCACTCTTAACTCACTTGTTTTGGGGTTATTTCACTCCAAGTCTACTCAATCCAATTTCTACCATAAGCTTGTAATAATTCTACCTCTCCACCACAGGAAGCAAACTTTGTAAATCAAGAGGACTTTTAAGGGTTAGAACTTAAATGAAGGCCAAGTGAAATGAATGGAATGAGAATGAAAACGGAAATGAGTACAAGCATACAAATTATTAAGACAGAATTAATCTAAATAAAAGCAAGGGAAGAAGCTACTTAGTTTTTATTTTAAAATTTTTGTATTTCTTTATCCTTTCTTTTCTTTGCTTTTTCTCTTTTTTCTTTCTTTCTTTCTTTCTTTTTCTTTCTATTTTCTTTTTTTTTATTTAAGCAACTTCTTCTTCTTCTTTTTTCTTTTTTTTTTACTACAAATAACTGCATGCATGTACTCAAGATGAAGGTCCAAAGGGGTTTACAACAGTAAAATGATTGGGTTTGTGTTTGGGAAACGAGGATTTGAAATCGAATGCCTCTATCATTTTTACAAAAATTGATTCACTAAGCTTCGATTAAGAATTAAAACAAGTTCTAGAGAAATATGAATTAAGCAGATTCACTCAATTTCATAACTTTAGGCCCAAAAATCCTTCCAACAAGGCTAAAATCTCAATTAATCAATCTCAAGGGTTAACAACCACACAGTCATAGTTTCAAAGCATATCATCATTTACTATCTGTCAAATACATGAGAATAACTAGCCCAAGTTCAACTCTTATTTAAAGGCATGGGAAGTTTTCTAAAAGCACAAGTAGACTTTGAACTTTCTATCAATTTTAAACAGAATGTAGGAGCATAAAGAATCTAAGCCAGGAAAAATTTCTGAAGACTAGTTGAAATTGCAAAGAATTTATTATATAAATAAAATTTATTTTTGGGGGATTGTCGCGGCGAACCATGGCAGAAACGATAGGAGGGTGGGGTGTAATAGTAGGCTGTTTGAGGCAATCATACCGGAAGAGGGGTACAGGGTCGAAATAGCTGTCATTATCATATTCAGGTACCCCGCACGTGCGGAAAATGTCAGAGATAAGGTGGGGAAAAATGATGCTATTGGTGAGTTTTTTGGTGTTGACGGAATCGTAGAGGGCTGATTAGATAGTTTCAGCTACATTGAAAGTTTTTCCGGTCATGAGGAGATAAACGTAAAGGGCTTGGCGTTTAGGAAGGTTCTGGAGAAGGGAAGTGGGCAAGATGTTGTTGCAGACCAGGTGCAGCCACGGCCTCGCCTTAGGTCGGAAATCGAAGCGTTTCAAGTAAAGCTCAGCAGTGTGAGGGCGATGCCAAGTGGCACCATCCCGGCACAGGGTCTGGACAATTTCATCAAAAGGATAATTATCTCTGTAATGCGAATGTGGGAATGATGAACCTCAGGAAGGCGGTAGTGGCGGGATATGTTATCTGTGGTGAAGGAGTAATTCACACGGTGGTCATGGAACATGATGGATAACATGCCATTAAGGCGGGCGTAGGTGTAGAAGTGGCGAACGAAGGCATCGTTGCCCATTTCTCGTGAGTGAACCAATCCGGTCAATTGGGATTCTCGGAGTCTTTGGACAAAGGGGTTGTCTGGTGGGTCAAGAGGAAAGGGCCTTTCCTTAAGGAGGGGGCACTGGTCTACTAACTTATAGAGGTCGTCATAAGACAAGGCTTCCTCTGAGTCTGAGTCAAACACGAGCAAGGGTTCAGGGCGTTTGGTGCGAGGCATTGTCCTGAAGCAACAAACAACAGAAACACTAAACACAGAACAAACAACCACAACCAAAACAACCCAGAAAAAACCAAAATTACAACCTAGATAGTAGCAAATGGTTATATAATGATTCATAGGTTTTTAGAGGATCAAAAGCTTTCAGAATTAAATAAAGAGATTAAAGAAAAACACAATGTACTATGAATCATTAGATAACCTACAGGCTACGTAACTACAAACTAACAACAGAATAACGCAACCCAACAACACAATACCAGAACAAACAAGCTAAATAACAACTAAACAAAATTAAACTAAAGGAAAGAACAAAGAAAGAGAAAAAAACACACCGAGAGGGGGAGAGACAGGCGCGCACGGAGAGCAGAGAAAGAGAGAGAGAGCATGAAAAATTTAAAGAGATAAGGGAGAAGAGAAGAGAGGGAGAAGGCGTATGAGAGGGCTAGAGAAGGGAGGAAGCCGACGGACTAGGGGGAGAAGGAGAGGGAGGGCCGACGGGTGAAAGGGAGAGTGCGTTCAGAATGAGAGGGGATGTGCGAAACAGGGGAACTGGCAGTTTTGAATGAAATAGGTTAATTGGGGGGGTTTAATGGAATGGGTAGGGGAAAAGACTAAAAAGGGCTCAGGAGAGAAGAGTGGGTGACTTAGAATGGGGGGCAAAATGAGAAAATCACGTGAAAATCAGGGAAAAAACGAAACCGTCCAGCGTAGAAACGGCGGGTTCGCCGCGGCGAACATGCTCGAGACGAAAAACAAAGGGGGAGAAGGATGTTTTGCGGCAGCAACAGTATAAGTTCGCTGCGGTGAAACCATCCCGAGAGGAACACACAGAGACTGGCGATCTTCGCCGCGGTGAAATGTCACCGAGAGCAACACAGGAGAAATAGAACCACTTCGCCGCGGCGAAGGATAGGGTTTGCCGCGGCGAAGTGTCACAGAGAGGATAGAAAAATACAGAAAACACTCAAACAACAAAGAAACACAACACCAAACAACAGATAAAGCTGGATACTTCAAAAACTTTAAAGCACATCAAAAGAGATCAGAAGGTGTTCAACAAGTCCATGATTAGGCAGTATACCACAGACAAACTTTCTCAATCAATTTGAATCATATAAGTCATTACAAACACCAAATCATCAAGCACAAAATAAGATAGGATAGAGATCAAAACTTCCAAGGGGTCTTATTGAATTCAAACAATAACTACACTACTTTCCTACTGAAAAGGGTTTCTCCCCCACACTCATTCAACATACAATGCATAAAACATAGCAAGATCAATAGTTAAGCAAAAGCATGTAAATGAGTGAAGGAAAGAAACGACCAGGGAGTTAAGGAGGCTTTTGGTTCTCATGGTAGAGCTTCAGTTGATGGCCATTAACTTTAAGCGTTGCTCCAGTTTCCTCATTAAGAAGCTCCACCATTCTAAAATTATGCACCTTTGTGATTGTGTAAGGCCCATCCCAACGGGTATTGAACTTTCCTTGGTTAAACTTGAATCTGGCCTTAAACATCAGTACCTTGTCTCCCACCTTGAAATTCTTCCGTAGGAGACCCTTATCATGCACAAATTTTGTCTTCTCCTTGTAAAGTCGAGAGTTCTCATAAGCCTCTAATCTCAACTCCTCTAACTCTTGCAGCTGCAACTTCCTCTCTATCCCAGAAGATTCCAAGTTCATGTTACATTGTTTGACTGCCCAATATGCTTTATGCTCCAACTCTACTGGTAGGTGGCATGCTTTGCCAAAGACTAAACGATAAGGAGACATTCCAATTAGTGACTTATAGGCAGTTCTATAGGCCCACAATGCTTCCTCTAATCTTAGGCTCCAATCTTTCTTGGATGGTTTGACTATCTTCTCCAGTACCTGTTTCACCTCTCGATTGGACACTTCAGCTTGGCCATTGGTTTGGGGGTGATATGCAGTGGAGACTTTGTGGGTGACACCAAATTTAGAAAACAAGTTATCTACTACCTTATTACAAAAATGTGTACCTCTATCACTCACCACAGCCCTTGGAATCCCAAACCTACAGAAAATGTTGGACTTAAGAAACTTAGAAACCGCCTGGGCATCATCTTTTCTAGTAGGTACAGCCTCTATCCATTTGGAGACGTAATCAACAGCTAGAAGAATGTATATAAAACTAAAGGACGGAGGAAAGGGACCCATGAAGTCAATTCCCCAAACATCAAAAATTTCACAAAACAGTAAAGGTTGTTGAGGCATTTCGTGTCTTTTACCTAACCCTCCAAAATGTTGACATTTGTCACAGGATCGACAAAAGTCGTAAGAATCTTTAAAAAGGGTTGGCCAATAAAAACCAGAATCTAAAATCTTCCTAGATGTTCTCCTTGCACTGAAATGACCACCACAAACCATGGAATGGCAAGTTGCAATGATAGACTCGAACTCTTCACTAGGCACACACTTTCTTATAACCTGGTCACTATATATCCACCATAGGTGAGGGGCATCCCAAATGTAGTGTCTCGATTCACTTCAAAGTTTTTGTGCCTGAAATTTAGACATAAAAGAAGGGGTGAGTCCAGTTATAAGATAATTAACAATATGTGCATACCAAGGCTCTTTAACAGCTAAGGCACATAATACTGAATCAGGAAAGGAATCACAGGTGAGTTCAGAAGAGTCTACTCCCCGTGTATCATCTAGTAGCCTACTTAAGTGATCGGCTACATGGTTCTCTGCCCCTGCTCGATCCTTTATTTCAATGTCAAATTCCTAGAGAAGTAATGCCCACCTAATCAATCTTGGCTTAGATTGTGGTTTCTTGAGAAGATAGCGAACAGCTGCATGATCAGTGAAAACAGTCACATGAAAATTTAACAAGTAAGGCCTAAACTTTTCTAAAGCGAAAACAACTGTAAATAGCTCTTTTTCTGTTGTTGTATAGTTGACTTGAGCTGCATCCAATGTTTTCGAAGCATAGGTAATGACTCTGAGAGCTTCTCCTCCTTCTGGCCTGACATAGCTCCTACAGCAAAATTAGAAGCGTCACATGAAATCTCAAAGGGCAAAGTCCAGTTTGGTGCAACAAGAATAGGAGGAGAAATGAGTTTAGACTTTAAATCATCAAAAGCAACTCTACAAGAATCATCAAAATCAAATTTCACATCTTTTTGTAAAAGCTTTGAGAGAGGTAAAGCAATCTTGCTAAAATCTTTTATAAACCGCCTATAAAATCCCGCGTGACCCAAAAATGATCTAATATCTTTAATACAAGCAGGATAAGGCAAAGAAGATATAACCTCAATCTTAGCTTTATCAACTTCAATTCCCTTTTTAGAAATCAAATGCCCTAGCACTATCCCTTCATTGACCATAAAATGACACTTTTCAAAGTTTAAAATCAAATTCTTTTCAATGCATCTTTTTAAAACTTTTTCAAGACTAGCAAGACAATCATCAAAAGAACCACCATAAACAGTAAAATCATCCATAAAGACTTCCATACATTCCTTTAAGAAATCACAGAATATAGCCATCATACAACGTTGGAAAGTCCCTGGAGCATTACATAACCCAAAAGGCATCCTACGATAGGCGAAGGTACCAAAAGGACATGTGAAAGTAGTTTTATCTTGGTCCTCTGGTGCAATAGGTACTTGAAAGTACCCAGAGAAACCATCTAGAAAACAGTAATGAGATTTGCCTGCAAGTCTCTTAAGCATCTGGTCTATGAAAGGAAGAGGGAAATGATCTTTTTGTGTGGCATCATTGAGTTTTCTATAATCTATGCACACACGCTAGGAATTCTGAACTCTTGTAGGAATAAGCTCATCCCTATCATTTCTAACCACAGTAACCCCACTCTTTTTAGGTACTACATGTATCGGACTAACCCACTCACTATCAGATATGGGATAGATGATCCCAACACTTAGAAGTTTGGTAATTTCCTTCTTAACCACATCAACAATCAGGGGGTTTAGTCTTCTCTGGGGTTGTCTCACTGGTTTGGAACCTTCACTAAGCAAGATCCTATGTGTGCAAATGGCTGGGCTAATCCCCAGAATGTCCGCTAAAGTCCACCCAATAACCCTCTTATGCTCTCTCAATACAGTAAGGAGTCTTTCTTCCTCAACCTTAGACAGGGAGTTAGCTATAATGACAGGTAATCGCTCATTATACTCTAGAAAAGCATATTTCAAAGTAGAGGGTAGGGGTTTCAAATCAAGTGTAGGTGGTTGCACAATAGAAGGAATCAATTTATGAAGTTCAAGAGAGAATAGATTACTCCTCTTTCCTTCAACCAGTGAGAGTTCCTCATCCTTGCAATTAGCTTCCTCTCCAAGCATTGAACCAACTTCTAGTTGATCTACAGTAACCGCCTTAGAGGGATTCTTCTCCATGACTCCTTCCTCCATTTCTGAAATAACAACAGGAAACCTTTCCCCAAGGGAATCATCATTGATAATAGAGGAATCAAAGTCTACTTTGGAGTCAAGGGAGGAAACAGAAAATGCATGTGGGATGGAAAGCATACAATTAAACACAGTACAATTAAGGCATGTAACATCACCACCACATGAGCAAAAAGAAGGTGAAGAGTAAAGAGATGAAAAAAAAGAAATTGTTTCATCCTCATCAATAGATTCATCAGTGTAAATATCAGAATAGAAAGAGTCATTTTGCAATTCAACTTCAGAGCATGCATCCTCAACAGCAATGTCTATCATGTTAACCCCCAAAAGTGAATAGTCCTCATAAGGATGTTTCATTGCTTCATACATGTTAAAAGAAACTTTATTATCACCCACCTCTATAGTTATGGTGCCTTCTTTCATGCTAATCATGGTATTAGCAGTCCTTAAGAAAGGTCGACCAAGGATGAGTGTAGTATCATTCACACGCTCAGAAGACATGTCAAGCACATAAAAATCAGCAGGAAACACCAATCCTTTAACTTGGACTAAAATGTCTTCAATAATGCCCTCAGGATACCTAATAGTCCTATCAGCTAGTTGGAGCACAACAGTGGTAGACTTAAGAGTCTTGACTCCTAGAGATGTGTATACGGACTTAGGCATGACATTAATAGCTGCACCTAGATCTAACAGGGCTCCCTCTATAGTAACTTTTCCTATTGTGCAAGGGATAGTGAAAGATCCAGGGTCTTGACACTTTACAGGGATTTGGACAAAGCAGACACATTAGAGGGTAATTGAACTCTTTCATTAGGTTTAAATCTCCTCTTTTGAGTACATAATTCTTTTAATACCTTAGCATACTTAGGAATCTTTTTAATCAGGTCAAACAAGGGTATATTCACTTCTACCTTCCTAAATGTCTCAAGCAACTCATGATCTTGCCTCTCCTTACCCATTTTCACATTTTTCAAATAAGCATTAGGGAAAGGTAGTTCATTGATGTTTACCTCCTTACCTTCCTTGCTTGAGGCTCCATGATTGCTTGGCTCAGATTCCACAATTGTCCCCTTGCCATCATGTTCTTTTGAGGCTTCTTTCAGCTTTAGCCTCTTCTCCTTGGAGCTTTTAGACTTCTTCTCCTTTGAAGGTGCTTGTGGCAGCTCATCACACAAGATCTCCTCATCTATAACTTCATCCTCCTCTTCTTTGAATTTCACTTGCTTCCCATTCCTAAGGGTAATAGCATTCAAGCCCTTAGGATTGATAATAGTGTTGGAGGGGATTGTGCCACTGCTCCTTGCTTGTTGCTCACTCATGTTGTTGGACAACTGAGTTACGTAGGAGTTAATGTTCTCAGATTTAGTCTCCCATTGCTCCATCCTCTTTTCCAAAGCACTAAATCTAGCATCATTCTTGGATGAGTCTTGTTGAATTAGTGAAGCTAAGGAGTTGAACTGAGTAGCGTTAACAGTCCTTTCTTCCTTCATTAAGGCCATCATATTTTGTAGGAGTTGATTTATTTCATCCTTAGGTGGGACAGTTAGGGCTTGAGATTGGTTTTGGAACTGGTTTGAAGATGGACCAGCTCCTTCACTCTTCTAAAATATGTTTAGAGGTCTACTATCATCATTCCTCTAGCCCAATCGAGGGTTTGCTTTCCATCCCTCGTTGTAAGTGTTGGAGTAGGGGTCCCACTTTTGATTTGGACAGCCTTGGAAGACTGTAGACACTTCCTCATAGCAGTCTGGACAAACGCTAGAAATATGCATAACTGATCCACATGTTTCACAACTAGGCGCTGTAATGTCCATAGGAGCGGATGGGCGATGCACACTCATATTCTTCAATTCAGCAGTGATTAAAGACAATTGAGATGTCACTTTGCTTCCCAAAGAATCTACTTTTGATTCCAAAGCGTCCATTCTCCTACTATGCACCGAAGCAGCTCCCATCTCATGCACTCCTCTAGTATCTCTCACACCATGTTGTTGATGATTCAGGGCCATCTTCTTTATCAAATCCCAAACCTCCTCAGCAGTGGAGTCTATCAAAGATCCTCCTGATGCAGCATCCAACATACCCTTCTCTTGGTTCTTCAACCCATCATAGAAGTACTGCACCAGTTGTTCATTCGGAATTTGATGATGTGGGCATCTTGAAAGTAGGTCCTGAAATCTATTCTAGTAATCATAAAGAGATTCGTCATAGTCTTGCTTGGCAGAATAAATCTCCTTCCTCATTGATGAAGTACGAGAAGCCAGAAAGTATTTCTCCAGAAATGCCTTCCTTAAGTTCCCCCAACTGTGGTAGGCATCAGCTACATGTCTTGGGAGGCTCATGTACCATTCCCTAGCTTTTTCTTCCAAGGATAGATGAAAAACCTTCCATAGCACTTGGTCCAATGATACTCCCACAGGCTTCATACTTTGACAAATCATGGAAAGAGATTGCAGATGGAGATATGGGTCTTCTCCTGTCAAGCCATGAAATTTGGGAAGAGAGTTATTAATCTTAAAGTTAACTTCAAAATTTATACAAGCCGCAGTAAAAGGATCAAAATTTACATCAGAAGTTGTGGCTTCTCTAATTGTCCTTCTCCTAGGGTTTCCATTATTTTC
The DNA here is from genome assembly GCF_004799145.2 of Neltuma alba. NCBI lineage: Eukaryota > Viridiplantae > Streptophyta > Magnoliopsida > Fabales > Fabaceae > Neltuma > Neltuma alba. The sequence goes on along the minus strand of NW_021635416.1, from coordinate 13,801 downwards.
TCTTACTCTCTCTTGTTCACCATTACCACCATTCCTCACTTGATTAGCATTCAGGTTAGGATTAGGTTGGTTTTGTGGTAATTCAGCCATTATATCTTGGTCAGTAGGTTCACTCTCACTACTGGATAGGCTAGATTCCATAGAAATATTCTCTTGCTCAATCACCAACTCACTTGTCCCCTCAATTCTTTTCTCTCTTCTTATCTCTCTGAGTCTTCTCTCTTATCTCTTCAAATTTTCCGTGCTCTCTCTCTCTTTCTCTGCTCTCCGTGCGAGCCTGTCTCTCCCCCTCTTGGTGTGTTTTTTTCTCTTCCTTTGTTCTTTCCTTTAGTTTAATTTTGTTTAATTGTTATTTAGCTTGTTTGTTCTGGTATTGTGTTGTTGGGTTAGGCTATTCTGTTGTTAGTTTGTAGTTACGTAGCCTGTAGGTTATCTAATGATTCATAGTACATTGTGTTTTTCTTTAATCTCTTTACTTAATTCTGAAAGCTTTTGATCCTCTGAAAACCTATGAATCATTATATAACCATTTGCTACTATCTAGGTTGTAATTTTGGTTTTTTCTGGGTTGTTTAGGTTGTGGTTGTTTGTTTTGTGTTTAGTGCTGTTGTTTGTTGCTTCAGGACAATGCCTTGCACCAAACGCCCTGAACCCTTACTCGCGTCTGACTCAGACTCAGAGGAAGCCTTGTCTTATGATGACCTCTATAAGTTAGTAGACCAGCACCCCCTCCTTAAGGAAAGACCCTTTCCTCTTGACCCACCAGACAACCCCTTTGTCCAAAGACTCCGGGAATCCCAATTGACCGGATTGGTTTGCCCACAAGAAATGGGCAATGATGCCTTCGTCTGCCACTTCTACACCTACACCTGCCTTAATGGCATGTTATCCATCCTGTTCCGTGACCACCGTGTGAATTACTCCTTTACCATAGATAACATATCCCGCCACTACTGCCTTCCTGAGGTTCGTCATTCCCACTATTCGCATTACAGAGATAATTATCCTTTTGATGAAATTGTCCAGACCCTGTGTCGGGATGGTGCCACTTGGCATCACCCCTGCACTGCTGAGCTTTACTTGAAACGCTCCGATTTCTGGCCTGAGGTGAGGCTGTGGCTGTACCTGGTTTGCAACAACATCTTGCCCACTTCCCATCTCTAGAACCTTCCTAAACGCCAAGCCCTTTACGTTTATCTCCTCATGACCGAAAAAACTTTCAATGTAGCTGAAACTATCTAATCAGCCCTCTACGATTCCGTCAACACCAAAAAACTCACTAATAGCATCATTTTCCCCCACCTTAGTTGCTGAAGATTTGAAAATTGCTCAGGATTTTTCGTTTCTGCCACCCTTCGCCGTGGCAAAGCCCCTTTGCTTTCATGTTAATTAGCTCTCGGGCACAGTTCGCCGCGACCAACTTATGTTTCACCGCGGTGAAGGCTGGCCCTTTCTCCAGATTTCGTTTCTGCCATGGTTCGCCGCGACAACCTCCACAGTTCGCCGCAGCAATCCCCCAAAAAAAAATTTATTTAAATAATAAATTCTTTGCAATTTCCACTGGTCTTCAGAAATTTTTCCTGGCTTAGATTCTTTATGCTCCTGCATTCTGTTTAAAATTGATAGAAAGTTCAAAGTCTACTTGTGCTTTTAGAAAACTTCCCATGCCTTTAAATGAGAGTTGAACTTGGGCTAGTTATTCTCATGCATTTGACAGATAGTAAATGATGATATGCTTTGAAACTATGACTGTGTGGTTGTTAACCCTTGAGATTGATTAATTGAGATTTTAGCCTTGTTGGAAGGATTTTTGGGCCTAAAGTTATTAAATTGAGTGAATCTGCTTATTTCATATTTCTCTAGAACTTGTTTTAATTCTTAATCGAAGCTTAGTGAATCAATTTTTGTAAAAATGATAGAGGCATTCGATTTCAAATCCTCGTTTCCCAAACACAAACCCAATCATTTTACCGTTGTAAACCCCTTTGGACCTTCATCTTAAGTACATGCATGCAGTTATTTGTAGTAAAAAAAAAGAAAAAAAGAAGAAGAAGAAGTTGCTTAAATAAAAAAAAAGAAATAGAAAGAAAAAGAAAGAAAGAAAGAAAGAAAAAAGAGAAAAAGCAAAGAAAAGAAAGGATAAAGATATAAAAAATTTTAAAATAAAAACTAAGTAGCTTCTTCCCTTGCTTTTATTTAGATTAATTCTGTCTTAATAATTTGTATGCTTGTACTCATTTCCGTTTTCATTCTCATTCCATTCATTTCACTTGGCCTTCATTTAAGTTCTAACTCTTAAAAGTCCTCTTGATTTACAAAGTTTGCTTCTTGTGGTGGAGAGGTAGAATTATTACAAGCTTATGGTAGAAATTGGATTGAGTAGACTTGGAGTGAAATAACCCCAAAACAAGTGAGTTAAGAGTGAAACACTTATCCGTGAGATAGATCTTTCTTGATCAATCTTTTGAGTTAATTGTCCATTGTGCTCATTTTCTTAGCATATCCTTGTTTACTGATGTCAACCCTGTGAGAGTTTCTTACTAATCTTCTACTTTCATCTTTAAGCATGGTAGTGTTTCTCTTTGTGCTGGTATCTCTTTGAATTATTCTTGAGCTTTGTCCAGGAGTACAAAGGTCTAAGTGTGGGGGAATTTGATTGAGCTCAAGTTATTATTATCTTTTCATTACATTATCCATGATTTTGTGGTATTTTCTGGCCCTTTTTAATGATAATTGTGCTTAATTTAGATTAAGAGTCCTTACTTTAAGTTAGTGTCTTTTTTAGGATAAAATTGTCATAATTGGTTATTAATTGTATTCAATTGATTTCTAGGACAATTGATACTTCAATTTGTTGCTTTTTATTGTAGGACACTAGAGATTGGGGCCAGAATTGAAGAACTCAAGGCACAAGAAGCAAGAAAGGATCCTCTACCTCAGTTCGCCGCAGCACACTTCTGCTTTCACCGCGGCGAACATCGTCTGTCGAAGTAAAGCTCTCTGCCATGGTTCGCCGCGGCGAACCCCTCGTATCAGTAAATTTCAGACCCGACTATTTCGAGAAATTTTGACCTACCCAACCCCAGGAACCGACCCATACATGCAATTTCATGTTAGAAACCCTATTTTAGGTATGATGAGGTCAGATACTATGTTTTGCTGATACGAGGGGTTGGGTAGGTCAGAATTTCCCGAAATGGTCGCGTCTGAAATTTGCTGATACGAGGGGTTCGCCGCGGTGAACTATGGCAGAGAGCTTTGCTTCGACAGACGATGTTCGCCGCAGCAAAAGCAGAAGTGTGCCGCAGCGAACTGAGGCAGAGGATCCTTTCTTGCTTCTTGTGCCTTGAGTTCTTCAATTCTGGCCCCAATCTCTAGTGTCCTACAATAAAAAGCAACAAATTGAAGTATCAATTGCCCTAGAAATCAATTGAATACAATTAATAACCAATTATGATAATTTTATCCTAAAAAAGACACTAACTTAAAGTAAGGACTCTTAATCTAAATTAAGCACAATTATCATTAAAAAGGGCCAGAAAATACCACAAAATCATGGATAATGTAATGAAAAGATAATAATAACTTGAGCTCAATCAGCCCCACAGCACTCTTGGCTTCATCATCCTCTAACCTTTTACTATCGTTGGAGTCTACCTCAGGAATTATATCCTTTACCTCCCAGAGAGGCTGATAATATCCGGGCGGTAGAGTCGGGTCATCAGGGTCAGAAACATATGGGTGGTACCAGTCTAGGTATGGTTCCCCTAGCCCTCTCTGATCAACTGTACCCCCAAGAGAATCATGCTCACAACAAGCCATATCCTGCATTAAGGTTAGTCCAATGCACACCTTTCGCGACATAACACATCACACACAATCAAATATGCATTATCCTAACGCATTACCATACTGAACAGTACAAATAAAAGATAGTCCAGAACCTTTGCTCTGATACCAAAAATGTCACACCTTCATTTTAAATCCCATTATACATCATTTGGAATCATTCAGAATCGTTACACGATGCTCAAAGTAGGTAAAGACCAAGATTTAAAGTTCTGATTTCGGTTACTATTCATGTAACCCCTAAAAATCGGGTCAACTTTGAAAAATCGTCACTAAATGTAAAAAAATAAAAAAAAGTGGTTTTAAGTCTCACACAAAGCTTATGAAATGCTCTACATAGGAAAAATATTCATAAGTATCAATTTTTCACAGATCAATACCAATTTCCATGCAATTATGTACTGTTCATTTGGTAAATTCTGAAATTTCTAGTATTTTTTATCCAACTTTGAAAGGGCATAACTCTTTCCACAAATTTCCAAATTTAATGATCTACCACTTGATTTAAAGCTAAAATATGATCTACAAGTTTGCCAAATTTCAAATTCAGATTCGAACATTTGCTATTTATTTCGTATGCACCAAGCTTGGTCCTTTTTAGTCAAAGGTTATCCCTTAATTACCTTTGTTTTGGCTCTTTCTTAACCTTTTACCCATCCTTAATCATTTGGGACTTAACACGTGCTTGAACATACATTGCACTATACTTTCACATGTTTAAATATAGACATACATGCTTGGCTCCCCTTAGGAGCTATTATCCAACAAATATTTCCAAAGTCATAATATTACATAACAAGTTTCAAAATTTACACTAGGGTACATTAATTGTTCATTAGGCCTCCAGGACAATTTCTTTGCCTTTGCCCTTGCTTGCACTTCCTCCTAGATGGTGTTAAACATAAGAGTGAGATTTCAAAGAAATCCCAGTAGCACAGAATCACACTTATCATGCATTCATGCAAACACTACGTGCAATGCTTTTGTGCATTTATCTGTTTATGTGTTCATGCTTTTATGCCATGGAAAGTAAGCTATCATACACATATTCAATAGAAATAATGCCAAGTCAACATAATTCAAACATTGCAATCAACATTTGCAATAAAGCTTAGTCACATCATGGCACACATTGCACACATACACATTAACACATCAATGTAAGCAAGAAAGCAATCAAATGTAATTCAATGCTCCTCTTGGTACTTGGTCCTTGATTCCTTTAAGTTAAAGATGTTTTCTTGAGGATTTGGCAAGGTACCTAACAAACCAACACCAATGCCAATCATTCAACAATTATTCAAACACATTCCCTATTACTTAAACATTAACCCTTTTTCTTGGGATTTTTGGCCTAATTGTTTTCCTTTTGATTCAAGAAACCTCCTTGGCTATTCCTATATGGTTTTTCATGTAGAATTCAAATATTAAATCAAATTTTACAAAATCAAATCCCTTCCTGAAATTGACCAAAACATAAACGAATTTTTTTACAAGGAAAGATGTCAAAATTTCTAACTTGATTTTTAATGCTTCCAAATTCAATTCCTCCATATTACCCTACACAAAAATGCCCAAGGAGTTCAATGGAAGCATCATATCCATCAAAATCCAATCATAAGTCCATGAATTCAGATGGCTGAACACCTCCCCTTAGGTTAATAAATTTCCACATTGATTCCAATGAATTTAAACATACTTCCATAGGATAATCCTACAAAAAATCAAATTTAAATCCATTGGAACCATTAAAACTTATTGAAACAATTCCTACCCTTGAGTTCTTGAGTTGGATGAACTGAAAAGTCATAGTTCCTAGGGTAATTTCTTCCATAACCCATTCAAAACCGCACCAAACATCAACAACACAAACTCACTCAATTTGCTATCCTTTCCTAGCACTTCCAGCATAACAGAAAGGAAACAGCACTTCCCCCTCAATTAAGTCACGATTTGGCCATGGAAAAAGAATCAAATTAAAGCCTAAACATACCTTAAGGAGTCTTGGATTAAATCTTGATGATTAACCTTGGATTGGAAGTGGTTTGAAGGGTGCTTGGAATTCAAGAAAAATTTGTGCAGAACCTCCCCTATATTACCAGATTTTTGCACAAATTTTGGTTGAATTATAGGGGTATTTATAGACCTCATTTGCTGCCCTAAAACATGCCCTTGGGCAGCTGTTTCTGCCCCAAAATTAAGTGTGTAAGTCGGCCAAAATGAGGGAGTAATATCAACCACACATCCTTTGACTCAAGTTTCAAGAGAGTTGATCCAATGGTTAAAACTTTGCCCAGCACACAAGCCAGCTGTTCTAATCATGATGAGCACGAATTTGGGCCTTGTTGGATGCTAACTAAATGGTAAAAACTAATTAGGAAACAATGGAATTGCTTAGGGTAATTTTAAAAATTATTTGGTCACATAATACCCGATTTCTTGCCTCCTATTAGAGAAAAATAGCTAAGGGCTTCCATAATTCCATTTATTTTCATGATAAATCCATATTTATTCCAAAAGTGTCATCTGAAAGTTTTGGGAATTTTTCAAGACCTCTAGGTATTTTTTTCACATTTTTCTGAAATCGGGTCTTTACCGATAGGAATTCGGAAGTAAATTCCCCATAAATTATTTCTTGAATTTTGAATGCTTGGAAACAATTTTATAAATTCATAAATATTCCTAGGGAGTGTATCCATATTTCTCCTTGAATGTTTAGAGTCCTTAGGTAATTAAAATAATTATATCACTTTAATTCTGCTTTATTTTTTCCTATTTTCCCAAAAATAATTATTTTTCTAGGAATTTTCACCAAAATTTATTTTGGGCCATTCTCACTCTCAAAACATCATAGGTGACTTAGAAACCCCTAATTCCACCTTTTTCCATTTTTAGGGAATTTTGAAAACTTTTCTTAAAATTACTGTTTTGCCCCTAGGGATCTGATAAAGTCAGTTTCGTCCCATTTTGAGTTTCTATGCTTTACTCATACCTTATGCTTATCAATCATATCTCATTTCTAGGGTTTCAAATTTTGGGATCTTACACCTCACATGCCTCAGGTCGTGACTTGACGTGAAAACTCAGGATTTTTCACCGAGTTCACCTCTTTACCCTTACTTATCTCCACCTTAATTACCATTTCGCCCTTTGAACCTGCCTTGAATTTAAGCTTTCTACACTGTAAGGGCCTAAAATCATAGTTCTTCTTTGTAAAATCACACTTTTTCCCCCTTCAGTTTCCCTTGCACATTTACCCTCCCTCTCCATGTTTGAACTCTTGCCTCCCTGAAGTCGTAACCCTCCTCCTTCTTTTGTAACCGTCCTTCTCCTCTAGTTTCCTTAAGGGAAACTACCCTTGCTCTTCAAAAATCTGTCTTTACTCCAGTCCCTCATCCCTCATGCCATCACCTACTCTCTCCTGTGTTTGCTGTTGCTTTCTCGCCTCTGAAAATCCTCCCTTACCATTTGAAATTTAAGCCATTCTTGAGTAAAGTCCATCCTTCCTACACTCTTTCAAGGTTTCCTCTATTTTTCTTTTTGGTCTTTCTAGTTTAGTTTAGTTCTATGTTTCTAGGGTTTTAGTTTCTAGGGTTTTGATTTTGATTGAGTGGAGTCTTGGCTGGATGTTCAAAATGCTATTTAACTTGTTTTCAAACTGCTTGGGATCACACTTGCTGTAAACTTTTGGTTTCTAGAAAACTGGTTTATTCTGTGTCTTTCTAAAATTTCTGGGTTCAGGTCACGACCTTACTATTTTTGGGTCATGACTCAAGCCCTTCTGAACTCAAATTTTTCTCCCTCTGTTTGTTCAAGTCATTACCTCACTTTCTTTAGGTCATGAGTTGAGCTCACAGAGGAGCCTTTAAACCTTTGCCTCACCTCTATTGTTTCCAAACTGCAGTTTCTTAATGGATTTTAACTATACTTATTAAGGATTTACAAGAAATTGATTTTGGGCAATTGAAAATTATGAACATTTGGGTTTTCCCATGATTTTTCTAATGCTTTTAAAATGCAAATGTCCCAATTCAAAAGTTTCAACAATTTTTGCCATAGTGAGTTTGGCAAGGGATAGCTTTTAGTTAAGTATGGCAGAGTTCTTGGTTTCTGGGCCTAGTATAGGTTTTAGTTTCCTTTGTAGGGTTGTTTATTTTGTGTGTTTACTTTGGTTGTTTATTGTATGTTTGCTTCATGCTCAGATGCCTCGCACCAAGAATCCCGAGTCTTTAGGCTCTAAATGTAACATCCAAACTTTTGGGCCTAGAAGTACCAGAAATAGCCTGGATTGAATAGGCTACTAGACCCTTTTTGAGCAGAAGTCCCAAAGATGAGAAAGGAAGGCTGTAGAGATATGATATGATATTATGTAAATATTATATAATTATGATTAGGATATGATATGATATGATATTATCATAATGAGCCATTAATGCAAAGGCTCCTCCCACTTGTATATATATGTGCATATTCTGAGCAATGAAATACAAGAGAATTATTTTCCATATTATTCTGTATTCTACATGGTATCAGAGCGTGAGATTCTTTTTTGGGTGGTAATTTTCGGTTGCTACAGTACCAACATTATCGTGTGAGCTTGTAACCCCCGGCGTGGTGCACTGTTCATCAAGTTTTCGGTACTGTTCACTCCAGCGTCCGTACGGTTCATCTTTTTTTGTTCAATTCGGTTCTGTTTGTAGCTCCCAGTGTAGTTGTTGGTCTTTTCACTACTTAGGTATTCATTAGGTGATTCAGGTATCGTGCTTTGTGTCCCTGTGTGACACTCTTTCGCATTCCTTTTGGTTAGTACACTTCATCTATGGCTAAAATTAAATCTGTCTCGGAGCTTGTCCCAACTGTTACTAAAATTACTGATCATAAGTTGACTTGGGTAAATTATTTGGATTGGAGTAAAACAATTCGTCTCTATCTGCGAAGCATTGAGAAGGAAGACCATCTGACCGATGATCCTCCAACAACTGATTCAAAAAGGGCCTGGTTGCGGGATGATGCACGGCTATTTTTCCAGATCCGTAATTCCATTGACAGTGAGATTATTCCTTCTATTAATCACTGTGAATTGGTTAAGGAACTAATGGATTATTTAGATTTTTTGTATTCAGGAAAAGGAAATATCTCTCGTGTTTACGAGGTCTGCAAAGCTTTCTATCGTTCTGAGAAACAGGATCGCCCTCTCAAAGCCTACTTTATGGACTTTAACTTTAGGAATGAGTATGAAGAGCTCAATGTGTTAATGCCGCTTACTGCTGATTTAAAGGTTCAGCATAAGCAACGGGAGCAAATGGCTATTATGAGATTTCTTACTGGTCTCCTACCTGAGTACGACACAGTTCGCTCTCAAATCTTATCCGGATTTGAGATTTCTGACCTTCAAGATGTGTTTTCCAGAGTAATGAGAGCTGAGAATCTCTTGCCACCAGCTGCTAGTATTCCTACAAGTGCCTTGCTCAGTAAGGGCACCTATGAGACTCATAGTCCAGTGATAACTGGGGGGGCCTACCCGTGGTGGTTCGAAGCAAGGGGGAGCCCCTTCTGACTCCAGTGGGGTAGTGTGTTATTACTGCAAAGAACCAGGGCATACAAAACGCACATGTCGAAAACTTCAGAATAAACAGCAACGAAATAACTCTGCCCACGTGGCTACACAAGCTAGTGACACAGTCACGATCTCTGCCGCTGAGTATGCCCAGTTAAAATCTGCTACGTCGTCTGTGAGTGCCGCGGCTACAACAGGTATAATGCTACTGCCCTTGCTTCTTCTTCCTCAAAGTGGATCATAGATTCCGGGGCTACTAATCATATGACAGGTAACCGCCATCTCTTCTCCTCTTATAATGCTATTGCTAATCCGTCAAGTGTTTCCATCGTTGATGGTTCCCAGTCTCAAGTTCTCGGTTCTGGCACTGTTAATCCTACTCCCTCTATCCATTTGTCATCTGTGCTAAATGTCCCTAAACTTGCTTCAATCTCCTATCTCCCAGTAAACTCACCCGTCAACTAAACTGTTGGGTCTCACTTTTTCCTTCTCATTGCTTGATACAGGATCTTTTGACGAGGCGGATTATTGGTAGAGGTTATGAATCTGGCGGGCACTATATATTGGATGATTGGGTGTCTTATGCGGTGGCTTGCGCTAGCAGTCATTCTCCCTTTGAAGTTCATTGTCGATTGGGTCATTTGTCTTTATCTTCTCTCAAGAGAGTTTATCCTCATTTCAGCATTTGTCGTCTTTCGATTGTGAGTCATGTCAATTTGCCAAGCATCATCGTCTTTCCTTAGTGTCTCGTGTCAATAAACGGGTTTCATCCCCTTTTGAGTTAGTCCATTCTGATGTTTGGGGTCCTTGTCCTGTAGAGTCCAAAGCAGGGTTTAAATACTTTGTTACATTTGTTGATGATTATTCCCGAACAACTTGGTTATATTTAATGAAACATCGTTCTGAATTGTTTTCCCATTTTTGTGCCTTTTGTGCCGAGATTAAAACTCAATTTAATGTTTCTATTCGCACCTTACGAAGTGATAATGCTAAAGAATATCTCTCTGCTTCATTCCAATCTACATGCTTCAAAATGGTATACTTCATCAATCGTCTTGTGTTGATACACTAGCTCAAAATGGTGTTGCCGAAAGGAAAATCGCCACCTACTTGAAGTGGCACATGCACTTTTGTTTCAAATGCAGGTTCCTAAACCATTTTGGGCTGACGCGGTCTCCACTGCATGCTTTCTTATTAATCGAATGCCTTCCTCTGTTCTTGATGGTAACTCTCCTTTTTCTACCCTCTTTCCTTCTAAGCCTTTGTTCCCTATTGCTCCTAAGATATTTGGGTGTGTCTGTTTTGTGCGGGATGTACGTCCATCTATTTCAAAGTTAGACCCCAAGTCTCTTAAATGTGTCTTCCTTGGATACTCCTGGGTCCAAAAAGGTTATCGTTGTTTCTCACCTACTCTCAATCGTTATTTAGTATCTGTAGATGTCACCTTTCAGGAGTCCACACCATATTTCTCGTGTTTCTTCCCCACCTGCTCCACTGCTGCGGAGGAGGATGACATTCTATTGTACTCTGTCACTTCACCATCACCGTCATCGCAAGCACCCGCTCTCGCACCCGTTCAACCATTTGATCATGTGTATGCACGATGGTCAAAGGAGATTACTACCGCCACGCTGGCTTCTATTCCTCCCTTGTCTCCTCTTTCACCATTAGATCCTGAGTGAGCACCACTGAGCCTCGTTCTGACCCTAATCCTGAGACACCTCCTGTTCTAACCCGGATGCCTCTCTTGATCTACCCATTGCCCTTCGCAAAGGTAAACGTACTTGTGCCCATCCTATTTCATTTTGTTTCCTATGACCACTTGTCTCCTGTGTCCAGTTCCTTTGTTGCCTCCCTAGATACTATCTCTGTGCCCAGAACTATTCGTGAAGCCTTGGCCCACTCGGGTTGGCGTGCTGCAATGGAAGAGGAGATGGCGGCCCTTGATCGGGAAAATACATGGACCCTGGTCGATTTCGACCGGCAGGTAAAAAGGCCATTGGATGTAAATGGGTGTTAACTCCGAAAACTAAGGCTGACGGCACACTTGATCGCCTTAAGGCTCGCCTTGTGGCTAAAGGTTATGCACAGACCTATGGCATTGACTATTCTGAAACCTTTTCTCCTGTTGCTAAGCTCTCATCTGTTCGTCTGTTCATCTCTCTGGCTGCTACTTATGATTGGAATTTACATCAGTTAGACATTAAAAATGCCTTCTTGCATGGGGATCTCCATGAAGAGGTCTATATGGAGCAACCACCTGGGTTCGTTGCTCAGGGGGAGTGTGGGAAAGTATGTCGCCTTAAGAGGTCCTTGTATGGTTTGAAGCAAAGTCCTCATGCATGGTTTGACCGGTTCAGCACTATTGTACAGAAATTTGGCATGAGCCAAAGCAAGTGCGAATCATTTTGTATTTTATCAGAGAACAGCGGTGGCATGATTCTCTTGGTGATATATGTAGATGACATTATGATCACAGGCAATAATGGTTCAGGCATCTCGACCCTCAAGTCCTTTCTTAATTCCCACTTTCAGACGAAGGATCTGGGCTCTCTGACATACTTTCTAGGTATTGAAGTTATGAGAAGCAAGAAGGGCATATTACTGACACAGCGCAAATATGTCCTTGACCTACTAAAGGAAACTGGGAAGTTGGGAGCAGCACCGACTAATTTCCCTATGGTCCACAACCCACTCCTTGACGCTGATGGGAGCATACCGCCTGATGACTCTCTTGATGATGAGAAACGGATGCTTGAGGCTCAAAAGAGCAAACCATTTGAGAATCCTGAGAGGTACAGGAGAATGATTGGCAAGTTAAACTATCTCACTGTAACTCGTCCGGATATTACTTATTCAGTTAGTGTACTAAGCCAGTTCATGGCATCCCCAACTGTCAGACAGTGGGAAGCCTTGGAACACGTGTTACATTATTTGAAGGGATGTCCAGGTCGTGGGATATTATACAAAAATCATGGTCATACAGACATTGAGTGCTTCTGTGATGCGGATCATGGTGGATCAAGGCCACGAGACGGTCTACTACAGGATACTGTGTCTTTGTGGGCGGGAATCTAGTATCCTGGAAAAGCAAGAAACAAAATGTGGTGTCCCGATCGAGCGCAGAGGGCAGAATACCGGGCTATGGCACAGTCTGTATGTGAGATAATCTGGATATATCAGTTACTGATGGAGGTTGGCCTCAAAACTACTTTGCCAGCAAAGTTGTGGTGTGACAATAAGGCTGCCCTACATATAGCCTCTAATTCTGTGTTCTATGAACATACCAAACATATTGAGATTGATTGTCACTTTATCAGAGACAAGCTTAAAGAGAACTTCATCTCTACTAGATATGTTCGCTCTAGTGATCAATTAGGGGATCTTTTGACTAAGGCTCTAAATGGGACTCGTGTTGACTATCTGTGTAACAAGTTGGGCATGATTAACATCTATGCTCTAACTTGAGGGGGAGTATAGAGATATGATATGATATTATGTAAATATTATATAATTATGATTAGGATATGATATGATATGATATTATCATAATGAGCCATTAATGCAAAGGCTCCTCCCACTTGTATATATATGTGCATATTCTGAGCAATGAAATACAAGAGAATTATTTTCCATATTATTCTGTATTCTACAAAGGCAAAGCAGTTTCAGGGACCAAACTGCAAAGTAAAAGTTTTAAAGGCTAAAGTGTAATCAAAGTTAGAGGCTCCAGTAAAATCTTGAAGGCCCAAAGAGAGAAAAGAGACTAGATATAGGCTAAAGGTTAAGTTAGAAGCCTCCAAGAGAGGATTATATGAAGCTAAGCCAAGCAGGGACTAAATCGTAAATTTAGAAAGTTATGACCAACAGGGATAAAAATGGAAGAGTACATAGAGAATTCCAAGAAAATCCCAAAAAATAGGAAATAATATTCTAAGGCTCTTCTGTGAAGAGAAAAGACAGAAATACCCTGAGACAGCTTCAATGGAATTTATGAGGTTACTACCAATAAAAAGTATACCATTTGAGGTAATTATTTAAAATAGCAAGAGACCTCAAAAATGTATACAAAAATGAGGTTAAATGGTTGAAAGGTTGTACTAATTTATAAAATTAGTCTCGTAACAAAAGGCCAGTGGAATGGCTTTAATAAATTAAAAAGCTGATTATGCTGATAAAAGGGTATTTTGGTAAATGAATTTTATGTAAGGCTTAAAGGGAGTTTTGTGGCCTAAGAAAATTTATAGATATTCTCTAGAACTAAAGGGAATTATGGAACAAACAGAAGAATTTTCTGAGCCCGGAAGGCCATAAAGAAAGCCGGAGAAATGTAGGCCAAGTAAATTCAGAGGAAACTTAGGAAACAAGTTTGATCCAACGGCTAGGATCTAATCT